>NC_064571.1:81929979-82289979 GCF_937001465.1 Orcinus orca
TGATTCTTCCAGCTCCGTTTTTCTTGCTCAAGATTGCTTTGGCTATTTGGGGTCTTTTGTGTTTCCATACAAATTGTGCAATGTTTTGTTCTAGTTCCATGAAAAATGCCAGTGGTAGTTTGATAGGGATTGCATTGAATCTGTAGATTGCTTTGGGTAGTAGAGTCATTTTCACAATGTTGATTCTTCCAATCCAAGAACATGGTCTATCTCTCCATCTATTTATATCATCTTTAATTTCTTTCATCAGTGTCTTATAATTTTCTGCATACAGGTCTTTTGTCTCTTTAGGTAGGTTTATTCCTAGATATTTTATTCTTTTTGTTGCAATGGTAAGTAGGAGTGTTTTCTTAATTTCACTTTCAGATTTTTCATCATTAGTGTATAGAAATGCAAGAGACTTCTGTGCATTAATTTTGTATCCTGCTACTTTACCAAATTCATTGATTACCTCTAGTAGCTTTCCGGGAGCATCTTTAGGATTCTCTATGTATAGTATAATGTTATCTGCAAACAGTGACAGCTTTACTTCTTCTTTTCCGATTTAGATTCCTTTTATTTCTTTTTCTTTTCTGCTTGCTGTGGCTAAAACATCCAACGCTATGTTGAATAATAGTGGTGAGAGTGGGCAAACTTGTCTTGTTCCTGATGTTATTGGAAATGGTTTCAGTTTTTCACCATTGAGGATGATGTTTGCTGTGGGTTTGTCTTATAAGGTCTTTATTATGTTGAGGAAAGTTCCCTCTATGCCTACTTTCTGGAGGGCTTTTATCATAAATCGGTGTTGAATTTTCTCGAAAGCTTTCTCTGCATCTATTGAGGTGGTCATATGGTTTTTCTCCTTCAATTTGTTAATATGGTGTATCACATTGACTGATTTGCATATATTGAAGAATCCTTGCATTCCTGTGATAAACCCCACTTGATCATACTGTATGATCCTTTTAATGTGATGTTGGATTCTGTTTGCTAGTATTTTGTTGAGGATTTTTGCATCTATGTTCATCAGTGGTATTGGCCTGTAGTTTTCTTTCTTTGTGACATCTTTGTCCGGTTTTGGTATCAGAGTGATTGTGGCCTCGTAGAATGAGTTTGGGAGTGTTCCTCCCTCTGGTATATTTTGGAAGAGTTTGAGAAGGATACATGTTAGCTCTTCTAAATGTTTGATAGAATTCGCCTGTGAATCCGTCTGGTCCTGGGCTTTTGTTTGTTGGAAGATTTTTAGTCACAGTTTCAATTTCAGTGCTTGTGATTGGTCTGTTCATATTTTCTATTTCTTCCTGGTTCAGTCTCGAGAGCTTGTGCATTTCTAAGAATTTGTCCATTTCTTCCAAGTTTTCCATTTTATTGGCATAGAGTTGCTTGTAGTAATCTTTCATGATCCTTTGTATTTCTGCAGTGTCAGTTGTTACTTCTCCTTTTTCATTTCTAATTCTATTGATTTGAGTCTTCTCCCTTTTTTCTTGATAAGTCTCGCTAATGGTTTATCAATTTTGTTTATCTTCTCAAAGAACCAGCTTTTAGTTTTATTGATCCTTGCTATCATTTCCTTCATTTATTTTTCATTTATTTCTGATCTGATCTTTATGATTTCTTTCCTTCTGCTAACTGGAGTTTTTTGTTCTTCTTTCTCTAATTGCTTTAGGTGTAAAGTTAGGTTGTTTATTTGAGATGTTTGTTGTTTTTTAAGGTAGGATTGTATTGCTATAAACTTCCCTCTTAGAACTGCTTTTGCTGCATCCCATATGTTTTGGTTTGTTGTGTTTTCATTGTCATTTGTTTCTAGGTATTTTTTGATATCCTCTTTGATTTCTTCAGTGATCTCTTGGTTATTAAGTAGTGTGTTGTTTAGCCTACATGTGTTTGTATTTTTTACAGATTTTTTCCTGTAATTGATATCTAGTCTCATAGCGTTGTGGTCAGAAAAGATACTTGATACGATTTCAATTTTCTTAAATTTGCCAAGGCTTGATTTGTGACCCAAGATATGATCTATCCTGGAGAATGTTCCATGAGCACTTAAGAAGAAAGTGTATTCTGTTGTTTTTGGATGGAATGTCCTATAAATATCAATTAATTCCATCTTGTTTAATGTATCATTTAAAGCTTGTTTTTCCTTATTTATTTTTATTCTGGATGATCTGTCCATTGGTGAAAGTTGGTGTTAAAGTCCCCTACTATGATTGTGTCACTGTCGATTTCCCCTTTATGGCTGTTAGTATTTGCCTTATGTATTGAGGTGCTCCTATGTTGGGTGCATAAATATTTACAATTGTTATATATTCTTCTTGGGTTGATCCCTTGATCATTATGTAGTTTCCTTCTTTGTCTCTTTTAAGAGTCTTTGTTTTAAAGTCTATTTTGTGTGATATGAGAATTACTACTCCAGCTTTCTTTTGATTTCCATTTGCATGGAATATGTTTTTCCAACCCCTCACTTACAGTCTGTATGTGTCCCTAGGTCTGAAGTGGGTCTCTTGTAGACAGCATATAGATGGGTCTTGTTTTTGTATCCAGTCGCCAGTCTATGTCTTTTGGTTGGAGCATTTAATCCATTTACATTTAAGGTAATTATCGATATGTATGTTCCTATTACCATTTTCTTAATTGTTTGGGGTTTATTATTGTAGGTCTTTTCCTTCTCTTGTGTTTCCTGCCTACAGAAGTTCCTGTAGCATTTGTTGTAAAGCTGGTTTGGTGGTGCTGAATTCTCTCAGCTTTTGCTTGTCGGTAAAGGTTTTAATTTCTCTGTTAAATCTGAATGAGATCCTTGCTGGTTAGAGTAATCATGGTTTTTGGGTTTTCTCCTTCATCACTTTAAATATGTCCTGCCACACCTTTCTGGCTTGCAGAGTTTCTGCTGAAAGATCAGCTGTTAACCTTATGGGGATTCCCTTATGTGTTATTTTTTTCTTGCTGCTGTTAATATTTTTTTGTGTATTTTTTTTGATAGTTTTATTAGTATGCATCTTGTTGTGTTTCTCCTTGGATTTATCCTGCATGGGACTCTCTGTGCCTCCTGGACTTGAATAACTATTAACTTTCCCATATTAGGGAAGTTTTCAACTATAATCTCTTCAAATATTTTCTCAGCCCCTTTCTTTTTCTCTTCTTCTTCTGGGACCCCTATAATTCGAATGTTGGTGCGTTTAATGTTGTCCCAAAGGTCTCTGAGACTGTCCTCCATTCTTTTCATTCTTTTTTCTTTATTCTGCTCTGAAGTAGTTATTTCTACTATTTTGTCTTTCAGGTCACTTATCCATTCTTCTGCCTCAGTTATTCTGCTATTGATCCCTTCTAGAGAATTTTTAATTTCATTTATTGTGTTGTCCATCACTGTTTGTTTGCTCTTTAGTTCTTCTAGGTCCTTGTTAAATGTTTCTTGTATTTTTCCATTGTATTTCCACGATTTTGCATCATCTTTACTATCATTATTCTGAATTCTTTTTCAGGTAGACTGCCTATTTCCTATTCTTTTTTTAGGTCTGGTGGGTTTTTTCCATGCTCCTTCGTCTGTTCTGTGTTTCTCTGTCTTCTCATTTTGCTTAACTTACTGTGTTTGGGGTGTTATTTTCGCAGGCTGCAGGTTCATAGTTCCCGTTGCTTTTGGTGTCTGTCCCCAGCGGCTAAGGTTGGTTCAGTGGGTTGTGTAGGCTTCCTGGTGGAGGGACTAGTGCCTGTGTTCTGGTGGATGAGTCTGGATCTTGTATTTCTGGTGGGCAGGTCTATGTCTGGTAGTGTGTTTTGGGGTGTCTATGGCATTATTAAGATTTCAGGCAGCCTCTCTGCTAATGGATGGGGTTGTGTTCCTGTCTTGCTAGTTGTTTGACATAGCGTGTCCAGCACTGTAGCTGGCTGGTCGTTGAGTGAAGCTGGGTGTTGGTATCGAGATGGAGATCTCTGGGAGATTTTCGCCTTTTGATACTACGTGGAGCTGGGAGGTTTCTTGTGGATCAGTGTTCTGAACTTGGCTCTCCCACTTCAGTGGCACAGCCCTGACGCGTGGCTGGAGCACCAAGAGCCTGTCCTCCACACGGCTCAGAATAAAAGGGGGAATAAAAAGAAAGAAAGAAGAAGATAAAATAAAGTTATTAAAATAAATAAATGTTAAGAAAAACAATTTTTTTAAGTATAAAAAAAAAACAAACCGGACAGACAGAACCCTAGGACAAATGGTAAAAGCAAAGCTATACAGACAAAATCACACACAGAAGCATACACATTCACAGTGAAAAAACGAGAAAAAGGGGAAAAATATGTATATATCGTTGCGCCCAAGTCCACCTCCTCAATTTGGGATGATTTGTTACGTATTCAGGTATTCCACAGATGCAGGTTGCATCAAGTTGATTGTGGAGATTTAATCTGCTGCTTCTGAGGCTGCTGGGAGAGATTTCCCTCTCTTCTTTGTTCGTACAGCTCCTGGGGTTCAGCTTTGGATTTGGACCCGCCTTTGCATGTAGGTCACCTGAGGGCGTCTGTTCTTCGCTCAGACAGGATGGGGTTAAAGGAGCCGCTCATTCGGGGGCTCTGGCTCACTGATGCCGGGGATGGGGAGGGAGGGCTACGGATGCGGGCCGAGCCTGCGGCGGCAGAGGCTGGCATAATGTTGCACCAGCCTGAATTGCGCTGTGCGTTCTCCCGTGGAAGTTGTTCCTGGATCACGGGACCCTGGCAGTGGCGGCTGCACAGGTTCCCGGGAGAGGAGGTGTGGACAGTGACCTGTGCTCGCACACAGGGTTCTTGGTGGTGGCAGCAGAAGCCTTAGCGTCTCATGCCCGTCTCTGGGGTCCGCGCTGATAGCCCTGGCTCGCGCCCGTCTCTGGAGCTCCTTTAAGTAGCGCTCTTAATCCCCTCTCCTCACGCACCATGAAACAAAAGAGGCAAGAAAAAGTCTCTTGTCTCTTCGGCAGCTCCAGACTTTTTTCCGGACTCCCTCCCAGCTAGCCGTGGCGCACTAACCCCTGTAGGCTGTGTTCACGTCGCCAACCCCAGTCCTCTCCCTGGGATCCGACCGAAGCCCGATTACCCGCCCAGCCCGGCGGGTGAGCAGACAAGCCTCTCGGGCTGGTGAGTGCCGGTCGGCACCGATCCTCTGTGCGGGAATCTCTACGCTTTGCCCTCCGCACCCCTGTTGCTGCGCTCTCCTCCGCGGCTCCGAAGCTTTCTCGCTCCGCCACCCGCAGTCTCCGCCCGCAAAGGGGCTTCCTCGTGTGTGGAGACCTTTCCTCCTTCACGGCTCCCTCCCACTGGTGCAGGTCCCATCCCTATTCTTTTGTCTCTGTTGTTTCTTTTTTCTTTTGCCCTATCCAGGTACGTGGGGAGTTTCTTGCCTTTTGGGAGGTCTGAGGTCTGCCAGCGTTCAGTAGGTGTTCTGTAGGAGTTGTTCCACATGTAGATGTTTTTCTGCTGTATTTGTGGGGAGGAAGGTGATCTCTGCGTCTTACTCTTCCACCACTTTGAAGCTCCTAACTTTGTATTTTCTTATCCAAATACATATCCTACTATTTTGCATACAGAGTTGTTTTTCCTTATTAATTCTAGGAGCTTTAATTACATATATTAATTAGAATTCTTAACCCTTAGAAGCCTAAACTTCCAGTGAAAACTAAGAAATGAAAAACTGAAATGTCTGACATACCAGCATTTGTTTAAGATTTACAAATTTATCAGTACATTTCATAATTTCTAGAAACATACATTTTTCATAGTATGAATTGTTGAAGTGGCACATGTTTACCAGTAGCCCAAACATCTCTAGTTTCTCTGTAAAGAAACCCAAAATGAAATAGACTCATTCAGTAACCATTGTTTTATCATATTTGAAAATAATCTAGATATTTAATACATTTTCATCATTTAAGTGTGTAAGTTACCAAAGAGGTTTGGGAAGCTATTTAAGTAGACATCATAAAAAATTGTTGTCATTAGCAATCATAAAAATAATCATTGCTAAAAAGTTTACCAACTTATCTTACTTACATCTATTTAATTTCTTTGCTCTTTAATGATATTTAGATTACTTCTGAAGATTTCATGAGGCATTAAAGCAGTTAGCAATTATCAATGATGACGATGAGGATGAGGATGATGATGATTTTGCTGAAAAACTTTGCAACAGAGACAACATGAACTTATCTGATACAGGTGGAACAAAAGTTATTTATCTGCATTATATTAAATGCTGATAACTCTGAAGTCATACCTGTATTAGTTGAACCAACAAACATAAAATTAGCTTTTATTTACCAGAGATTATTCAAAATCTTGTGACCTGAAAAAATATTGGGTTAGTTTTTACTATATCTCTGAAGTTTAGAAATACTTAATTTGTAAGCACTTATTTGTAAGCCAATTAAACAGAGCTGTTTTAATGATTTAATTTTGGCAATACCACTTTAAGTTAGATAAATACCATATCCATAACGTACACACATAGATGTACATAAATACAGATAGGCAGAGAGACCCCATAGTTTTTATTTTAAAGTTTTAGTCATGAATTAGGTACAATACAAAACTCACCAGTTTATACATAAATAAGCTATTTATTTGGAATAAGCTAAGTTTTTCTGCTCAGATGGCTAATGCTTCTTTGCTGTTTGTGGAAAAATCTTTTAAGGTTTATATTTGTTCCTAAAAGTAATCTTAAGGAGGTTATGGTCTAGAGTTTTGTTATGGTCAAGAGAGACCTTTGTGTAGTTTATATTTAAAAAGCTTTACTTCCTCTTTTTTATCTTTCAGTTTTAGGCTCTACAGGTTGAGCTAGCTGGGCTCAGTCTCTGGTGATTGTGGGCTTTTAGCTCTTGGAGTATTTACATTTTAAAGGCACAGTAAAATTTATAACTTCCAATGACAGAGAAAGAATATGAAGTTTTTCCCTAGGAGTTTCAGGGAAATTGCTGTATAAAATTTTCCTTCCTTTTTAAAAGTAGAGGACAGTGTTGTTTTTAATATCTTGATCTTTTAGAATATCCTTAAGCATTTTGAGAGGAACAGGAGAAACTTTGGTACTGGTAAAGGTAGGTGGGCTTTGACTTGCTTCTAGAGTTGTATTTCTGGTGTGTAGAAACTTGCAAGATAAAGACAACTGTTTTTATTAGCCCTTGGATATTGGCCTCCAGCTGATTCATTTCCTGACTGTTTGTAGAAAGGCCTGGATTTTGACTTTTGTTCAAATTTCTATCCTTCCATATTATTAAAGGAGTCTTAATGGCTAGTCATTATATCACTATGAGAGCTCTCTATTTATTTTTTCTTTATTTTCTATTTAGAAGTTTTTCCAATTCACAGGACCCTTTGCCTGGCCATTGACAATTAGGGTCTATAAATCTCAACAGCAGCTCAAACCAATAAGCTATTTTATGGCTTAACCAAGGATGCAAGAGGTCTCACACAGAAAGTACAAAAAAAAACCCCCAAAATGCAGCCCCCACGAGATCCAGAAAGTTCACTCCCTGAGTTAGCATAAAGAAGGAAAAGTGGTAACTGCTAGGGTAGGGTAACTAGTAGGGTAACTACTGTTTTAAACAGCTTTTCTGAAACACAGGGAATCACGTTTTCCTCCCCTTATAAACAGAATAGTGTGACTTACAAAGTCAGAAGTTTACATTTTTGTTTGTTTGTTTTTAAGGTTTCCTAAAGCAGGTCCACAGCCTACTCACCAGATGCATATGCATCCTCCAGCTGGCAGAGAACAGCGAGAATATTTTCATTAGTCATAAAGAGTAAAAAGACGAGAGGAAAAAGATAAAGTCAAATGTACTCTACCATATTTATTTGAGTCACTATGTCCCAAGGAAATAATCCCACAAATATTTTTTCCTGCTAATCTAAATTTAGAAAGAGAAAAAGGACTCTTACCATTCTCACTTCCTGTAGACTCTCAGGCAGAGATTCAGGAGACTGAGATGGTAAGAATTCTTACCGTCTTCTGGCACTTATCAGATGTCCTAACATCTCTCAGCTGCAGGAACCTCAGAGGGTCAGAGTCCAGCCAGGGAAGTTTGTCCCTTTGTGGTCACCAATTGTTGGGGAGGAAGTAAATTTCCTCTGCCCTCCTAAGTTCTTCTGACTGCTCAAAGAATTAGATTGATGTGAGACAGATTAACAGGAGAAAAATTTAATTTCATATAATGGGAGATCATGAAAATCATGCTCAGAGAGTGACCAAAAGCAGGCAGATTTTATATCTTTTTACATAGAGAAATAATAAACTGATGAGGATTTGACAAGACAAGAAGCTTAGGTTTGGCTGCTTAATTAATAAGGAGTTTTAGCAAAGTCTGGGCTTGAGTAGTATATTAGTAAAGAAGTAACAAGATTTTTTTCATGCAGGTTTCTGGGCCATGAATTCTCTATCCTCATAAACATTTCTCTCATTAGCATCCTGGTACTGGGAGGATATGGCATTTATTTCCTGCCTTCAGGGAGACAAGGGAGAGTCAATGTGTCCTTCCTGTACTGGCTGAATTTTCAAGCAACTAAATTCAAAATAATCAATATGTCATTGAGATATATTTTGGGGTAGGCTTCCCTGAGCCCCAAGAGAACTTAGTTTCATTCAGAGAAGATTACCAGCCATAACTATTGAAACATCTGACCAGCTGTGTTCAAGTCTCTGGTGATCTGGACTCACCACCTTGGCTATGTCCTTAGGCCAGTGACTCTTAGCAGTATGACAAAATGACAAAATTAGGACCCGTTACAGAATGTTCAAAGCACATGAGGAAAGTTATGTCCATTTCCCAGGAAAATGGACATACACGTAAAGTTTAACATAAAAAGTATGTTGGAGCCCCCTGCCCAAGCCCATTATTTAAAATAGGGTTCAAGGACCTTTAATCAAGAACTGCTGCTTTAATGTTGAGGGTAGAAAAATAAATAAATAAAAAGAGATAAGGTAGTCCACTAGACTGATTCTTCCCTAGATAAAGTAGTGGGTTTTCAGATGAAGCTGTTTTTTTTTAAACATTGCAACTACAACCAGGAAAATGAAAGGAAGTACAATTACTCATAATTTACTAAATTATTTTCTATCATAGTCTTTGCCCTATTATCCCTGTCAACAGATATAAGATAAATATTTCATAATTGATTTTCAGTTGCAGTAAGTTTTCTTACTTATGTCAACAATTCTCTTACTTTTATGGGTGAACCTTGTAACTGGCTTCCTTTATTTTGCTTTATTTTTTTTAAGAAAAGCTTCTTAAGATATCTATCAGAAATCTAAAGAAAATGGTCTTACTATTAAGTTTTTCCCCTAAATATAAGGCAAACATTTTAAAGGTGGTAAAATTTAGAAAAAAGAAAGAGAAAAAGAAACACATATGATCTCATCTTCCTAAAGTATCAGCTGGTTTCATTTTTAAGAAGTTTTCAGGACCACAGTAAGTTGTCATAGGGTCAACATTCCCCTTGCCAGTTAATGAGGTAGGAAAGGTTATTGGTTTATTTGTTTTTTTGGTGTCAAAATGAGGCACACAGAAGAAATCCTCTTTCTTTTATTTTCTTTTTCTTTCTCTCTCTTTTCTTTTTTTCTTTTTTTTAATTCTTCTGGATGTTGTGTCTTTACTTGATACCTGGAATTGCTATAGGCTTCTTTATACCATGAAGTGAATTAACTTGAGGGAGAATATGTGGAAAATGGCAGAGCAGAAAAATAAAATGAACCCAAGTATTGATGATTTCACTGACTCACCCAATTAACCAATCCCGGAAGTACTCTACCTCTGATATTGTTGAAATAAGAAATATTTAGTCGTCGTTTCAATTTAAGTCATTTTGGAGTTGAATTTTCTTTTATGTATTGCTGAAGGCATCATAACTAATGTCTCTTTACTGCTTCCCCAGGAAGGCAGAAAGTTCACAGGATGACAAATGGAACTTTACTGATTCGATAATAGTTAATGGTTGCTCTTTCTTGGTGGTTTATATACTTGGCTGAATTGACTCCCAGCTCAATAGCTGAGAAGATGAAATGACTTTCCTTGAAGCCAAAAAGTGATATCAAAGACGTTACCACCTACTATGACATTTTTTATGGCCTTCATTTTTCTCAGCAGCAACTGGTGAAAAATCTTTTCTGAAGGAGATAATCATGGCCAAAATGCATTGCAATTCCAATGTCTGAATTGTCCAATGATTTGTACAAAAAGTTGCAGCAAAATGATCCTTCTTGTATCTTAAGGATGACAAAGTTTCAAACAGCTACATTATGAGGGGTTTAATGCATACTTGATTCAGGTCTCCCAGTGGTAAATAAACGTTTCAGGATAAAAGTGAATATTAAGCCCCCCAAATGTGCAATATGTCCAAAAATGTATTCTGCATAATAAGGTATTTTAAGATCACGGGCTTCTAGTCTAGATTTTCCCACTTTGTAGAAAATGATTATCTTTTTGAGCCTCAGTACTTGCTAATATAATGTGAGGACTTTCCTAATTCATCTCAAAGTCTTGCATACCTTTCCAAAAAAATAGTATCACTTGACATTTTCTACTATAATACTTTATAATATATTGTGCTAGCTAAATGGCTTTCTAAAGATAACTCCATCTTATCAAATGATGCTGTGTATATTTGCTAATACCTTTTTGAAATCTCCATAAAATTAACTTACACTTCTTTGCCGTTGTAAAGACTTCAAAGTCATAATTATGTGAAAATCTCATTTTTATGCTCTTTCATTTCTATGCTATCATGAGGAAACATTTGTCCTGATAGTTTTTTTTCCCTTCTTTTCTTAAGATACAATGTACTTCATTCTTTCTTTCTCTTTTTCATCTTCTGCTCTGACACTGAGTGGCTATCGATTATTTCTTATTGCCATTAATATCCATCAATGTGTTTCTTATCTGTTTTTAGTTTTTATGGAATTAGAAAACAAAAATTGTGGCTGGTTAAAATCATGTAAAATTATGTAAAATGAGCATTTTATCATTAAAAAAGATAAAGTTCAGCAAAGGCTTTCCAGCAGCATTTCTGATACACTACTGCTTCACCATATGGGCAGGTATGTGACCTCTGGGTCAGTTTCTGCAGCTTTCATTTAGGTATCATGAAGCATATTAGAACTTACTTTTATGTTATTAGCTATACATTTTCTTTAAAACTTCATTGATGCTATAGGATTTTTTAAATTAAAATGTTATCAAGTAATATAACAAAATAAATAATTGTGATTTCATCAGTAGCAAGAGCTTTGCTTATTTTCTGTGTTTGTGGTGGGACTCCTCAGCCTCTATATGTTACACATATTTCATTTAACTTATAACTTCCCACATTTTCCATTGAGTTCTCCAACTGGCAACCTGATTGAATTTATACATCTCATAGCTTATCCAGTATTCTATGATCCAGTTGTTTGATATAATAGGTGCTTGTAGGGACAACAGTACTGACTACTTCTCCTAAGACCACTGAAAGACTAGGAGTTGGCTGTCTTTAGCTGTTCTTGTCTAACTGAGTTCACTCCTGCATGGTGTACTTTAAAGGGAGGTTATAGTTAATTACATTTGGAACGACTGTTGACTTGATTACTGGTCATCTTTCTGATTTATTAGTGTGTTAAACTCTTCATTCTGCATTTACATTCTGTATTTACCTCTGACTCTACTAAGTAAAATCATAACAGGAATTAGAAAAAACTATATACTAAGTTATTTTTATGCAGGGATTAATAATATAACTTAATGAGGAAAAATTCAGGACAAATCTTAAATTGAATGGGGCTCCAGGAGAAGAAGCATAAATTTGGATTAATCTGGTCAAAACAGACTAATAGTCACTGACTCATGGGAACCTATTCTTTGGGGGGAAAAAGAAAAAAACATAGAAGGGCAGAGATTTCATGCTTCTTGGGGTCAGGCAGAAACTTAGAACCAACTTAGAGTGATCTGAGCAAAGCATATCATTTTCTTTCATAACACTTACTAATCAGGAAGTCATCCCTTTTTATCTGGGAGTACTGAATAAGCCTGAGAGAGTACTGGAAGATTATTTTAACAGAGGACTGTTTCTGTATGTAAACATGAGGAGTGCAGTACAATCCTTCCTCCCCATTATTTTGTGTTGAAAATATTATTAACTCTGTTTACATCTATAGAGAATTATAGTGATGGAATAATTTCACATGTACACATAAATAAAATATGAATGATATGTTAAGATCAGATGGATGTATAGATGCATTATTGTTATAGACACATGTATATTGTACATCTGGTATATATGTGTGTGGTAAGGAATTTGGTCTTTCAAGAGAGGTCTTGTATTTGTCCCAGCTCCTGGTCACCTCTGTATCTTTGGAATTTCCCAAGAGATAGAATGTCTTTGTTATCCATGTGGGTCCCTCAGTCACACCTGATAGTCTTAGTGTGAGGGGACTGGTCATACCACAAAGACCAACCATGTGATTAGAGATTTGGAGGCTTTAGGCCATGTGAATTAGTCCAGCCTCCAGGGAGGAGGTTGCTGAAGATTGAATTCAGCTACATGGGCAATATTTCAATTAAACATGAAGACTTTAGGCATCATAACTGGGGTGAGCTTCCCTGGTTGGCAATACTCTGTGAATATTTTCACACATTGTGGCCGGAAGGAGATATTGTTGTCCGTGACTCCATAGGGAGAGGACTACCGGAAGCTTCAGTTGAGACCCCTACCAATCCTGCCTTATTCCTTCTTCCTTTGGCTGCTTCTAATTTGTATCTGTTGCCTAGAATAAATGCATCTTTTGGTATCATAGCAATCGGGGAGTTCTGTGAGTCTTTCTGGTGAACCATCAAATCTGAGAGTGGTTTGGGGACATCCTTGAACTTGTTGTCACTGTCAGAAATCTTCGGTAGACTTAATCTTCAGGTAGACTATGCCCTTAACCTCAAGTACAGCTAATTCTGGCAATGTAAATATATAAATATATATTTTTGCATATTGTACCTATCTATTGGTATATAATTGATAGACTGTAATGAACACTGTACAGGATGTACTCAGAAGACCCGTATCCTGGGTCTTATGTATAATTTACCAGCTATATGATCATTTGGCAAAAGACTATTTCTCTGGTCTTAGTTTTCTTCTAAGTAAAATGATGGAGGTGTCGGTGCAGAGAAGCAACTAGATCTCTGGAGCATATTCCAAATTTAGCATTCTAAGTTCAGATTAAATATATGAAAATCCTATCAAGTATAAAATTTGTGTTTATTAAAATAATAGAGTCATATAAAATTGCATGAGGGTTTACTGTATTCACAAACATATAAGAAGAGTATATTCCCATTAAATGTATTTGTTGGAGACTATTATTTCCTTAAGACATATTTTTGATAAATTGATAAATATTAAGAGCTGGTTCCTGGGCAAAGTGTTCCTTCTGCAAACTGGCTTTTCTGAAGTTGGCCTAGTTCCTTAGTGTACTATCTCGCTGCTACTAAAATAATGCAAAAGGGCAATGTCTAACCCTGGTTTAGAGGAAGGGTGGAGAAATCCTAGATGAACCTGATGAAAACAATGCTGGGTTTTAAATAATATTAAAGTATTTACAAAGCACCAAAGATATTTGAAAAATAGTGTCCAAGCCCATGGAAGAGCAAAGTTGGGCCAGATGTGGCACATGCAGGGAACTATCAGAAATTCAGTGACACCTAAGCATCATGTGCAGAGTGGGAGGAAGAAGTTCTCAGAAAGAGAATAGAGTCCAGTATTTGAGGAGCCCAGTATTCCATGCTAAGGTGTTTGGATTTAACCTTGCAAGAAATGGGAAACCATTGCTCCTTGTAAAGTTATTTTCATTTTCTTATTACCAACAACATAAAGAAGCAGTCTGCCAGAATGTGTGTGTATGTGTGTGCATGTGCGCGGTCACACACACACTTCCAGACATTAAGCCTGGGTAATATTGTTAGGGGGGATTAAAACAAGAATCATAAGGAATCAGAAGTCTAGGTGAGCAAGAACCTAGCCAAACAGCCACAGGAGCAGAGCACATTGACATTCAAATTGTTGAATTTGAATTGTCTGTTAGAAAGAATGCAGGTTATGACCCCCATTACATCCATCTCTTAAAAGATGCCCTGCCTTGTTGTTGAACAAGGAACTCTGTTCTTTAAAATGTAGTAGGCACCCACCTTATCTAGTTTTAGAAGACTGGGGGCAGAAAAGAGAGAGGAGCTTCTCTGGCTTTTTATCAGATTCCCATTATTAGTTCCTCTAGTAGACCTAAATGCCACAGTGCTTTTAATCATTACCGACTCCATAAGGGATATCATTAAGTTGTTTTTCCATTTCTTTTTTGCAGCCCAGAGAGAAATAATTTATTCTCTTCAAAATGGGTGGAAAAAGTATATGAAATCACACATTTATCCAATTCAATAGTGAAAAAAGTTTAAGTACAGAATATTATTAAATGAGATCAGAAATTTGGTCTCACAATACTTTAGTGTGGTATAGTAGGAAGATAATGTATTGAAGGATAACGTGTCGGAGGAGCCTGGGTATAAAACCCAGTTTGGCTACTCCCTAGCTGTGTCACACTTAAAAGTCATAGGGCTGAGTATCTGTGAAAAATTCCTGCCATGAAGATTGTTGAAAAGTACACTTGTGATGTGCAGACAGCATAATATCTTTAATGCATTAAAATACCTACGTAGTTTTTCTTTTAGGTTGATGATTTCCCCCTCTACTCTTTGCTAGTATATTTACAAAAGTCCTGAAATTCCATTTCTTCTCCCATTGTTCCTGGTGAACCCTTGTCTCATTTGATACCTATTTAGACAAAACTTTCTTTACTCCTCTTCTGTAAATAATCACTTCTTGGGAATTCCCTGGTGGGCCAGTGGTTAGGACTTGGTGTTTTTCACTGCCGTGGCCTGGGTTCAATCTTGCAAGCCACATGGCGTGGCTTAAAAAAAAAAAAAAAAAAAATCACTTCTTTTCTGTCTTACTCTGGTAACTTTTACCTATTTCTATTATTTCACTAAATGCACAGTTCTGCAATTGTTTGTTCTATATGTTGCCTTCGTTAGACTATGAGACTGTGTTAGAAAAGGAGACATTGTTGTATGAAAAAGAAACACACAATCTTGGTGGCGAACAAAGATATGTGTTCCTATGTTTAGTTTAGCAGTTCAACTTGTGGACTGCCCAGTATAGTCTGAGCTCTGAGCCTCTCTGCTTCTAGCTGAGGACCCCACTGGTCTGAGCTCCAAACCACGGGTTGTGCTTATGTTAACTTCATGTGTGTTCATCCTGGGTCCAAAATGATAAGGGTCCCAGCTCTCTGGGGTAGGTTATTCTCATGACAGGTCACTGGAGTTCAACGGGGCAAGCCCAACTTTACAAGATAATTTCAAGCCTCTGCTCTCATCATATACACTGTGACATCCATCACATTAACCAAATACAAGCCTCCCAGCCAAAATCAAAGTCAAGAGGTTGGAAAGTATACTCTTCCCACAAGGGGTGCAAGCAAGCATGTGAATTCATATTCTATGTCAAGGAGTGAGGAATTGTGGTAAATAATTCAATCAACCACAAAGATCCTTTACAGGATTTATTTTTATTACTTTATTGCTATACATAACTGCCCTGTTATTAGGTATGAAGTAATTATAGAGTAATCCACTGAAGACTCCAGAGAACACTGAGAATGCAATGATATCTGCTTCTCTGAACAATGGGGAATAGATTTCCATTCCCCTCTCTAAGCTCAGGTGCTCAGTCCTGCCCAGTAAGGTTTGAAACCATTCCACTATCTGTCACTGATTCTGCCTGTTACTGTGTAAGCACTCAAGATTTTTGTTATTGAAATAGTGGAAAATGCCTTTACCTAGAAGACATTTACATAGTTGCAATCGATGGAAATAATCCTTTTTCTTGTTGCAGATCAGTGAGTGTTATTTTAACATATACAAAAACATCTCTTAGTTTGGTCAAAATGCGTACTGGTATTTTTCCTCTGACCTTTTTAAAAAAAATGTTCTTGGTAAAACTAAACCTAATTCAGAAATTCATTCAGCAGGGACTCACAGAGATTTCTTTAAAAGGATGAGGAAGGACCTAATATAGTCTAGAAGAAAAAAACCTTATTTTTATTTTTAATTTAGCTCTAGTTTCAAAATACATAAGTGTAATGTTGAAAGAAATTTAAAAACCTCATAATGCATTCACTCTAGGAGTTACTCACTGGTTCTCAGTGATATTTGGAAGAATAAAGAATAAATGAGACACGATTTATAAAATTCTTTGTTTCCCCGTAGTTTGTGAGAGACATTCTTTCTCCTTCTCCTGCTCATTATTATGATCATTATTACTACCACTGTTTACATTTAAAGAAACATAATAGCAATAAGTATCAGAGAATACTTATTATGCTGAACAATTGATAGCCCCCATCACTCATCATACAACTGAAAACACTGAGGATAGACTGCCCAAATATTTTGGCCAAGGTCAGAGTGAGTTTGTGGCAGCTCAGTGAATTAAAATCAGGCTCTTTTCTACTGTCTAGGGAAAATACTCTCCCCTATACTTGATATCATCTAGAAATAAAAAGGAGGAAAGGTAAGTAAAGTGCTAGGGAATGAAGGATGTCTTGGGAAGCAGTCAGAGGAAGACAAAAAATATGAAAAGAAGGGCTATAATCTTGTTTGTTAGGAAGCAGGATGTCAAAATGTGGATGAGGAGGATGTAGCTAAATTAGAGTCACCTGCTAAGTTCTGCTCACCCTGGAATGTAGATGTGGATGGGTCTAAAAATGTAATCTCTGTGTGTTTGAACATGGATGGAAAAGCTCCGTAACACCCATGGAGAAATCCTCCTTTTCAACAGGAAGTAAGGAATGTAGAGTCAGCAGCTTTGTTTCCCAGGGTCTCTAGGGCCACATGTTCCTCAGGAGGCAAAGATAATGAATACTAAAAGATAACTTATTTTATGAGCATACAGGCACTGAATTCTTACAAGTAATTTACAGTATTTATTTTGTTAACTTTTATTTATAGCTACTGGTTCTGATCTCATGTTTTCTGATTAAAAAATTTTTTTGCTAATATGCTTTTTTAAAGCAGTTTTAGGTTTTCAGGCAGTTGAGCCAAAAGTACAAAGAATATCCATATACAGGCATGCCTTGGAGATATTGTGGTTTAGGTTCCAGGCCACCACGATAAAGCAAATATTTTAGTAAAGCAATATTTTTGGTTTCCCAGTGCATATAAAAGTCATGAAAGAATACTACAAACAATTATATGTCAACAAATTGGACAACCTAGAAGAAAAAGACACATTTCTAGAAATATAAAGCCTGCCAAGAGTGAATCAAGAAGAAAGACAATTTGGACAGACTGACCACTGGTAGTGAAATTGAATTTGTAGTAAGAAAACTCAAAGCAAACAAAAGTCTAGGACCAGACAGCTTCACAGAGGAATTCTACCAAACATATAAAGGAGAACTAATGCTTATCCTTCTCAAACTCTTTCAATTTCATTAAATTATCTGCACTTTTTTTTTTTTTTGGCATGTGGATGCCCAGTTGTCCAGTTGCTCTAGTACTATTTGTTGAAAGACTATTCTTTCTCCATTGAATTTCCTTAATGCCTGTATTGAATATTTTTATATTGGTTTACTTCTGAGCTCTCTATTTTGTTCCATTGATCAATTTGTATATTGTGTAATTTAATTTTTTTTGTAATATCTTTTTCAGAGAAGAAATTTAGTGAAGTCCCAGTCAGTAGTTTCTTCAGTGATGGATTATGTTTTTGGTGTTGTACCTAAAGTGTCAACACTAAACCCAAGGTCACCTAGATTTTTTCTTATGCCACTTTCTAGAATTTTTATGATTTTGCATTTTACATTCAGATCTGTGATCCGTTTTGAGTGCATTTTTGTGAAAGGCATACGGTCTTTATCTTAACTTTTTTTTTTTGGCATGTGGATGCCCAGTTGTCCTGTTGCTCTAGTACTATTTGTTGAAAGACTACTCTTTCTCCATTGAATTGCCTTAATGCCTTTATTGAATATTTTTGTATTGGTTTACTTCTGAGCTCTCTATTTTGTTCCATTGATCAATTTGTATATTCTTGTATGTTCTTTCACCAATACCACAATGCCTCAATTATTTTAGTTTTATACTAAGTCGTAAAGTCGAGTAATGTCTTTCACTTTGTTTTTTTCACAATATCGTGCTGGCTATTTTGGGCCTTTTGCCTTTTCTATACTTTTAGAATAAATTTGCTAATAACCCAGAAATAATTTGTTGCCATTTTGATTGGTAATTCATTGACTCTAGATCAAGTTGGGAAAAACTGAAATCTTAATAATAGTGTTAACAGTGTTTTTCCCATCTGTGAATGTGGGATATATACAAATTTATTTAGATATTTATTTCCTTCATTGGTAGCTTGAATTTATCCTCATATAGATCTTGTACATATTTTAATAGATTTACACCTAAGTATTTCATTTTTTGGATGCTAATATTAATAATGTGTTTTTACTTTCAAATTCTAATTGTTCATTGCTGGTATATAGGAAAGCAATTGACTTTTGCATTTAACCTTGTATCCTGTAATCTTGCTTTAATCACTTATTGGTTATAGAATATTATTTTTTGGGGGGTGGAGATTTTCTACATAGACAAACATGCTGTATGAGACAGTTTTAATTCTTCCTTCCCAGGATGTATGCCTTTTATTTCCTTTTCTTGTCATACTGCATTAGCTATGACTTCCAGTACAATGATGAATAGTAATAGTGAGATAGTACATTCTTGCTCTGCTCTTAACTATAGAGTAAAAAAAATCAATTTCTTATCATTAAGAATGATGTTGGCTTTGGGTTATTTGTAAGTGTTCTTAAATTTGATAAACTTAAGAAGCTTCCCTCAATTTCTAGTTTGCTAAGAATTTTTATCATGTGTGGATGTTCAGTTTTGTCAGTTTTTTTTCCTGCATTTGCCGATATTATCCTATGATTAGTATTCTTAGCTTGTCAATATGGTGACTTATTTTAATTGGTTATTGAATGTTGAACTTGTCTTGCATACTTAAGATAAATTCTACTTAGGCGTGGTGTATAATAATTTTTATACACTGCTGGATTTGATTTACTAATATATTGTTGAGGTTTGTGTTCATGGGAGATATTGGTCTATATTTCTCTTATAATATCCTCATTTAGTTTTGATATTAAAGTAATGCTGGCCTTATATATTAAGTTAGAACATATTCTCTTTATTTCTATTTTTGTGAAGAGATTGTATATAATTGTTATTATACCTTTTAAAATGTTTGATAAGGAAGGCCAGTGAAACTACCTTGGCCTGGTTGCTTTCTCTTTTTTATGCTCCATTTCTTGTTCCATATTAAAGTTACTACACTTCTTTCATTTCTGCCAACATTAAAATCTACAGTTTGACCTTAAAGGAATACTAACAATGGAAAACAATTTTATAAGAAATGCATTCTAAGTTGGATTTCTAAGTGTAATTTAAAAGTTTTGACCTCACTATTCTGTGACTACAATATAAAGTTCTATGTTCTTTAATATACATATTACTATGACATCCAGCCTTTATCTGTTTAATTAGGGTTTTACATTTTAAAATGCACCAATTTTACTTACATTTGTCTAGGAATTATTCCTTGTTACTGAAGTAGGGACATTTTGAGGAAAAGCATAAACAGGATACCTTGAGGCAGATTTCTGCAAGCATTGGTCTCTGGAATTTTTCTTCACAGCTGGTTATCCTTGTGACACCACTACCTTGTTGTGGCCTGTAGTGAAGTACAGAATTCCATGCAGAATTCCTACCAGTCCTAGCACAATAAGGTTGGATGGATCACATCACTGCTAGCTCCATTGCATGTTTACCTCTTTAAACTTTCAGAATTGACCTCAACTGGTCATCTAGACCTCTACGGCCCTTACATTTATGAGGAATAACAATCTTTCTTGCAGTGTCATATTGAGTCATGAGTAGCCCACAGAAACTGCTCTGACTCCATTGTAATACTTAGTAGTTAAGTTCTATTATTTCAAATAAAGATAGCCATTGTCCTCAGGCTGCATCCTGAGTTCCAGAATGGCTGAGTCATGAGAAGTAAAATTGTCAGCAGAACAAGTGACCACAATTATAATCCTACTCCAGCTACCTAAGCATGGATGTGAGCCTAAGTCTTGAGCCTAGAACTCAACTTTCCTTATGGTAGCATCTTCCAGGCCAGGATAGTCTGTTCCTGTCACTTGACCTAATGCTGAACCGTGCCACACCATCAAGACATATTTTCATACCTTTTAATATCAATGAGATACTTTCTCCATTTTTAGAAAAAGGTTATAAGGGGTGTATTTAATTCAATCAAAATACCTAAGAACAGTTTAATGATTAATTTTGTGTGTCAAGGTGACCAGGCCACACAGTGCCCAGATACTTGGTTAAACATTATTTCTAGGCATGTCTGTGAGGTTGTTTATGGGTGAGATTAGCCTTTGAATCCGTAGACTGAGTAAAGCTGGTTGCCTTCCCAATGTGGGTGGGCATGATCCATTCTGTTGAAGGCCTGAATAGAACAAAAGGCTGAGTAAGAGAGAATTCACTCTCTCTCTCTGCCTGACTCCTGAGCTGGGACATCAGTTTTCTCCTGCTCTCACATTAGGAGTTACATCATCAGTTCTCCTGGTTCTCAGGCCTTCAAACTCGGACTGGATCTATACCACCAGCAATCCTGGGTCTACAGCTGGCCAACTGCAGATCATGGGGCTTTTCACCCTCCATAACAATGAGAGCCATTTCCTTCTATTAAATCTTTGTCCCTCTCCCTCTCCTCCCCTTCCCTCCTGCTCTCTGTCTCTCTTTCTCCGTCTCTGTCATCTATATCTATATCTATCTATATATATATATCTGGAGAACCCAACTAATATAGTAAGGCATTCTGATTGTCTACATTTTCTATTATGGTGGAAACTTGAGGATATATTTCCCCAAAGCATTTTTTTTTTCAGACCCATGAATATTAGAGCTGGAGGAGATATGAGAGCTACTTTAGATTGAAGTGAATGAGATCTAGGGATGATTAGAGACTCGTTTAAAGTCACAGGAGTGCTGGTGGTAGACTTTAGACATGAAGTCAGTGTTCTACACTCAGATTTGTGCTGGATATTAAACACTTTTTGCTGCTGGAAACAGTACCACAAATACTGTGCTGAACTGAAAATTCATAGGACAGAATCTGTGTATATCTCAGCTCTTCCAAACTGTTAAAGTAGTTCCATTCGTGAGCCTTCTTTTTGATTTATTAGTTTCCTATTTTGTTCAATGGTCCCCAGTGTTATTTTCAAGTACATTACAGAGGCTTGAGAGAATTTATGTCTGTTGCTTTGGTCTTTTTTCCTTATAGTGGTATATACCAAGTAATGAAATTACTTACTGAAAACAGTCCTGGGTTTTTTAATCCATCGTTCACAACTACACTGTATCCTGAGCTTGCCTTAAAGATTTCTTATTTTCCATGATACTGAAAATAAAAAGGTTACCTTGATTTAAAGTTACCCTCTCATTTGCCCATTCCCTCAAGACAAAACTAAACTAAAGCAATCCTATACCAATAGACGTTAAAATGTGTGAAATAATTGGATATTCTTCCTTGTTTAGTTGTCAGCTTCTTTCCATTAGATATGAGTATTATTGACAGAAACAAGTTAAGGTTCTAAGGAAAGAGCTGATTCAAGAATGCTGTCTGCCAACAAAATGCTTCCTGCATGAAAAAAGAATGAAATAATGTCTCTTCTTTATGGTTTTAACTCTAAGGCTCATACTAATTGAGAATCATAAGAAATCATAAAAGTTATCACCTGTTCTCTATAAAGTTACCCAACACAGTCATATAACTAGAAAGGGAGTCATTGATTTTCTATCCTAAACCACTTCTTTTCCTCCAGAATTCTGCCCTCTTTTTAATGAAATAAATAAAAACCCTGGGAAAAGTGGAGCAACAGTTGGTCAGAATTGTAGTTAGTTATTACCTATGATCTTGTAAACTACTCTTTGGGGCTGTTCCCTGTTCGAGGATTGTACAGACTGCCCTGTGACACCAAATCTGGCGGATGGTTGCATGGTTCCTTTTTCTCCCAGAAGCATTTGGAACCAGTGCGTGCCAGGTCATGCTCTCTTTCCTCTGACTCTTGGTCATGGAATCAGGTGCTGATTTGGAGACACAAGAGAGCCTAGGTCCCTTTGAGTAGACTCCACATGCCAAACAGCAACGATTCAACCTGACCTCAAGCATTTTGAAAAAGCTTCAAAGGTGATTCTGATGAACATGGTTGTTAACTCACAAGTGTTCAGTTTTCAGGGTTTGCTTTGCTCTTTAACCATATGTGTGTCTTTGCCGTGAGGCACTTATTGAACTGTAAGCTGTAGAGGCCTTGCCTTCCATAAAACTTTCCAAAGTTTTCTTAATGGCATTTACATCTTTCTGCCATCTATTATGAACTGCCATCCACACATCCATTTATTTTAGAAAATTCCATGATAGTTGCCACAGCCCTTGCATGTCCAAGAGTTCCAGAAAAATAGATGTGTCATTTTTCTGAGGCAAAGTGGTATTTTTGGGTTGTTTGTTGCCAATAAACATCTTTTCCAGATTGATACAAGAGCAGAGTGGGAAGGATGCATAGTTCCAAAGAGCTTAAGCTTCCATGGAGGTAAACCTGACCTCCTGTTTCTGACCTGTCACTAGATGCTCATTAATTAACCTCCGAGACTTTAGTTGCCTCATGTGTAAACCATGTTATTTCTTTGTATGTATATGATGTAGGAATACTGAAGGCATACAGTGAACAAATGGGTGTGAATAAATAAATGTGAATGTCCTTCACAAATCTTTGAAAGTTCTGAGAAAAGTTTTTTTCTTTTTTCATTTTTATGTCTTATAATTTTCAGTAAGAGGTAATTCAATTTGAAGAGACCGTTCCATGCACAATAATAAGTAGGTTACATATAGCATCTCTAATGCTTATAACACCCCTGCTATGTAGATCTTATTGCCATCATTTTATAGATAAGGAAACTTAAGCTTAGTCTCAGTGTCAAAATGCTGCTAAGTACTAGATCTGTGAATCAAGGCCAGAATTTTCTGACTCCAAAGCTTATGTTCTCTTTGTTATATTTTCTTCACTCTGTCATGAAGCTTCTCTTAATTCTCCTTTATGTCCTCTGAACATAGGCATCATACATATTTACAGTTCTAGCAGTGGTACAATGAGTTCCACATGCATTTTCACTTAACCATCTGATCAACCACACAGGATCAATTCTATTTCCATTTTTACATGGAGGGAGACTGAGGCTCAGATAGTTAAATGTCATTCTAAGGCCGTCCAGCTAATATGTGTCTGATGTAAGGTAGAAATGCAGGATGTGTGGCCTGAAAGCACATCCATTAAGTCATTTCTCATTAGTTTCTTTACCTCTATTTTTTCTGTTTACATCCATGCATGTTTTCCTGCCTTTGCTCATTATTTAGCAGTAATCTTACTTTCCTTTGAGTCCTACTTTCCCTTGAATTGTTTCTCACAGTGTCTTCCCTTTGCTTTGGGACTGTAAGAGCTAAGTGACCTAGATCTGAGCAGGAGAAGACTGCAGTGGTTGGCAGGCAGCTGCTGACCCCAGATCCCCATGAGCACCCATCAGCCTGCTCTCAGCAGGCTCCACTTCACCCTCCCTTGTACATCCATTAAATGCAGGTAGCGATGTGAATTCTTCCTGTTCTTTGGAAGGGAGGGGGTTATTTCACATACTGTTTAAACGAATCTTTAAAATGCAGTATCCAAAGGCTTATCATACCACGAACACTCTTTTGCTTGAGTATTAGGTCTTTTTTAGGAAGTAAAGGTAAAAGAAGAATGATTGACATAGTAGGCACGCAAACATGTCAGGATGGACTCCCAGACATCTATGATGGTGAATTAGGCCTATGGAAAAAAACAATAGAATTCTATTTCTCTCTAGAGGATATATTTTTGTTATGTACCAGCTTTTATTGTAACCTAAATGTTATTATGCTTAGTGTTTTAATTATATTATCACATTTCATCCTTACAACAACCTTGTGGTTTATTATAGTTCCATTTTGCAGATGAAGAAACTGAGAATCGTATTTATAATCTTATGGACATAGTCACTTAAAAGTGATATATTTCTGCATTCTAAAATGTCTGGACATGAGAGAATGAAGGCATTGGATGTATGGAGGATTGTGAAAGGCCAACAGGTTCTTCTAAATTCTACCCTTTTCTAACTCTCTTTCACCTGCTAAGCTACAGGTCTATCAAAAACATAAAACTATAAAACATTTCAAAAGTTTTGTGGGTTGGGTTGCACTCTGAGCACAATAGTCTCACAGTGTATTCTTTTTGAATGAGCATCTGTCTCATCACTACTGGAATAAAGACAAGATGTCTGCAGAGCCCACCTCTTCTAAGACGTATTAGCCCCACAGATAAGTTTTCCTCATAGCTTCACACTATCAGAAACGATTTGGATTTATTTGGCATCGAAGTATTGTAATTAATGACAAAGGATTTCCATAACAATTTCACTACTAATTGATTTGTAAAATCCGTATGTCTTCAGTACACCTAGCAACTACCAGCGGTGATCAAACAATGAACGTCATTTATCTGCAGAATTTGTTTACTATGTATATTTTCAAGAAAGATAATTTACAAACTTTAGCACAACAAAACCACAAGTGTAACACTGTTTTAAAATAGAATTTCTTAACTGCACAAGACACCTTATGTGTCTCCAATCTCCTCTCTCTCTTTCTCTGCCTTTCTCTTTCTCTTTGTTTCAATCTTTTTCTCTCTTTCTCTCTTCCTTTTACCTTACACCACAGCTGGAGACGTATTATAATTTACCTCATCAGTGCATCTCAAATGTAGAACATGGATTGAAACAATAAAATTAAAGTAGCCATCTTTATACCTTACTGAATTTTCTTTACTTTTCAATGAAATTGTCACTACCAAAAAGACCTTGGCAAAGAAATTAAACAAAATGAAGGACAAACAGATATATTTTCACATGGATGTAGTAGTGTAGTGGCTTATTGGGAAAGTAAGGTGGGAAAAGCAGTGGCAATATTGAGGGTTGTATCCTAGCTTGGCTACTAGGTCATTATTTTTCTCAACAGCGTTAGTTCTTTCTGAGCTGTACTTTCTTCTTCTATAAATAAATGAGTTGGAGTAGCAAGGCAGTTTTTCCTAAAGGTCAACAGAGGTTCTTCTAGAGTTCTACAAATTGTGACTTGAGTTTCACTTCTCAATCACATTCACCTTAAGAAAAAAAAAACCTGAAAAAGTACATGTTTAAATGTGTTGTAATACAATTTTTATACTT
Source organism: Orcinus orca (assembly GCF_937001465.1). Classification (NCBI taxonomy): domain Eukaryota; kingdom Metazoa; phylum Chordata; class Mammalia; order Artiodactyla; family Delphinidae; genus Orcinus; species Orcinus orca. The sequence goes on from NC_064571.1 coordinate 81,955,377, forward strand.
GTGTCCATTGTGGAGCAAATGCTGAGCTAACTCCTTTTTTGAGTGGAACAGAATAAAGACTCTCTGTATTCTTTGTTAATTGAACATTTCTACTGTTCTGAGGACTGAATTGTGCCCTGCGAAAAATCATGTTGAAACCCCAACTCTCAATGTGATGGTGTGTGAAGATGGAGCCTTGGGGAGGTGAGGTCATTAAGGTGTGCCTAGAGATGAGATTAGTGCCCTTGTAAGAAGAGGCATTGGGGAATTCCCTGGTTGTCCAGTGGTTGGGACTCCATGCTTCCATTGCAGGAGGCACGTGTTCAATCCCTGGTGGTCAGGGAACTAAGATCCAGTGGCACAAGTAGTAGTTTAATGAGGTTTGAATGGGATAGATAATCTAACTTTTTTCCTTCCTTCCTTCCTTCCTTCCTTCCTCCCTCCCTTCCTTCCTCCCTTCCTCTTTTTCTTTCTTTCTTTCTTTCTTTCTTTCTTTCTTTCTTTCTTTCTTTCTTTCTTTCTTTCTATTTTAACATCTTCTGTGGGCTTGTTATTACACTAGGTAATATAAATGCATTGTCTCATTTAATTTTCACATAAAAACTTCAAAATTTATACTATTCACATTTTATGATGGGAATATAAAAGATCTTAGAAAGTAAATAAGATTCCAGGATCAGATGATGATTAGAGTTCAAACACAGATGATTCTGGGGCATGTGACATGTCCTGAAGACATAAATTAGAACCATAGCTGAATATTTACTGTGGAGGAAACATACCATTTATCAAGAGTGTTATGGGGGTCTGAGTGTGAGATGATGAGCCCCTCCCAGGTGATATGAGTTAATACTAATCTCCCTGAGACTCAGCTTCCTCATTTATACATTTCCAGACTAATATTCTCTTTATCTCTCTTCCTTTCCAAACTGCAACCCGCCTAGCTATGTGTTCTCTCCCAGAAATTTCCTAAATCTTTATAATTCTTTATGCTCATGCTTCTTCTTCATCCTGGCCAAACTTTCTCCCTTGGTTCAATTGTCCCCTCCTCTCTGAATTCTTCTCTGGACTATATAGATAGAGTAAACTGCTCTTTGCCTTTAGTGTAATTGTTCTGCTATAGCAATCATCACATTTTATTAGAGCTAGTTGTTTATGTTTCTATGTATTGATATTTTACTGGAGTTTGAACTATTGACAATAAGCATTTTATACTACATTGGATTCCTGGAAGCTACAGCAGCATATGGCAACTAAGAAAACTTTAATTAAATTGGTAAGCTGAATAAAGTCATATACGAATAAAATAATACATGCAGTTCTATATTACTCTTGAGTTAGTTATTAGTCAGTTATTTTTATAACCAGTTCCTTGCTTTTGCTTAGATTTTTTTGTGTCTGAATGCCATAAAAACAAACAGTTAAGTATGCCTGAAATAATAAAAATTTTAGTTTGTTAAATAGAAAAAAATTGGTGATATTAAAATAGATATAGATTAGGGCTGATGCTCTGAAAGCTATTCTAATGAAGTATGAATAGTTTTAAAGATTTGATATCAAGAAGCAAGAGGACTACTGATTTTCTTATCAAACCAGTGAGCAAATGAAATTTTGTATTTTGTTTCATATGATTGTAAGAAATAATTTCTCAAAGGTATTATTATGCGAAAAAAAAGAATCAGACCTGACTTACTATGAATGCCTACCTGGACTTTTAAGTAAGTTAAGGGGACATTTACTGAGCACATACAATCCCCCCTGTGCCAAGACTAGGAGATGAAAGGCTAAAGACGTGATTCCTCTTTTTCGGTGATCAAAGTTGATACATCAACAGAACATTGTAATAAAACATCACAAATGATATAACAGCGGTATTCTATTAATTAGCTCTGTGTCCTTTGGCAAGCCTTGTTATCTGCTTGTTTTAATGTCTTCATCTGTGAAGCAGATTAATTGAATTAGATACATTTAGGGCTTCTTTCAGCTCTGGACTTATAACACTTCTACAGAAGGATCTTCTAATTTCTTTAATTCCAAACATGTCTCCAAAAGCAGAATAGATACTAGCTTTCTAAATATTTCTAGATACGTGTGTAAATCCACAATTCTAAAACTATGTGTTAAGGCACCCAGAGAACCACTGAGGGACAATTTAAATGTTTTGAGACAAAGGGAGAGATATTCAGTATGTGCTAGGAACTATGCAAACACTAGCTTGAGATACTTCACAGTTTCAACATTGGATTCCATTGCATGTCTTTCAATGATGTCATATTTTTGTGAAGCTGAGTTTTCACTGGTTGCTATATAAAGCAAGAAAATCAGTGTGGAACAGGAAATAAAGATGATGGTGTCCAATTTGATTCCAAGATTTGAGAGGTGGTACAGAGCCTAAAAGGCAAATTCAGTATCAGTAATGGTGATTATTTAAGAATGAAATAATTCTTTTAAGTTTAACATAAATAATTTTTTCAAAACTTTAATTATTGGGATGTAAATACTTACGAAGTTTTTGAAACTTTTTAATAAATAAACGGAGCTGTTAAGTAGATTTTTGGTCCATGTGCCATGAAAAAGGTACTAAGATGTTAAAAGGACCATTTACTAAGAAAGTTTGAAAGCAACTGGTATAAAACATTTCAAATAGATTTCTCTGTTATATATAAAGTAAGTACAGCATTGCTTATAGTAACTATGTTGAAGTCAAACTATCATTCAACAGATAAAAATATTTATATTGAGGAAAGATACATTGTTTTTCTAGAGTTAGGTAGCTAGTTAATGGCAGGCTGTTCCATCTGCCTATGTTATCTATACTGATGCTACAAAGGTAGACTAATTGTCATTCTCAAATCCTTTTACAAAATACATATTCCTGTAGAAAGGTTAAATAGAAAAGAAATAACAGCTGCTAAACAACTTCCATAATTATGGAAATTAGGTGTGATCTCCATTCTCTTGGTGAATCGCCAATATGTCCAGCTGGTAGAAACAATTGGTGAGCTAGCATGGAGATGGGCATTGTTGATTTTTACAAAGACTTGGACGTGAAGCTTTTATTATGTGAATAAGGCATTTTTCTATGCACTTATTCTATTGTCCAATTTGTTTTTCATTACCAAAATATTATCTAGTCATTGAAATCAATGTAGAGAACACGGACATGATGAAAAATGATTACAAACAATTTCTAATTTTATCATTTCTATACATTGCTAACATGTTGAAGTGTACCTTTAATTCTTACTACTCTCCCATTAATGAATGTTTTAAAATACTATTGCAAACGCATTGAATGTAAAATTATTATTCTATTCTTCACTATAAGCATTTTCCATATAATGATGTAATCATTATAAAAAGTATTTTAATTATGACATGTTGTTCCATTAAGCAGAATTACCATAAATAACTAAGCTACTTTTTTATTATTAAACATTAAGACTTTTTCAAAAATTTTACTATGGTAACTACTGGTGGTATCAGTTAAACATGATGGAGACAAAGATGTATTTAGTTGCCTCTCCAGAATCCACCCTAAACTGACAATAAAATAATGAAAAACACATAACCTCAAAGTAAAAGAGAGAATGAGATAGGAGGTGGCAATGGACAAAATATTTTTGGAAAATTTTAGAAATTGTAAGATGAATGGATGATTTGGGTTACTGATATCAACAATGCCCCCCTCAATAACTGATACATCAAGAAAGAAAATTAACAAATATGTAACTTGGGTTAGGGGCCTAAGCACACTTGTGCTCTTTATAAAGATGAGGAAGACTGTGAGCAGTATTTTTGTGTTCTAAAGAAAAGAGTTTTGCTTTGAGTATTTAATTTGAAGTACTAGACGTACAAGGGAAGTTGATGAGTAGCAGACATATGAATCTGGAACTAAGGGGGTAAATAAGAACTAGAGATACAAAATTTTGAAGTCAGTGGCATGTGTTTACTGTCTTAAGACTGTGTGAGATGACTAAAAATTCTATATAGTTAAAAAAAGAGAAGCTAAACGACAGAAGTCAGTGATACTGCAACATCTAGAGATCAGGATGATGTAAAGAGCCAGGAATCACCATGAGGGAGGAGAAAAAATCTGAATATTGAGTTGCTCCAGACTACAAGAGAAGAAAAAAGTCCAAAAGGAAGGCAAGGATTAACTGTTTCAAAAGCTGTTAAAACATAAAAGCTTTAATTTAGCAATTTTCTATTTGCACAACTGTACTTTGAGCTAGTGGGGCCCACTACTCAGTGATTCAGGAGAATGAATTTTCCTGTTTTGTTTATAAGGAAATTGTTTTGGCATGCTACCATTGTCTTCCCTTTTAAAATTTTCCTGGTTTAGGATTTTATTCGTTTCTTACTTGTGGGTTTTCCTAGTAACTGATCTCTGAATCCCTCCCATTTATCTAATTTGCTACACCTTTGTTTCTGCCAAACAAAGCCTCCACTTACCAGGCAACCCATTTTATAGCTCCAATTTTGTTTTACTTAAGAAATAAAGAAAATAATTGTTTGTTTGTTTGTTTTCCCTATAGTGTGCTCCCATTGGTTTAGGTGTGTTTGAAATGTCTAATGCATAGATGAATTTACTTTTATAGCTGAAGTGAACTTCAGAGTCCCACTTTCCCACTTAGAGGGAACTGAGTTTTATGTCTCCATTCTTTTATTCAACAAAAAATGATTTAGCCAGTTTAGCCATCATGATATAAGCTAGGCACTAAAAATGAATAAATGTGGTCTATGTTATATGAAGGGGTTGGGGTAAATGCAAGCAATAAGCGATGAGGCACAAAGTGCCATAGTATTATTTGGTATAAACTAGGTACAGAAAAGGCACAAAAGGGTTGGTAAACAGCTTGAATGCAGGGATTTTAGAAAGATCCAGGGAAAAGTATGGTCTCTGTGCTAGGTATTAAATAATGCCTGGAAGTTAGGAAGGTCAACAAAGGGTACGGTTTAAATAATTCCACTCAAAAATTGTTTTTAAACAAATATCCAGAGATATTGCAGGGAGTTTATTAGCACTAGGACATGGTAGAGATGATGATAAAAGGATGAGCTATTGAGGGAGAAGGAGTTGAGCAACATAGTCTTAGAAGGCTTTGAATGTTATGCAGATTTTTCTATCATCATTCCATATAGGAGTAAATGAAATAAATGAAGGGGGACATACTGAATACTACATAGCTCTTCCAGAAACAGCGATCAAACTAAGACTTTTTATCTACATTCTAATGGATTTTTCACTGTTCCACAAAAGAACTATTAATGTTTCTGAATGCAAGTTTGTGTGCCCTACACACAGTGAGGCCAAACAATACTGAAACGTTGGAGTTTGAGCAAAAAAAGGGTGTAATTGCAGGGCCATGCAAGGAGAATGGGGGGCTCATGTCCCCAAAGTCCCAGACTCCCAGAAGGGTTTCAGCAAAGCATTGTTAAAGTCAAGGTGAGGGAGGGGCCTGGCTGGTCGTTGCAAACTTCTCGGTATAGAAATCCTTTGTTCTTGCAGCTGACCACTTAGGTTAGGTCACGATGTTCCTGTAAACCTCCAACAAGACAAATGTTATTCTCTGTTCTCAAAGCAAATTTTATCTCTATATGAATGGAAAGTTTTGCACTCTTAAATGTCAGAGCCTTGAGAATAGGCTATCCTGTATATTTCAGGCTATAAGCAACATTCTTAAAGCAAAAGCAATAGAATACAAAGGTTAAAGTAAAAGAAACAGACCTAATATGAAGTCAGATTTGTTCTTCCCCATTACATTACATTTGTTCTTCCCCATTACATTTCATTTGCCAGGAGTCAGAAAGACAGACCACAATTAAAATTTTCAAGTGGGCACGCTTTCTTTTTATGAACTCTGGTCTACAACTCTTACATTCTTTATTCTGACTTTGGACACTTTCCAACCACTGGGGCTTGCATTGAGCTGGACACATTTCTGGGGTTTGAGGAAATAGCCTATTGCTCTACCTGATTGATGGAGGAAATAAACAGAAGGCAATTTGTTCTTTCCTTGGAGAGCCAGACAGTAGCCACTGTAATGTGCAATTTAAGATGAGGGAGATGTCAGGGATAGGACAACGGATGGTGCAAGCCAAAAACTTTCCCAGTGGCAGGAGGGAAATTGTAAAAGCACATTTGCTGTGAAACCAGGAAAGCCATTTTCCCTTCTGCCTTTATGTGAATTTATCCTTTTCAAATAAGGTCTAATACATGTATTAATGATTATGCCATTCGTGTTTTTTTTTCTTCTAGCTAGTGTTTCTATGTTTAATAACATGATCTTTTTAACCTTGTATCCTACATTAAGTTACAATTTTTCACATCCCACAGTTGGGCTACATATTTCAGATAATAAAATTTACTAACAATTATCAACTGTTAACCATGTGTGAGGCACTTTCTAAGCCACTAATGAATTAAATCATTTAATTATCACAACAATTCACTGAAACTCTTACTCTTTAACAGTTTTCGGAAGAGAACACACACAGTCAGCAGGATACCCAGAGCTATTAATTTGCCTAAGGTGGTAATGCCATTATAGGTATTCTGTCTTTAGAGCTTGTGTGTTTGACTACAAAATCTTGTTGATTTTTAAAAGGTTAGAACTTAAAGATAACTATTAGGACAGCTAGTCTAATAAAAAACATGTTAGTATCTGCAATTTTTAGATAGTCACAAAATTCGTTGGTAGCAAAGCCAGGAATAGAATCCAGGTCTCAATCCTGAGCTGACAGGTTTTTACTCTGTATGATACTACTGTTGGCCTGATAGGTGCATGCATTCATGAACACACACTCACAAACATGCATTTAATGCAGCTGTTTATAAATGACCTTTACACAGACTGGAAATCTATAGTAGGCATGAAGCTTGATAATTTTCTTCCTTAAGAGAAATAATGGAATATTTAGTGTATTAATTGAGTATTTTGAAAACAAAGAGACAAACATGATAAATAAGATCTGGGAAAAATGGCATTGTATTTGGGGGAAATGCAACTTAGAAAATGATAAATCCCTATTTATGGGCCTTACGAGTGTACTCACACAAACTCACAGATATGTATATACACAGACATACTAACATATGTAAAACCTAGACATATGTATGCTCAAGCATCACACACATATGTACCTATTTGCATACATTCATCTTTTAGCTATATTCCATCTTGTGGGAATGTGGGAATATATGTCTGTGTTTGTGTATATTTACGTATGTTTGTATATGTATATGTGTATGTGCATATGTATATGTATATTTAAGTCGTAGAAGATTTATTGAGGATTTACATTCTCATTAGAAACAATGATATTTGCCTACATCTAAGGCATGTGCCATGAGGCAAAAAAGAGCAAAGGTTTTTGTAATTAGAAGGACATACTTTCAAGTTCTGATTCTTTAATTATATTACCTTATGAAAGTCATCTAACCAATAAGTCCGTTTTTCTCATCTGTAAAGTGGTGAAATTCATCCCTAAATCATTGTGTTGGTTTTCACTGAAAACTACTCAAGGAGATACATGTCATAGAAAGAAAGAATAGAGTATATAAAATATGTATTACATGTATTTTAAATAATTGAAAACTTATCCCAATCACATCTTTGGAAAAACATGTTCATTACTTGTTGACTGCTTATCTTTAATTTTAGATACTTGACCTCCAATTCACTCACACATCCACCTTTTAGAACTATGTTTCTTCTTTTTCAGCATATTCTAAATAAATCATGATAAAAAGAAGACTCCCACACCCATAGTATTTACATTTATACAAGATAAAAATACTTTAAAATAAATGACAGAATCTTAATGATGAAAAGTTAAGCATAATTTAATAACAAACAAGTATTTTGGTTATCTGGACTTTATGTATCCCCTGAAGATTCCAGACTCTTCCCTCTAATAAATAGAAGGGTACAGACTCTCAGATTGATACATGAGGGTGATCAAAAAACTCTATGGGAACAGAAGGACGGGGCCCTTTACCCACTTCAGAAACAAGATTATGGAGGTTCAGCAAGGGCTTCTAGAAGGAGTGACCACTTAGGCTAGCCTCATTCAATGCTATATAGACTCTCTTGTCCTGCTCCACTGGCCTGGAAGCCTCTTAGGCTGTGTAAGTGAGGGAGAAGGAAACATTTGTCATGGTGTTGGAGCCATTAGAAAGTATATATTTGGGTTCTATTTTGTTATAGCCATTAGTCTATCCTAGTTTTATTTATTTATTTTTATCTTAATTTAATTTATAACTTTATTTATATCCTAGGTTTTATCCTAACTTTAAGTTAGTATTAAATTACTTTATAAATATATCTACTTATATTGTTTACTTATATAGTATTTATTTAGTTATATAGTATTTTTATTTATTTATAAACACTACTTTCAATATTACTATTAAAGTATTAAATAGTTACATAAATATAAACATATATGTAAATTGCCCTGAGTTACAGCATTTCATTGAATAAATATCTTCTTAAGTAACACTTGTACATGTAACCGCATAGAAATTTTTCAGTAATGTTCTGAGCAGATTTTGGAGGGTAATATATAATTCCTGAAATACCTAAGCATGTCCATGGAAAGGAGAAAATATATATATATTTACATACATATATATGCATTTTGATTCTTTTGTGCTATGATATGTAGAATTCTTTTGTGGAATACAGCATTAAAAAAGAATAAACTAGAACTACTTAAGTCAAGATGGGGGAATTTCACAAACATAAAGTTGAAAACAAAAAAATTAAGTGTAGATATATTAGATCTCGTTTTATTCTAAATTGCAAAAACATTAAAACATTCACATATACAAATACATTCATGTTAACATTTTGTACATATATAACCAAACTATAAGTACAACCAAAGGAATTATTTAAAATTTCAGGCTAATGGTACTATCTGGGCTCTAGTGAGGGGTTCCGTTAAGGAGGGCAGAGGTATTTTAACAATCTTGATGATACTCTTTGTTTAAAAAAAGAGTATTGGTTACATGGGCACTTTTTTAATGCTTTTTATATTGAATACGATTTAGATATTTTCTATCACTGAAATCTTCCACAATAACAGTAAATTTATAATATATGTAAGGTACATACTACAGTGCCTGGCATATAGTAAATTCCCAGTAAAGTTCATTTCTTTAATGAGTTATATTCTGTAAAAGTACAATATTATGAGGAGTCACATCCAAGTGCAATGTGCCACAAAATAGCTTCTTGGACAGCACTAAAGCCATGTAGTCAGAGACCAAGATTCATCATGATGCATTAATGTCTTCAGTACCTTGAACTTGCTTCTGTTAAACCACATGACAATTTGTAGTGTATCTACTTCACCATGTCTTATATTACATTCACCTCTGTGCTTTTCCTTTAGGTCTCTCCAGGGCATAGCACTTTTCTGCATATATAGAACATACTCTGTAAATGCTCATTGAATGAATTCACAAGCCAGTGACTGAATAAAGTTGTATTTTTTCTTTTTTTAACTAGGTCTATTAACTTGAACAAGCTATTCCTTCCCTTTCCGCATTACTTTCTTTATTTCTAAAATTAATAGAATCCATGCCATGGTCTCCAAGATGCTGCCAACATTGAGATTCATCATATTGTTACATTTCCAGGGACTCTCCAAAAGAAATGCCAGTTTATTCTATTTTAGCAACAACGTTTTAATTTTTTTTCAAACGTACAGAATTTTTTTTGAATTATACTGAAAGTCGAATCCGTCTTAGCTAATATCACTAATTGCAGGCATCACAATAGCACAGCCCATCCTTAACCTCACATTAGGAGAAAAGGTCTAATGTTCATTACCAGATCCCAAAGCAGGGAATTTATAGCTGGCCTCAGAGGGAAACTCAGCTTACCTTGTGATGCATTTTAATTCAACAGCTGTTTAAGTGGATGTTACATGAAAAGTATTGTAAGAGATAGAAGGGATGATGAGATTTTGTACAGTGAATGCATAGAGCCAGACAGCATCTTTTGAGATCATATAACGAGGGCTCATTTTGCAGAAAAATTTTAAATCGTGCCAGTAGGGCTATACTGGCTTTCCAGAGTCAGCTAGCTGCTTTCTGCGTGGTTATAAATCACTTAGCATTTCTGTTCCTCCACTTCCTTGTAAATTAAAATAAAAACCTGCTCTTGACCTCTAATTTTCCTTTATGAACAATCTCAGGTTTATCACCTGCAAAACAGAGGAAATAATATGTCTCATACACTAATTGTGAAAATATTCTGTGGAAAGCTCCTGTTACATTGCTGTGCTATAGTTGATAGGTTCACCATGGTTATTGTTGTTATTGTTCTAGTCATTATTTTTAGATAGCTGTGATATTCTCTGTGGCATCCCTTTCCTTGGCACTAGATAAGGTGAAAACAAGATTGTGAACATTCATAAGAGCCTCATTTTCCTCGGAAAACTCAGTATCCATACTCTTGTTATAGCTATCTCTTTGCATGTACGGGCACATATATGCGAACATCTCACAGAAAATCACCACAAAAATCAATAATTCTCCCAAAATCAATAATAATTTCATCCCTAATAGTTTATATACTGTATTATATTGGTAACTCCTCAAAATTCTTGTTTCAGACTCTCCATCTTACCACAAGGCTGAACAAGACTTAGTATCCCCAGCTTTGCTTTAGCACATTATGTTAACATTAGAAATGAGTGTAATGACACCAAAGAAGAAAAAAAATACTTGTTATGAACTGAATGTCTGTATCCCCCCCAAAAGTCATGTGTTACAATTTAATCCCCAACGTGATGGTATTTGGAGGTGGGGCTTATGGGAAGTGATTAGGTCATGAGGGTGGAATTCTCATGAAGGGGATTAGTGCCCATATAAGAAGAGGCTAAAGAGCTAGCTTGCCATCTTTCTGCCATGTGAAGTTACAATAAGTCAGCCATCTCACTCTGGAGGAAGGCTCTCACCAGAACCCGACCTTCCTGATACCATGATCTTGGACTCCCAACATCCAGAACTATGAAAAATAAATTTCTGCTGTTGATAACGTACCCAGTTTACAGTAATTTGCTATAAGAGCCTGAGCCAAGACAATGCTTGAACAGAAATCTACAGACTTATTTCCTTGCATACACAATATAATGCTGTGATGGTTCTCTAGCATTTCAGAATTTCCTGTTGTTTCATGAGTGATTCTGACACATTTCTCTAGAGTAGCTTTTCTCTTCTCTGGTGTAACACCTCATTAGTCACTTGGTCATGTTTAAATCACACTCTAATTCCCCAGTTGACAAAGCAGGTCAAAAATAAAATAAATTCACAATCTTGAAAATCCTGATAATTATCAAAAAAATATCACAACAAATCATGGACTTTGTCAAATTTATTCCATATAATATGTATTTTCTCTATTTCACTAAACATTTCTTATTTGGATAAATTCAATAAATAATAAATTATTATCTTATGAAAATAAATGTTTACTATATCTCACCTTAGGGGTCAGTGGCTGAAGGAAGGGCACAATCTTTTTTTTTTTTTATTAACTTTTATTGGAGTATAGTTGCTTTACAACTTTGTGTTTGTTTCTTGCTGTACAGTAAAGTTAATCAATCGTATGTATACATATATATACTCTTCTTTTAGATTTCTTTCCCATCTAGGTAACCGCAGAGCATTGAGTAGAGTTCCCTGTGCTATACGGTAGATTCTCATCAGTTATCTATTTTATACTTAGTAGTGTATATATGTCAGTCCCCATCTCCCAGTTCATCCCACCCCCCCTTCCCCCCTTGGTAACCATAAGTTTGTTCTCTATATCTGTGAGTCTATTTCTGCTTTGCAAATAAGTTCATCTCTACCATTTCTCTAGACTCCACATATAAGCAATATTATATGATACTTGTTTTTCTCTTTCTGACTTATTTCCATTGATCTCACTCTTACTAATTTGACATAGCAAAAGACATTGGTCTCTCTAAATTACATCAATTATCCGGAAATAACCAGGCCTGGACTACTGTCTGCTTAGCCTGGGCCTGACAGGAATGACAATAAGAGGAATTTCTTGGAAAAGTAGCTAGTTATGCTAGAGAGAAACTTTCATTTAAGGTTTAGGTTAAGGTCCCAAAATTCCAAAAGAGAAATCACCAGCTATCTCTTAGGTGAGAAATACTTCTTCCCATGACTCATGAACCTCAGCAAATCTGCTGCAGAGATTTCAATGATCTATTCAATCCTCCCCTAATAATTTCTTTCACAATTAGTGAGAGTATGAACAGAGTAGAAACTTGACTCTGTGAGGACACATGAAGGTTATATAGTCAATATAGAAATGTGTATTAAAATTTTAAAAATAATGTTACTGTTGAGGAATTCTCCCTTCACTAGTTTCATTTTGTCTAATTACCCTTTTACAAAACCATTTGTGTTTAAGATAAGAATATGCTGTTGGCACAAATTGTGAAGGTAGAAAATAGAAAATAATAATCATCTAGTCATTCACATTAGAATTATGCCTGGTGTAATAGATGGTTGGTTAGGAGGAGAGAGAAATAATAGACACATAAATAGACATTGGAAAGAGAAAAGTAAAGAAGGACTTAAATATTTGAATACTGACTAGATTTTGTTTTAAGGATCGTAGTGTAATTTATTTAAATATTTTATGTTTTACTTAACATCGTATAATTAACATATATTTAATATTAAGGAATAGAGGCAGATATTATTTCAAAGAAACTCATTTTCATTTTGATTTTGTGTCTGTTCCTTTTGCACTTTTCTTGACTGTGTATTTTTGCTTAATGATACTGAACATTCACAAAGATTATTTGATTTATATTTTAAATTGTACTGTCTTTAGGACCTAAACCCAAACTAATATTCTTTGGTGGCCTTCAGCTTAGAAAACTTGCCTTAAAGCTGTTGTCCAGATTCCTCTGCTGATTCCTGTCCTGGGCTGTTTGTGATATGTGGTTCAGTTTTCTTTGTTCCCACACATGTGTCAGCAGAGTTTCCATGAACTTACTAGGGAACATAATAAATAATGTAAGCAGTATAAGAATATTAAATGGAATCTTCCAAGTTAACCTAATATAAGAGGCATGTTTTTCCTTGGTGACAGGAAACTATACAGATCATTTTGTCATAGCTATGCTTGTTCTCACATCAACTCCAAAATAAATTATAGACAATAGGATGTGTTAGGTGCTGTTTTCACTGTGAGTTGAGTAAATCATAATAACACTTAAACTTACATTAATGTTCCCGAACTTATATATTCGCTGTGAAACTTCTGAAGCAATAAACAGAGCCCAAGGACCTAACTTAGACCAGGCATTTATACTTTTAACATTCTGTAGAAACAATATTTATATAATCATTTCTCTTATAGCATTTACAGTTGGGTCATGGGTTTAGGGATTGAAAGATGTGAATCGGGGTTCCCTTCCTAGAACTCACTTGCTGTGTAAATTCTGGAATCTTACTGATTTCTAAGATGTGTAATTACTTCAACTGTAAAATAAGGATCAAAAATTTTACTTTGAAAGATAATTTCCAGGATTAGGAACAATTCATGTAAAGCACATACCTCAGTTCCTGCCTCAAATTATGGGTGCTATTATTATGGTATTTTCAGTAATATTAATACTGGTACTAATAAAGCCTAATGATTGTTGGAGAACATAAGATCTATATCACCAGCAAAAAACTGAATCCAAAGTTAGGAAATATCAAATATCATATTTACATGGAGAATTAAACTGTCTTCCTCAAAAATATATACCTGCAATAGAGTTTGAAAGATGAATGGAATTCAACATGTAGAAATAAGAGGGAGAAACTTCTGATAAATTCAATAATATACTCAAAGAGAAAGATACAAGAGAAAGCTGGGCCATGGTTTGGGAACAACAACAATCCATTATGTCTGAAGATATAATCCATATGTCCAAAGGTAAAAAGAAATAATGGAAGTCTTCCACTTATGGCACTATTGGCAGACTAGAAATTATGGGAAAAGAATCAAACACCTAGAAAGAGTATCTTTTAAATGCATAGATGAATTTACAAAAGTAAATTTAATGGAGGCACAAAGGAATAGGAAACTGAAAAGTCAATATTAAACTATAGGCTGCCTCAGGAATTTACTGGAAACAAATGTTAATTGAGATAGCATCAGGTGACAAAGCTTTGGGCCCAATATATGGTTGAGAGTCAGATTCCTAGACACATGTATTAACCCATGTCCCTCAAAATGCTACATACTTAGTGAAAGAATGCCCTAGGATTAATTTTGTTCTTTGGTAAATGTAACAAAGAGTAAATGACTCTCTCTTAAGGATTAAATCTGGCTTAAAATAAACAAATAAACAAAAATCTCTTCTAATAAATTGTAATCATCATACTATCCTCTATTAGTTCAGAATGTGCATCTATATCTATATCTTATCTATATCCATATCCATAATCCCTGTCTATACATACATACATGCATGCATGCATGCATACTTATGTTAGAGGACAGATTTGCTTCCTGATAAGATTAGGAAAGTTAATATCTTCCACTGGAGCTAAGGTTGGGCAGATTCACTGGTAACCCTTTTTAAAAAACTGGAGTTTCCTAAACTCAGTGTTACTCACCTGTATCATAAACCCATTGTATACACAGCATTTACTTAGAACTACCTCCTTATCACCCAATGGGATTTGAGACAGTGAGGGCAACCACTGTTAACATGAAGCTCATCCTACCTTCCATGAGTGCCATGAGTAATAAAGCCCTTTGTCTCTGACATAGGAGTCTCATGTCTTGTGCCACTATCTATGAAATTGTGGCTTCCATGTAATTGTTATGTTACAGGTAGGGTAAAATACAAACTATCTGCAGTTCTTGACAGTATGTATTAGTTGAACTTAGAAGAAGTGACCTTCCTTTTCTAAGATTGTGCTTCCTAATTTGTATAATTTGTGGGTTGAATTATACATAAGATTCCATTCAATGCTGAGATTTTTAAGGTTTGAGTATTCTAATTATTTCAAAGCTAACTCTCAGGATGCCAAGATGGCAGTTGTCATGCCCATACATATTAATTCCCCAGACACCTGGTCAATGGTGTTGTCTATTGGCCAAGCTAGATGACATCACATTTTCAAGATGATTGTTTTAATCAAGAATTAGGAAACATCCCAAATTTTAATGAAGTTTTGTTCTGTGATATTTTCCCAGGTGGAGTGAAGCAAGCAGTAGAATGTTGAAGCCTTCTTTGAATAAGAAAGTAAGAGTTAAGGGAAGCAAAATAGAGAACAGTTTTTTTTTCATGTAGCCTCATTTTCATGAAAGTAACTGTGATGTAATAGCGAGACCTTTTCCTTTCTTGTTATATTAATCAACTGTGTATAAAACCATGTTACAAATAAATGACTGACATTTTTAAGCACTTACTAAGTACTAAACAATGTACCCATAAAATACTTTTAAACCCATTACAAATGTAAATAGAACCTTGCAGAGTAATCATTATCACTGAGGATAAGTGACATGAAATGAAAAATGTAAGGTCACATACCTAATACATGAGGTTTATCCAACTTCTGATTTCTGACAAACATGTGGACTCCTTAATACTCACCTGGAAAGCCTAATTATTTAGATCATTTCTATATTATAGGGTCTCTTAATTCTTTGGTTTCCTCTTGTTCTTCTCTTTTCCCAGAATGTTTCCAGAACAGGACATATTCTGAAGATCTAGAATTTAGAGCTTTGCAATTTCAGAGCATTATTTTCTTTTCTGTATATATGAAATAGGGAGGGACTCAGTTAACTAAAATTAAAACAAAGCAAAACAAAGGAAAATCTCACAAGATACTGCTTGAGAGTCAAGGGACCTGGCTTCTTCTACCAGCTGTGCTATTGCTGAAGGACTATTTCTGAGCTTTGCTTGAAATGAGAATAATTACAAAAGAATTGCAACTAGATTCATGCAGAAAAAGTATTAAAATAACCTAGAAAAGGAAACATTATTCTACAAGTAATATTTTAAGATTAATTTCTTGACTGAATTTTTTTTGGACACAGAGGAGATATTCATATGCAGACAAGAATAAAGCTTACACAGTTTCTCATTAATCATGTGAACACCTGGAAAAGATAAGCATCCTAGATTTTAGGACCTATTGTTTTCCACAAGAAGTACTTACTATTAACTTACTATTCTAGGGACTGGGTTTTTAAGATAGTTCCATTTCTCTGCCAGTAGGAGAGAAAGCATACCACAATCGAATCAGTCTTTCTTTAAAATTTTTATCTCTGATGCACCTAACATTTCCTTATAGCTCTTGTAGTAGAAAAAGTGATGAAAAGAGAGTCAGATGACCTAGTGCTAGTATTTGATCTGCTGTTAGCAGGTATAAGACATTAAACAAACCACCTGCTATCTGTGAGCTTTGCACTTTTCATCTGCAAAAATGATCATTAATACCAACAGTAATATATTTATTAAAGTTCCCTGGAAGTCACAAGACACTAAAAATAAATTCTGTGTTTTAAAATAGTTTTTCATAGTAGTTATATATTATATATAATAATTATACTAATTAATATTTTATATAATATATAAAGCATATGTATTGTTTGTAAGAAAATGTTATTCCTCAAGAGCCTACAACTTAAAAAAATCGGTAGGTGAAAGCAAAGCTTAAAGCAAAGCTTAAATGTTTCTATTTAAAAACAGGTGTCTCTAGACTCTTCTTTAACGTTGCCAGCTGCTCACAAGGAACTGGTTTCCAACTTTCGTAAAATGCATGATTAGCAGAGACTGTGAACTTCGTTTTGCTTCCGTATAATTTTGATTTATGTTTCTGGCGATTATCCATATTATATTACTTTTTCACAGATTATTTTTTAAGTCATGACCACTCGTTGCAACTTAACCTAAGTAATTACCCGAAACACAAAGAGATTTTTTAAGATTTTGCACAAATAATGCATAAAGACATTTCTCTTAGCAATGTTTAGAATAACAAATTAAGTGTGGGGAGGGGCTAAATTGACAATAATAATTAGAGAAATTCAATAAACTATATGTGTATATACATTCTTCACTTGGAATATTGTGCATCCAAAATAACATTGTTTACAAAGAATTTCTAATGATATAAAAGAATACCAAGAGCATGTCGAGTGAAAAACTGATCCCAAGTTATAAGATTTCAAGGAGAGTGAAGTCTACCTAGTTTTTAGGACTATACATATTGAATAGACAAATCTGAATTTGAATCTCAATTCTACCAATTACTAGTTAAATTATTAGGATGTTAGTATCTCTGATCCCATTTATCTCATCTGTAAAACAGAAGTAATAATACTTTCTTCAAAAGGATTTTATGAGGATAGCTAGCTCAGTGCTTGCTTTAAAAGCATCATTCAAATGAAAGTTAATCATTTTCAGTATTACCATTGTTCTTATTATGTTGAGTACCATGGCAAAAAAACCAAAAAAAACCTACCAGAATAAGAGAAAGAGAAGAGAGTTAGAGAACTAATTCTTGTTTTTCTATAAAAGTATTTTCTTTAGATAATATGTAAAGCCAGTAAGCAAGAAAAATGCATATAAACATTATTTAGAAATATGGGGTAAATGTCAGGATAAATAGCTGAAACCACTGAAAGCTGCTGCTCTTCTGGAAGAAGAACTGTCGGCAGACAGAGGTGGGTCAGGTCATTGCTCTTATCAGCTTTGTAGTTCAGTTTGTACCCCATTGCACATCTATCACATGGGTATCAATGAAAATTACATTTGAAAGAGAAATGCATTGGATGGTGGAACTGAAAAATCTAGTTCAGGATCTTAATGCACTAGGACAGTTGTTTAGAGCCTGGAATTGCCAAATTAAAAGCAGCTTGATGCTAGATTGCTGTGACATTTTCTGAAAAAACCAAATTGAATCAACTACTTGAATCTTTTTATTATTTAAAATATATATGTACAATATATCTGGACAATATCTCTCCCTACCACTCTTTCCTTCTCTCCCGTCCCTCCCAGAGTTAACCATCAATGGGGAAGTTAGTGTTCCCCCTGCTGTGCAAGCTTTCAGACCTGTTATGCATAAAATATCAATAACACTGTTTCATGCTTTAAAACTTTCTGGAATCTTCCTATACTAACTTTCTGAAGTTTATCAATGTTGATAAACATGGATCCAATTCAGAAACTGAACCAAAGTGTTTATCTATATTGGTGGTAATAATATGAGTGGTAGGTTTCCTTTCCTTACTCTTCTTCATTATCCAGAGTTTTCAAATGGACACCAGCCCTTACTATGTCCTTTTCCATTTGCTATGGAGAGCTCTCTGAAGCAATTCAGCCATGATAAGGAAAGTGAGGAAACCAGGAGGTCATGTATTCGTTCGTGGAATGTCACTTAGAGAAGACAATCTTAAGCCTAAAGTTTTCTATTTAGCTTTGATGACATAATTACCATCTCATTAGCCAGAAGTTGTTGGAAGAGACATTCTGCATGGGTGAAAACCATGTCAATATTTAGCTGGCATTAGTTGATTCTCTTCACCCTGAGGGCTGCACTCTTCCAGAATCATTCATTAGAAGCCCAGCCAAGCCAGCACCATTCATTAACTGTCTCTTTACTGAATAGGAAAAATGAATGGAGCCCTTCAATCTGACGTTAATAAATTGCAAGCATTTGGGAAAATATTCAGATGGAAAATGTTGAGGTTCATCATTAAAATTATATTTGATGACTTGGGCTTGTTCTGGCTCATTTAAAGATATAATTTTCACAGGATTTTATGCCTGGTGGTGGGTAATAATAGGTACTCTAACCAAATCATAGGGTGAGTTTAAGCAAGACTCAGTGGGACCAAGAGGCACATTCATAGAATAAATATGAAAGCTGAAAGTACCCCTGTGGAACATCTAAGGGAAGAATTTCTCAGACTTCTAAGAGTTAATCTGTTTTTTCTTTTAAAAAAAAGTAGGATTAAACAAATATGCAACTATAGTGGCCCCTATTCACCTCATTTTACAGATGGGAAAGTTAAAGATCAAAGAGAAAAAGCAAGGAAGTTACTACAATTCTTCCTTCAGAGTTCAATGATAGTCTATCAGAAAGAATTACTTACGTTTCAAGTCCTTTGGTAGCATTTAGAAACACTTTCTTTATAAGTAAGTAAGTACAGAGAGACAGTAATATATTACTTTTACTTCGTATTTCTGTAATAAAGTGGTTTGCAATATGTGCAATGTGTATGTCATTTAGATGAGGATTAGAGACATGTTTTGCAAATAAGGTGACACTCGAAGTGGGCTTTGAAAGATGAGTGTATATTGCATCCAAATGTGTTATTTCTTTTTGCATCTTTTATTTCAACAAGTCTGTGACCTTCTTGAGGAAAGAGACTGAGCTTTATTCATATTGGTACATATAGTGCTTGAATGATATCTAGAGCAGAGTATGTAAATATGGCTTGCCTGTCTCAATTCAAGTTGAATTTGAGTATGCACACTGACAAATCTGAATGTAATTGAGAAACATCCTATGTGTTTGGCTTCATAAATTTCCCATTTTTTTTCCTTAGTATTTATTGGCTGCTAGACGAATTTTGCCTACACTGTGGCTATTTTTGATTGGATGATTTTTGTTAAGAGTCTCTGCAAATCACAAATATATGTGAAAATAAAAAGCTGCATGGCAGTAGTATTCACAGAACTAGAAGATTCATATTAAATATCAGCAGATTTCCTTGAAAAAACATAAAATAGCCAGCCATTTGTTCATTCATTCATTTATCAAATATAAACTAAGAGCCTACTCTATGCCAGGAAGAGGTGTGTAAATATCAAAAATGGCCAGTATCCTTTCATGATACTTTTCTCATCTCCCCATAAACAATGTTATTATTATTCATACACTTTAGGCAAGAGGACTGAAGTACATGTCAGCTTTCTATTGTCTTCCAGTTTTCTCTCCACCCACAAATCAGAACCTTAAGAGGTTGCTGTTGCTACTGCTATTATGTTCCTTAAACACTGAGAGTAATTGAAATGGCATCCCCATACCATTTTTGGGTACTCAATGATTTTTTGCTAACACGAGCTCATTCTTCTAGAACATACTCCAGTAGGAACTGTTCATGCTATATACATGCAACTGTGTGTCAGAAATTGTGGCAATATACTAGGTAAGCAAAAATAAATAAGACACAGCTGTTGTCCATAAGAGGTTCAGAGGCTAACAGGGGAGGGCAGGTATAAAATTTCAAAGAAAAAATTTGCTAGATATGTTGATAGAGGTAAGGACTGGTTAAAATGTTGCACAAAAGGCAATGATCATGTTTCCTTAGGATTTTGAGCATCTAGCTTGACTAACTGAAAGCTCAAATTCAACCAGCAATCCCTGTAGGCTAAGGAAGCATACTTGGTGATTGACTCGAAGTTCCTGAACATGGTGTTAAAGGATTTCCAGCATCTGACTTCAAACAGTGCTTCAGCCTCATCTTCAATTCCTCCCTGTCACACGCCCTGCACTCTAGTCCTAAGAATTACCAGAATTCTTCAGACATTCCATTGACTTCTATAATATTTTATACTCTTGCTCCTTCACTGCCCACTAATGTCTCACATACAGTTACATTGAAGAAAGTTTACTCATGCGTCACTGCTCATTTCAAATGTGCCTGTTAGTAAAATATGCAGTACCAACTTCTATCCTCAAGCACACATATAAATACACACAACATATTTCTATATAATATCAAAATTTAATATCCTCTATTCATAAGAACCTGTATTTTGTCCATTATCTAATAAGTCCCACGGCATTATAATTAGAAGCACAATTATTTTTGTTAAAACCATAATTGGGAAAAACATTCCTCATTGTTGCAAAAAATGCAGTGATTTCAGTTTTCTTTTTGATTTTCTTAGAGAGCTAGCACTAAAAATTCCATAGAAAATCAATGTAAAAATGTGTTGCTGTTGGACTTCCCTGCCAGTCCAGTGGTTAAGACTCTGCATTTCCACCACAGGGCTGTGGGTTAAATCCCTTGTCGGGGAAGTTCCATGTGCCTCACGGTATGGCCAAAAAAAATGTGTTGTTGTTGGAAACTGACACACAAACTAAACACAATTATATGAAGCATTAGCTTTGTGTCTTCATTTTAGAGCATAAATGATATTATAAGGCTAAGCATTTTCCAGACATCCCAAATGAGATAGGAAATTTTAAAATCAAGTACTTGTATGATTATTACATATTCTTGTATGAATATATCCAAGACATTAAATAAAAAAAAATTAAACACATGCATTTTTCTATCTGAAATATATCAAGTTATATCACCTCTGTCTTTTTAGTTTCAGGAGTGTTTTTTGCCAATTCTTTGAAAATTTTCTAATAGATAATAATGTTATCTTTGAACAAAGAAGATTTCAGTGCTTTCTTCTCAATCCTTAAACCTTTTTTTTTTCTTTTCTTATCTTATTTCACTAACTATTACTTCCAGCACAGTGTTGAATAGGAGCAGTGAGAGGCGACATTCCTGCCTTGTTCTCAGTGGGAAAACATTTAATTTCTCACCATTAGTTATGATGGCTGTTGTAGGTTTATTGTATCAATAGATGTTCTTTATTACAGTAAGACCTTTCCCCTCTATTCCCAGTTTACTGAGATTTTGTGTGTGCACACGTGTGAGAAGGGACTTTCGACTGCACGAAATGATTTTTACGCATCAATTCATATAATTATATGACTTTTTCCTCTTCAGCCTATTGGCATGATGGATTACACTGATTGAGCTTCAAATGGTAAACTAGCCTTGTATATCTGGTTGTTGTGTATAATTCTTTTTTTTATTGTTAAATTTGATTTGTGAATATTTTGTTGGAACATACAACTTTTTCACTTTATTTTTAACATATGGAAAATGTTAGAATTTAAAAATTTAGTTGATCTATGTAAACTTACTTTGATAAGAATCAGGATAATTAAAATAATTTTTTATCTGATATTTATTGAGAATTTTTTTGTCATACATTGTGCTCAAGTGCTTCAAAAGTGTTATCTACTTGTCACATAAGTCCTTAAGTTTAGAGTAAATTTTATTTATATTTTACAGATCAAGGCTATGGGGTTTAAATAGTCAAGTGACATGATCTATGTAGTAGTGTTAGTATCCAAAATCAAATGTCTCTTCTTAATTTATGGTCTTTTGTTCTACCATATTATCCAGTTTATTCAGTAAATAGCATCTCTCTTTCTCTCTGTATCTGTCTATCTATATATATCTATATATATAGATATCTTCTGATCTGTAACCCATGTTTCTTACTCTTAAGTGCATGTCCTTGTGCCTGTACCTGTGGGAGGTTGGATAGTTGACTAGTCATATCTTTATCAAGAATTCTAGGCAAGTAGGATACAGGGGGTTCTTGGATCAAACCAAGAAAATATACTAGAAGCACCCATGTGTAGATGTCAATATCTCACATACATTAGTACCAACTGAATTAGTTTGTAAACTGACTTAAAGATAGAATTCTGTGACAGGGTCATTGACCAAGGAAATATTTACTACCATGTATTTCTCTCACTATGAGTGAATATATACCTATATAAATATATTCATATATGTATTTATATCACCACCAAATTTTTTCATTAAAAGAATACAGACCTCAATAGGAATTAGCCCAGATTTTATATTTTCTTTTTTAAACTGTTTATTTTGAAGAGTTTTAATTACTTTATATATGTTTTACAGTGTGCTTTTCAAATCATGTTATTGTATACAAAAATCTTTGAGCAGTACAATATAATGGACAAAACCATGGACTCTGGATCAACAGTCCAGGATTTGAATTTTATGATCTTAAGCAAATTACTTCAGTTCTCTGTCCCTCAATATCTTCATCTGTTGAATATGATTAATAATTGCACTCACTTGTATAATTTCTTTGATGATTAATTTAGTTAATATCAAATTTCATTAGGTCTAAGAGACAATTAAAGGATAAACCACTATGTTTGGTACCACTATGAATAAAAATTAATGTGCTTCCAATATTTATGATAATATGCACTCAGTTTTAGGAGACACCTGATTTCAATGATGTTCATATGTGAAGAAAAGTAGTTTAGAGTTGATAATGCACATTGTTTATATTATTAAGGAAAATGTTTTTGCTCATTTGACAAATGAGGAAACTTTTATAAAAGGGAGTAAAATAATTTCAGACCAGACAGCCAATCTAATTCAGGGATATAGTTAAGGGGTCTAGATTGCTACATTGGTGTAATTTCCAGTTTCCATCCTTCAGAAATAGGAATTATTTATAGGAGAAATAACAAGTTGAAAAGTACATCTCCTATTTGATACAAGACATGCTAGTTTTAGTAGCAAAACTCATTTAATGTACAAAACTTATTCTAAATTAATTGTATTTTGCTTTACAAATGTGATTTAGTTGATATGTTGGGATTAAAGCCTTATCCTCAACAGAATTTTTGTAAATGAGGCATCCTTAAAAGAAATGTATTCAGTTTTTCAATTTTAGCACATAAAAATAATATAATTACACTTAACTGAAATAAAATGAAAATGTAAAATGCAAAAATACAGATACACAAAATAACAACTTGTACTCAATATTATACCAGTGAGGAAACACAGATGCAGAGAAGTTATGCCACTGGCCAATTATTCAAATAAAATTTCAAATTGACATAAAATTTTCTGTGTATCTTGAATGCATTACTGTCATTTCCCCCACACTGGGTTTCTATGATCTTTCTTTTCCATTTGCAGTCAATCTACCTCTTAGGAGCCAAGTTAATTCTGCTAAACTTCTCTGCTTTGTTCTATCATTTAGATATATTTTACAGTCCTCAAAATATTAAAAGAAAATACTCTGTTTTTCAGGTCAACTCAATTTTATGAGTACATAATTTTACTAGAAATGTTATTCCACTGATATAATGAGACAGGAATCCTGCTACAGTCTGTCATTACTCAGTGGGCAAGTCTGGCCTGAGCCAGTTGACAGTCACTTAGCCTTGCATTAGTGTGTTAGACAACTTATTGACTGTAATGATTATTCGATGAGACAAGCTATTAAAATGGATTCTGCCAAAGATGAAGAATAGTGGAAAACTCTCATTTATTTTAATTTTTGTTCCTATTTCCAACTGCTGAGATAAGCCTGCTAACACTTTGATCAGCCAGTATAAGAACAGATATGTTGGCCTGAGGGTCCTGTGAGTGAATGAAAGAGAAAGAAGGGAAAAGGGGCTAGTTTGTGCCAGGCACTACTTAAGTGAATTTTAGTAGATCATCTGGTTTAAACCTCTTAACAACTTAAAGAGTTAAATTTCCTAGTTGAGGACACTGATGGTCTGAAAAATAAAATTACTTATCCAAGCTCACATAGGTGGTAAGCAAACAGTACGGCATTCCAGAGTCTAATTTGAGTGTCTATAATCCTTTCTGCCATATAACAATACAGTGATTTTATTATGGGTATATTATTCTTAAGGTTTTAACCACATTTTTTAGTATAGCTGGCATAGTGAGACAATTTATGTATTTGTAGATAGCTCTTGCAAATATCCTGAAGATTCTAAATACCTATTCAAGGGTTGAGGTTGGAACTAAAGGGACCCAGTGAACTGAGCTGGAATCATGAAACAGGATACACCATATTCTCGAGACCAGAGTTATGAAATCAGAATATTCCCGGAGACCTCAGAAATCTTTAATGCATGGTTTTGAATTGCTAATTTGAGGCATCAAATTGTTCATTGGCTTGTGTGCATCCCCTACATCCATTGACTTCCAAACATATGATCAGATATTGGGAGTCTTTGCGAGCATTGATATTTGATGACATGGAGTTATATAAGCTTTCACGAGACTTGTCTGAGATCTCTCTATTAGAGCATAAGTTAGTGATATAAATTCTCCATGGAAGGGTAATCACACCAATCCATACATGGTGGACTTGGGAAGAACACAATACAATCTTTTCTTATGTCTATATAGTTCAAAGAAACCAGAAATACTACAAATTCCCTACTGCAATGTAGTAGGCTTTGAAAGGGGCAAGGGTGGCTGGTGTATTTCTAAAAACATTTTCTTCGTCCTTTTCAATTTCTTTTCTAGTTTTTTCTAAATAAGAGTCTTTTTAGATGGGAGTGATACCTCAGACAGACCACAAAACACTAAACCTGTTTGAGGCATTTACATAAATTTTGTGATATCCAATAGCTAGGTTGATCTGTCTCATAGTAAAATTAATATAATTATATCTTTTCTTCTTTAAAAAAAGCCAATAAATTGTAAGTAGTTCTCTTGTGTGCAGACAAGTATTTTGAATTAAGTTTTAACTTAATGGAAACTTTATCAAATTAGGATAAATGAGGCAAAGAGTTTTCATGCCATAGCTTGAATTAAAGTTATTAAAGTTATAGTCAGCAATATATATTAAAACTATAATTAACTTTAAGAAATCAAATAGAAAAACAAAACAAAAAAATGTATCCTCTAAATGTATGGCCTAGAGTTTATTTTTGATTCAAACTACATCTTTAAAACAGTAATTTCAGGATCACAAATCACTTTGAAATGTCATAAAAAATGTTCCAAGTTTGTAGTTCAAGGGCCTTAGAGGTCCTATTTGAAGTTTGGTACTTTCTTTGTTCAGTGATCCACTTGCAGGTTATTCTGACCTTACTTGGGAAAAAAATGAAAACAGGATGGCATTTTGGAAATGATCCTTCATTCTGAAACCACTGTGAGTGATGAATTAAGCAAGGTATTCTTAAGATGAAGATGCCTTTGCCATAGGAGCCAGTCTCTCTGGTCAAAGTTTATGTGCATATTTATTGGCAGATTTTTACTTTCTACTTTCGCTAAAATCCCAATGTATAGAGTATCCACAGATATAGGATCTAAAAATGCATTGTAGAGACTTAATACATATTAAAAACCTGAAAGATAGTAAGACGGGAATTCTAACAGATTCCTTATGGCGGGAAAATATTGTTAGAAAAAAATGGAAAAAAATATGATCTCAGATAGAGTAGGATTATATTTTGCTTCACTACTGTTAACTAGGTTATAAATGATTTATTGTCAGAATTCACAAAACTTTCATATGTTACCCAGAGGATTACCTGCTGACCTGGCATTGATTTGGGAGACTCTAGATTAGATAACCTTGTGTTAAAAAAACAAAAAGCTAGTGTAAAAGACATTAGAATTATAATACTGACCATTTGCTAAGAAAATGTTGTGCTGGATGGAAACATAAAGATTGTCTAGTCATATGTCCACAATTTTCCCCTAATGTCACTACAAGAACAGAAAAAAAAAACAAAAAAAAAAACAAGTATTTTCACTTACAAAAGTTTATAAAAATATAAAAAGGTTAAAAATTAAAGAAATTATATATATGACATTTTCAGTGAGAACACATATTTATATAGATAATGCTATCTATTCATAGAAATCTCTAAAACCATTTTTTCAAAATAAGAATGTAGGAAACAAGAACCTGATCTTTATATTTTCCTAGATAGTTTTAATGTATCCTATCCAAATATCAAGATACACTGATAACACTGACCATTCTAAAATTAGATAACACTGACCATTCTAAGCATTTTACATTTATTTAGATAATAGTAAAAAGGTTGAAGCTGTACTTATGAAAAATACAGAAACAAATACAATTCATACTATTCTCTAAAGAAATAAACCGTATATAATTAATTCTTTCTCTCAGCTTATATGGAGCACCATATCTGTGTAAGGTGTTGGCAAGGTGTTTGAATATACAAAGATGCAATGTACATTCAGTATTCATGAAGATTATGAAAACATGCAGATAATGCATGTAAGTATAGGCTGAAGTTTTCAAAATTAATCATTATATAAGAGAAATAGAGATTCAAAACATTGTAATAAAATGTTCAGGTGTTCAGATAAGAAGGTATAGACCCATTTCTCCTTGCTTCCCCTCACTAAACACAAACATAAACATTGGAAATGGTGCAGGAGACAAGTAAAGAACAACCCTGAAAGGTGATAAGCATAAGGAGAACTGGTGTAGAACTCCAGGATTTGAGCAATAACACAACATCAAGATGTTTTGTGTCTTCCCCTGTGACAGAGAAAGGCCATTCATACCTGGTATTTTCTCACCTATGACAGAGCAGCAAAAGGTGGACCAGGTAGACTTATTATTGTCCCAGATAACAGTAGTCCAAATAACACCAGATAAGCCTGAAACAGGCTTAACCACCTGACTTAAGACTCCTCTTTTCTGCCAGGAGATACTTAGGCTGACAGGCAGAGCTGACAGGAGAGTCTCAGCCAGCTAAGCAGAAAACCTCGTAGGAAATGGAAGACATACATGACTAAGACCTACAGGACTAAGATGTTTTTTCAGTCCAGCAGCCAACTGGTAACAGCAAAATGATCCAAATACCGTCCTCCCCCACAGTGGAGAAACCCCTTCTGTCCCCTCAGGCAGCATCCACAGAGACCAGGTGGAGCTGAAGCAGCACCAGATTAGCCAAGGACAATGAAATAACACTGTAAAGGCTGAAAATCACACTGCCATTGCAATCATAGCTTACACAAGTAAGACTAGACTCTCATGCTAAACCAAAGCAGTGCGAATATCTGCTAACATAAAAACATAAGTCATTACATAAAGATAAAACAATCAATCCGCCAACTTCATATAACAATTCTAAATGTGTACAGACCAAAGAGTAGATTTACAAAAATACATGAAACAAAAACTGATAAGTTTGAGAGGGTAAATTCACAATTATAGTTGGAGACTCCTGCACTGCCATTACAACAACTGATAGAACTGTTAGACAGAAAATCAGCATGGATTGACTATCTGAACAATACAGTTGACTCTTGAACAACACAGGATTGAACTGTGTGAGTACACTTATACATGGATTTTCCAATAAATCTCTATTTCAGTACTACGTGATCTGTGGTTGGTTGAGTCCACAGATGCAGAACCACAGATATGGAGTACCAACTATAAATTTATACACAAATTTTTGATTGTGCAGAGTGTCAGGGTCCCTAACTGCCACATTGTTTAAAGGTCAACTATACATTCAACCAAAAGGATCTAATTGACAAATATAGGATACTCTCATCTAATGGTAACAAAATGGACAATTTTTTTTCAGGCCTCCATGGAGCAATCACCAAGACAGACCATACTGTGGGCCATAAAACAAGCCTCAAAGAATTGAAATGATATAAACTGTGTTGTCTAACCATGATAAGATCAAACTAGAAGCAACAGAACAGAAACAACACTAACAGAACAAGAGGAGTCTCTAAACACAGGAAATAACACATGTCTAAGTAAGCGTTGGGTCAGAGAGGAAGTCTCAAAGGATTTCAAAATGATGCTACTGCATACTACTAAAAGAATACATAGAACTGACAAAAATACAACCTATCAGAACGTGTGGGATGCAGCCAAAAGAGTGCTCAGAGGAAAATTTATAGCAGTTCATGCTTATGTTTGAAATGAGAAAATGTCTCAAATCAATAACTTAAGTTTCTAGCTAAGGAAACTAGAATGATAAAAGCAAAATAAGCCCAAAGCAGGCAGAGGGAAAAAGTGTAATAAATATCAGCAGATATCAATTAAACTGAAAATATTCCTATAATAGAAAAAAAAACAAATCAATGAAACCAAAATTTGTTTCTTTGAAAAAATCAATAAAATTGATACATTTATTTTAAAAATTAAACAAATACATTAATCACCCATATTGGGAGTAAAATAAGTATTATCATCTAGATCCTGCAGCCATTAAAAAGATAAGGAGATCGTAATACAAACAACTTTATTCTCATGAATTCAACAACTTAAGGGACCAATTCTTTGAAAACAAAAAACTACCAAAAATTCACCAAGATAAAGTAGACAATCTAAATAGCTCTTGAATAGTTTAAAGCTCTTGAAAAATAAATCTCCAGGGCCATATAATTTCACTAAAAAATATTAATAAACATTTAAAGAAGAACTAATACCAGTTCTACCAGAAAATATAAAAAGAGTGAACACTACCCAGCTCTTTTTACGAGGCCATTATTACAGTGCTACCCAAACCAAAAGATAAAAAAATGAAGGAAACTACAAATTGTACAAATTGGTATCACTCATGAATATAGACATAAAAATCTTAACAAGCTTGTGTAAAATAAAATTTAGAAATATAAAAAAGGAATTAGGGCTTCCCTGGTAGCGCAGTGGTTGAGAGTCTGCCTGCTGATGCAGGGGACACGGGTTCGTGCCCCGGTCCAGGAAGATCCCACATGCCACGGAGCGGCTAGGCCCGTGAGCCATGGAGCATGTGCTCTGCAGCGGGAGGGGTCACAACAGTGAGAGGCCCGTGTACCGCAAAAAAAAAAAAAAAAAAAAAAAAAAAAAATTATATAGTGACTAAGTGAGGTTTATTTCAGTAAATTCAAGTATAGTTCAATATCACAAAATTAATCATTATAATCAACAATAGCAACAGAATAAAGAAGAAAAATCACATGTATCATTTAATGCATAAAAACAGTTGGACAAAAATCAACACCTATTTATGATATGAACTCTCAGAAAATTAGGAATAGGAAACTTCCTCAAACTGATAAAGGACATTTACAAAATATCTACAGCTCACATTATATTTAATGATGAAAGACTAAATGCTAAGATAGGGAAAAAGTCAAGGATGAATGCTCTCACTGCTCTTTTTCAAAATAGTGCTGGAAATTGTAACCAGTGCAATAAAGAAAGGAAAGAAAATAAAAGGCATACGGATGAGAAAGGAAAAATTAAAATTATCCTATATGTACAACATAATAATAATCTGTGTATAAAATCCCAAGGAAACTACAAAAAATCAGATAAGACTAATAAGTAATTCCAGCAAGGTCACAGGATATATGATAAATGTACAACAATCACTTTGTCTTTCTGTATATGAGTGATGAACACTTGAACATGGAAATTAAAAATGCAATATCATTTATGGCACTCAAAAACAAAATATTTAAGTATAAATCTAATGAAACGGTATAAGACTTTTATGTTGAAAACTACACCATGTTGATGAAAGAACAAAAGCTCTAAATAAATGAAAAGCTATACTCTGTTTATAGATTAGGAGATGCCAATAGTAATGATGTTAAAGTTCTCTAAATTGATATACAGATTTAACATAATTCCTATCCAAATACCAGAATGTTTTGGAAGTTACAGACAAGATTATTCTAAAATTTATATAGAAATTAAAAAAAACTAACCTAGCTAAAATAATTTTGAAAACAAAGAAAAATGTTGGATGAATTAGTGTACCTGATATCAAGACATTATATAGGTACATTAATAAAAATTGTATAACTTTAGCACTAGAATAGACAAATAAGTCAGTGGAATAGGACTGAAAACCCAGAAACAGACCCAACAAATATGCCCAACTGATTTTTGACAAAGTTGCAAAACAACTAAATGGCAGAAAATTAGCCTTTTTAACAAATGGTCTTGGAGCAATCAGATATTCATAGGCTAAAAAAAGAAAAATAATCTCGACTTAAACTTCACAAATTATACAAGAATTAAATTTAAGTGAATTATAGACTTAAATGCAAAACTATAAAGCTCATTTTAAAATATAGGAAAAAATCTTTAGAATCTAGGACCAGTCCACAATTTTTCAGATTTGACAGCAAAAGCACAATACATAAGAGGAAATGATTTTGCTCAGTTGAAGCCTATGTGAAGACGATAAAAGACGAGGTACATATTGGGAGAAGGTATTTAAAGCTACATATCTGACAAAGAACTAATATCTAGAACGTACAGGAAACTCACTGCACTCAACAGTAGGAAAAAAAATCCAATTAGAATATAAGCAAGAGCCATGAAGAGATGTTTCAATAAAGATTATATAGCTATGGCAAATAAGCAACACATTAAAAAATACTCAACAGTATTATCCAGCAGGAAAATGCAAATTAAAATCACAATGAGATATTGCTACACACCTATCAGAATGGCTAAAATAGAAGCAATAGTAACAACACCAAATATTGTCATGTATGTGGAGAAACTGGATCTCTCATACATTTCTTGTGGGAATGTAAAATGGTACAGCCACTATAGGTGGAAAAATAGGTTGGAGCTTGCTAAAAACAACTAGACATACAACCAGCATTCAACCCTGCAATTGTACTACTTTGAATTTATCCCAGAGAGATAAAAACATGTTCACGCAAAAATCTGTACAGTAAGCGTTCATAGCAGCTTTATTTATTACAGCTAAAACCTGGAATCAGCTCAGATGTCCTTCGACAGGTGAATTGTTAAACAGTAGTAAATTCATGTCATGGAATACTACTCAGAAATAGTAAGGAATAGACAATTGACACACACAACTTAGATAAACCTCTAGAGAATTATGCTGAATGAAAAAAAATAATTCCAAAAGGCTGTAGTATACTACATTGTCCTACTTATGATGACATTTTAGAAATGAAAGACATATTTAGTGACAAGGATTAGGGATGGTTGGGAAAACTGGTGGGATGGGAGTATGATTGTCAAAGAACAGCAGGAAAGATGCGTATGGTGTTGGTACTGTTTAGTATTTTTACTACAATGGTGCACACACACTACCTATCATAAAATTGTATAGAATTTAATACACACATGCATATGCACAGATATGAATACCAGTAAAACTATGGATATCTGATTTAGGTTAATTGATTTTACCAGTGTCAGTATCCTGGTTGTGATATTGTATTATGGTTTTACAAAATGTCACCATTAGAGGGAACTAGACAAATTACAGAAGGGATCACTCTGTATTGTTCTTTTACTGTACTCGAATCTATAATTTAAAAAGTGTGTGATGTTAAGAAGTGAGAGAAGTTTAACATCTCATATATTTCCACAATATATAGTAAGTACTAAGTTGATACTGTAAGGTTCAAAGAATGAAATATGTTGTAATTAAAGGAGAAGGAGGATTAAAAACAAAAAATTCTCAATCAGAATCTGGTATTTACACACACACAAAAATGAATATAGCTGCATCAAGTTTGAAATCAGCTGTGAGCCATGGCTGTGACAGGTATGGCATCATGTATTTGCAAAGCCAATACTGGAAGAACATTAGTCTTTGACCTATGCATCAGGTACAAGGTAGATGAATTAAGAAGAGGAGAAAACAATAAAAAATAAAATAAAAAAGAATAAAAAAGTAAAAGAGTGCTATGAAACAAATGCATGCCTTAGGCAGTGAGTAATCGGAAATATCCTGGAATAATACTATGTTTCTCAGTGATGATATCAAAGCAATAGATAACTGTGATTACAGTATGCTGAGCTGCTGCATCACAGCTGTCCAAGAGCTGCAGTATGTTTGGCTGCCCCACAGCAATATTGCAATTTTAATTAACATTTGGGGAGCAGCAGATCAGTTCAACAATTCTTCTCATTTAATTGATTGCCATTTGAAAATTGGGCTGCTTGTTTTATGCATGGACCATTGCTTATCACCTGCAGGATTTATTTGGATGGCTAGCTATTAAATCTTATCTGTAATCATCATGAAGCTGAATACACATAATTTCTGTTTTGAAGTGCCTTTCAAGGAATGAGTTCAAATATTAAAGCAGTCATGTTTTGTAATGGAAAACAGGAAAATGTTTTTCTATTTATTTTGACCCTTCATAGAGAAAATTTAGAGGATATTCTGTTTTTATACTAGTTTAATATTTAAATAGGCACATAAGTACATTTTATACATGCTAATACCAGTACTTGAGGTAGAAATAATTTTTGAAATATAATTCCATGGATGTTTTCAGACACACAGTAGATACTGTTGGTTGCCTACTTAGCATCACTCCCATCTTCTTCCTTCCTAACAGAATCCCAAAGTTCTTCAGATACTCATACCTCCAACAACTTTGTGAATCTCATTCAGGAGATATGGAGCCTATTCACAGCTCCATTTAATAGAAATGAGAAAATCATGATTAATTATATCTTCCTTTTTGATATTTGAATCAAGAATGGCCATGTGATCTAATACAGACCAATAAGATTCTTGGAGTAGTTTACCAAAGCTTCTGTGAAAAGTACCCTCCTGTCTTTCCAAGAGTATCTCAATTTTTACACTGAATCTGTAAAAAGACCATTCTGTCTTCTAAATCTTATTTATGATATCCTGTAATCCAGTGAGGAAGGTATTTCATGGACATAAATGTGGTCATTTCTGTGAAATGCTATTGATGGATCAAACAAGATGTGAACTGATTATTAATCATGGAGATCATGAGGATTTTGATAATGTCAATATCCATGGAGTATTGAAAACAAAAACTCAATTGGAAAGGATTCAGAGATATGGAAGAAAAAATTCCAGACAACTGCAAACAACCCAAGTGTCCATCAACAGATGAGTGGATAAATGAAATGTGAGATATATATGAAGTTGAGTATTATTTAGCCGTAAAAAGAAATGAAGTTCTAATACGTGCTGCAACAGGAATAAACCTTGGATATATTATGCTAAATGAAAGAAACCAGAACAAAAGAATAAATATTGTATGCTGCCACTTACATGAAATATTTAGAATAGGCATATTCATTGCAAGTTTACCAAGGGCTGGGGGGAGTGGAAAATGGGCAGTTATTGGTCAGTAAGTATAGGGTTTCTGGTTGAGGTGATGAAAAGCATTTGGAAGATAGTTGTGATGGCTGCACAACATTGTGAATGTAAAATGGCACTAAATTATACACTTAAAAATGGTTAAAGTGACAAATTTTATGTTATATATATATACGCACACACACACATATCTTACCATGATAAAAAATTTAAAAAAATTTTATGATGATCAATATAGATAATTCTTTCAGAGAATTTTCCATAAAATAAGTAGAGATATTGAATGCTATTGAACAAGTAAATGTAAGATAAAAATAGTGTGGAAACTGTAAAGGTATTATAATTATCATAATTAATGACCCTTAAGGACAGAAATACATTATCAGCAATGACATTTTGAAAATGTAACAGAGGAGAAGTTTTTAAAATAAACTGAAAGGAAAGTAAAAGAAAAAAAAGGACATTCACAGTAAAAGCTTTCTCTTTGAAAATTGAAATTGGAAAGATATTGTTTTGGAAAGGACATATTTGGATCTTTGGAAGTAATGAAGAGGTGGATCTGACTATATTATATGTGCATCAGTGTGAAGGACAAGAGGTGTGTATTGCATGTTCAACCGTTCCATGGACTTTATTGACAAGTGTTTTTATGTGGAGTGAATATATTATTAGGCTTGCAGTTACTAAACTAAAAATGCTATGAAAGGTTATTCTAATTAGAAATTCTTCTAGAGGTGAGAAAGAAGTCATTGATGAGGCACTGGCTCAAATCAGTAGAGTCCAATTCAGATTAATGAATCTACAAAGTAGTCACTAATAAAACAGGATATAAAATAGTAGAAAGAATTATCTTTACTGAATGCTCAATAATCAAGAAACACACTGTTTTAGATGTAAAAAGCCAATGAATTTATTCATTTACTTTTAACAAATTAAAACAACAGAGCAAACAAAACAAAATTAAGCTCAGGACATGTGTGTTATGAATTCATGAATTTATTTTATTTTAATAAGTTAAACATTTATATTTTTATATGCAGAATCAGCAATGGTTTAATGCACACTTGCTATTTTTTTTACCATCTCATTTTTGCTCTCACTCAAATTAGGGCTGGATATACTTAAATATTTTATTGCGATACAATGTATAAATGGCTAAAATAGAGATGAACATAGGAGAGGGACACTAAAACCAGAATGTGAACTGAAGGAAGTCTTCCTGGAGTGGATTATGTTTGTCTCATTTCTTAAAAAAATGAATGTAAATCAACTCAAATATAATAAGCACTGAAGAAGAATCTATGTAGCCAAGTCTTCAATCCCTAAGGGAAATTACAAAGACATCATCTAGAGTAGTGAGTGACAAATGATACTTTGATACTTTTGCTTGTGGTATAATTGAACAGATGAATAAATAAAGAAGATGTGATACACACACACACAAACACATACACACACACAATGTAATACTACTCAGCCATAACAGAGATGAAATCTTGCCATTTGCAATAACATGGATGGACCTTCCAAGTATTATGCTAAGTGAAATAAGTCAGATGGAGAAAGAAAAACACTGTGTGATTTCATTTATATGTGGAATATAAGAAACAAACAAACAACATAAACGGCCATAGATACAGAGAGCAGAGTATTGGTTACCAGAGAGGAAGGAGCAGGGGCAAGGGCAAAATGGATAGTGGGCATCAACTGTATGGTGATGGATGGAAACTAAATTTTTGGTGGTGGGTATGCTTTAGTGTATACAGAAGTAGAAATATAAGGTTGTACACATGAAACATATAATGCAATAAACCAATGTTACCTCAATTAAAAATAAATTAAAATAGAAGGTATTTGTTTGATGATGTTTCACACAATATTTGCATTATTATTTCTACTTATACTATTACCTCTACTAATATTAAACAAATATTGCTATCATCAGTACCATCTACTCTTTTTAATGTTTATTTGAGCATGTAAGTGTGTTTATATATATTGTTTGAGTTAATCATCATTCAACATTTAGCAGATGAGGGAACTGAGAATTAAAAAGAAGAAATTATGTGTTGAGCCCCATACAACTTGTAGGTGGCATTTACTCTTCAGTTTTATCTGTACAACATGTTCGTCAATCACCATTACTGAAGACCTGCTATGGACCACACATTATGCTTTACACATCTTATTTATTCCTTAATAAACTATATTTTTAGGTAATGCTGTTAATGATAATGGTGAACACTTTCACGGTGCTTTAAAATAATATGCAGTGCATATTATTCTCATAATGTCATGTAATTTTCTAGAAACTTTTAAGGGATAGAGCTATTTGTCATCACAACTTTGCAAGTAGGAACCTGAAACTCAAAGGGATAAAATGACTTGCAAAAACACCAGACAGCAGGTGTAGAACCGTTAGGATGAGAAACTAGGTGCTCTGAATTATAACACCACTCTCAATATATCTCATCGACATTCACTAACCTTACTCCCCTGCCCAGAGCTTTCCACTATTCCCCCACCTTCCCTATTTACCTGATTGATGTTTATAGAACTTAAGACAGTTTTTCAATTTATTTTTAAGTATTTTTTTAAAGTGTAAGAGGCTAGCCAAATTAGTGAGAGCTTGAGGATTGATTGAAGAATTTACAATCTTTGGGAGTTTGACTTTTTAAAAAAATCCATTCCAAAAGAATGTGAGTGAAAGGTACTTTCAGTGTTAATTTCCAACTGATAATTTTAGGGAGTCTTATAGCCACCATTGTCATTAAGAGAGGCATATACTTTTAAATAAAATAGATTCTATTAAGAATAATTTCATTTTAATCAATAAAAACTGATGTAATTGCTATTTTCAACTATAAATAATTGTCTCTCTCTATATTTTTTTCCCCTGAGGCAGAGAAGCACCTGTTAGGGGAGCTATACTTGCTTTTGTCATGATTCTGGTCCTTCGGCATTGACACTGACTCTTAAACTGGCTTTCTCCTTGTATTCGTAGAAAGCAGAAAGCTGCCTTAGCAGTGGAGTGTGTCACATCCTCATCGTATTCATGAACATGGAGTGGGAGCCCCCAGTTTCTGTAATCAAGATAATCTGAGAGTTGATGCGCTCAAGATCTTCTCTCCAATCAGCTGCGGTACACCACACCCTGAACTCAAATTATCCCTGCAACAGGAGCAACAAGGCAGAATAAAACCAAGGTTTTTCTCCTTGGCCCAGTTTTATCTCGCTGTAGCCATGAGGAAGGTTGCTGCATCAATCAAGTTTCCAAATAAAAAGGTAATTATATTTTGATTTCTCTGGAGCAGTTGCAGTGAGAGCAAGGTTGCTTCTACTGGGAGTTCCTACTGTGTTGCCAAACAGCAGTGGTTATCTTAGAAGGCAGAAGTAATTATGTACAAGATGTTCTTGTCTATTTAGGTGAGACTGAGTGCTGGTCAATAAGATTCACCTGGCATGTGAGGTGGGCCAGGCACAGTGCTAGATACTTTCTTGTGCATTTAGTAATTTAATTGCATTTGAACTTCAGATATATGAGCATGCACACACATGTACATGCAAATATTGACACTACAAAGCGTGCATCATTATATTAAAGTGCGGAAACAGGTTCAGTGAATAAGTGACATGACCAAGGACACAAAGCTTGTCGATGGCTCAGGAGTATTTCAAACTTGTGTTACCATGTCCCATGCTCTTTCATTATGAACACACAGTAATTTGCAAAACCTATTTCTAATGCATAGCACACTTATTCATATATCCACTACAATAGCTTGTCATTGCCTTTTTAAATGCTTATGACAGCAGTTCCAATATTGTCTTTTTCCTAAGATGTTTGGAAATGGGAAAAATACCCTGGATCTTAGCCTAAAGAGATATTGAGAGGATTAAAAGGATGCCTGTATCATTCTTTCAAACTTTACTCCTGACCTTCCATAACCAAATATTATGTGAAATCTAGCAATTAGCTAGATTCAGTATTCCTTTTCTTCTTGATATCACCTGTGAGAAAATGTGCATTATACATTTCATCTAACCATTGAATTAGTGACTGGGCTGTTTTGCCTAAAAACTTTCTAGTTTTATAGAAGGATAGGAAAATGACAAGAACCAAGACATTTTCAGTGCACAAGAGAAAAAAAAACGATACAGAATTTCTGAAGCAATATGTATAATTTTGGTTAAAAGAAATGGATTTCTTCTTGTTTAAAGATAAATTGGCTTGCGTTGCTATTTTTACAATCAATACATTAAAAAAAAAAGAAGCATCCACAGATTCTAGACCAGGGTTTCTCAACCTCCGCACTGCTAATATTTTATGAAGCAAAATTCTTTGTTGTGCTGTCTCACGCACTGCAAAAATTGTTTTAGAAGCACCACTGGTCCTCTACCCACTAGATGCCAATAGCACCCTCTACCAGTTGTGACAACCAGAAATGATTCCAGACATTAACAAATGTCCTGTGCAGGGCAAACTCTCTCCCAGTTGAGAACCATTGATCTAATGATCAGCTCTTGGGTCCAGATGCATCCATTTGCAGCTAGGTCATGAACTGACAAAACAAAACAAAAAAAACTCTTACCCCTTTAAGCACAGAGCTAATGAGATTATGGTATGTGTTTCTATAGTGGATGTTATGATAAGCTACCCAGGTCCTCCTTCAGCACTGAGGGATTTATTCCTCCACATACTGGAAATACTGCCAGCAGAGAGTTTGCAGCTCTCAATCCTCATTGGAATTCTTCAGATGGAGGATGTCACTTTGCCCTTCTGGGACAGCAAGTATCCAATATCTGGCTTATATTGTTTGTAAAGGCCCAGTTCTTTCCTTAGATTCAGAACAGATCTGAGCAACCCTCCAGATTCAGATCTCCCATCAGCTGGATGAATTTTGCACATTGTCTCAGCTTTTAAAAAATATTTGTAGAAGTAAATGTGCACATGTTATGTTTCTCCATGAAACATTAGACATGGCTAATTCACCTAAATCATCAAACTGATTAGTCACATAAAAACGAAGGGATAATAAGCCTTTATCATGATGACCCTTCAGGATTCAAATATCAAAAGATTGCCAGACTTTATTTACACCTGTACGTTTGTTGATTAAACCATTTTTGCTGGATGCCTATCATATCCTATTTATTGTGTGGGATCCAATTGATCCTTTCTCTTGGGGTACTTTCTGCAAGTAATAGAAATTCAGTTCAAAATGGATTAGTGATAAAGGAATTTTCTTATACAGTAAGATCAATAGTGAAGATGACTTTACTTGTGGTATGCCAGGTCTTCTATTCTGCTTGTTTTCGATTCTATTGACTTTGCTCTTTCTGTATATTGACTTCGTTCTTTCTGTATATTGGCTTCATGCTCACGATGGTGGCAGTTCCGGGCATCATTATCCAGACATGGCAGTGATTAGAGGGATACGATAAGATGTCCTTTTCTCCAAAGAAGATACACAGATTGCCAATAAACACATGAAAGGATGCTCAACATCACTAACCATTAGAGAAATGCAAATCAAAACTACCATGAGGTATCACCTCACACCAGTCAGAATGGCCATCATTCAAAAATCTACAAACAATAAATGCTGGAGAGGGTGTGGAGAAAAGGGAACCCTCTTTCACTGCTGGTGGGAATGTAAATTGATACAGCCACTATTGAGAACAGTATGGAGGTTCCTTGAAAAACTAAAATTAGAACTACCATGTGACCCAGCAATCCCACTACTGGGCATATACCTTGAGAAAACCATAATTCAAAAAGAGTCATGTACCACAATGTTCACTGCAGCTCTATTTACAATAGCCAGGACATGGAAGCAACCTAAGTGTCCATTGACAGATGAATGGATAAAGAAGATGTGGCCCATGTATACAATAGAATATTACTCAGCCATAAAAAGAAACAAAATTGAGTTATTTTTAGTGTAGTGGTTGGCGGCTGCTGTTGGACCTAGAGACTGTCATACAGAGTGAAGTAAGTCAGAAAGAGAAAAACAAATACCGTATGCTAACACATATATATGGAATCTAAAAAAAAAAAAAAGGTTCTGAAGAACCTAGGGGCAGGACAGGAATAAAGACGCAGATGTAGAGAATGGACTTGAGGACATGGGGAGGGGGAAGGGTAAGCTGGGAAGAAGTGAGAGAGTGGCATGGACATATATACACTACCAAATGTAAAATCGATAGCTAGTGGGAAGCAGCCACACAGCACAGGGAGATCAGCTCTGTGCTTTTTGACCACCTAGAGGGGTGGGATAGGGAGGGTAGGAGGGAGACGTAAGAGGGAGGGGATATGGGGATATATGTATATGTATAGCTGATTCACTTTGTTATAAAGCAGAAACTAACACACCATTATAAAGCAATTTTACTCCAGTAAAAATGTTAAAAAAAAAAAGATAAGATGTCCTACTGTAGAATTCTCCTTAAATGTCATTGACCAACACTGAAGAGCAGCCCATTCTAAATTAGCCACCTTAAAAACTTAATATCCATCAAGTGATTAGGCTATAATTCTGGAGCTGTGAACTTGGGCACTTTTGTTGGAATCATATAAGAAGGTGTGGGAGCTGAACAAAATGTTCCCTGATAAATTTTTGTAGACAAGTGCGAGAAATAATGGAAAACATAGTTCCTGCTATCAGGAAGTTTATAGAACCTGTTACCCCCACCCTCTTTTCTCAGCCCTACCATGGCATGTAATAAATGTTCCATTACATCACTTTCAAACTTTTCTCACTGTTCAGTAATTCTCTAACTTCCCCTCTATAAATGCAGTAGACTTCATTATATTTGTCTTCCCAACTTGGACTTGGCTATTTGCCAATGCCCCATTATCATTACTTTACCCAGTATACTTCCACACCTTCCTTCACCCACATTCAATCAAGTAATCAATCATTAAATCATAACCACTTATTATCCTATACATCTCTGGAATCTGCCTATTTATCTCCATTGCCAAAAGTTGTTCTTGTATTACTGCAGTTGCACAGTAAACAGATAATCTTTGTTGGCTCTTTTTGATCCCTTAAATGAAAAGGAAGAATAAAGGGTAGCAGTACACAGAGGAAACAAAATTATGAAGGACACAAGGGTGCAAAGAACCTAGAGAAATTGCAGAATTAAATACTGTAAATGCTCTGTGAAAAATTAAAAGTCAGCATATTTGAGGGGTACAAAATATACATGTTTTGCATTTATAGTCATAAGTTTGGGTTCAAAATAAATTGATAACTTCATACGTAAAATAAATTAAAATATATAGTGGAATAAAACACATATTATAATAAAAATGATAAAATACTTAGGAGCAAACTTAACTCTAAAGAGTTCAAATAGGAGCCTTATTATACAACAGGTCACCAGTAACCAGTGGCTATTCTTCTTTTTGGTTGCTGTTATTATTGACGTCTGAACTGTGGTCTCTACCACAACTTCTTTCTCCATCAATTTTATCCATAGGTAAAGCTCCTCTGGTGACTTGAGTGCCCTGGTCTTTTGTCTTTGTCTAGTGACTGCCCTGACGCCATGCCAGCTATCTGGCCCCACTTAGCAGCCCAGCATGGTGCAGTTGATAGCTCTGAGAAGTCTGATCTGGTGGAAAAAAATCACAGGCTTTAGAGTTTTTCTAATGCTGACTCAGTCACTTACTATCTGAGTCATCATTAAACAAGCCTTTTCTTTCTCTGACTCTTACTGAACCCATGTGTCGGGAAAACAGGCATTAAAGCCTTACCTTACTGTCAGGTGTAGATTGTGTCACTCTGTACTGGGAAGTAAATATTTTTTAAACTGCAGTTTGCTGAATAATTGTGTTTTTAAACTGTGCTTTCAACTATAAAGTCACTGAAAACACTGAATTATGAATATTGAGCAATTATCCCTAGGAAAAATGCAGGGTTTGAGGTTTCTGAGACCCTCTGATCACATTTCATCAACTGATAAATGTATACGTTGTTTTACGTGTTTTTCTGTTTAAAGATAGCTAATTATAGTGTTGACTTATTAACAATGAACTTGTAGCCCCCACCATTGTAACTCATGCCTGAATGAAGCTTATCTAGCACGTTTATTGTTCCTGTGAGGCACATCACAGCTTCTTGTGCTCAGGAGTGTTAGACAGCATGTCAGCACTACGCTTTGGGGCCATTTTAAACAGTGAAATCACAACAAAACACAAAAAATGTGAGAAAGGTCACTTAAAGGACTCTTGTTTGTAGTATGAGAGCTAAAACAACAAGGTAGATCTTCACCACCCTTGATGTCAGCTGCAAAAGCCAGGTGACTCAAGTTTTTTTGTCACTCTGCATATTTCCATGAACTGAAAATGCCCTGAATGTCAACTTCGGGGTTACAAATTTTAGCTTGTAGACTAATTTGCAAATATGGAATCTATAAATAACAAGTATGAATTCTAATTCTGTTAGGGGCAGGTAAAATTCCCTCACAGGTACCAAGAACAGGACCTATTGTTTCTGCCTTCTCTTGATTTTAGATCCCTGTTTAGATCCCAATAGCAAACATTCCTTTCTTGTTTCTGTTGATGTATTAGTCAGCATTCTCCAAAGAAACAGAAGCAACAGGATGTGTATATGTGTATATTATTATATAGAGAGAGAGACCGATTTATTATAAGGAATTGTCTTACAAAGTATGGCCACTAAGAAGTCCCAAGATCTGCAGTTGTTAAGCTAGAGACCTGGAGATCCAGGAGAGGGAGAGGTAGAATTCAGTCCAAAAGCTTGAGACAAAAGGCCAGTGTTTCAGCTGAAGTCTGAAGGCAGGAAAAGACTGAACTGGGACATTGGGACATTAATCAATTAGGCAGAAGGAATTCCCTCTTTCTCTCTGGAAACTCAGTCTTTTTGTTCTAGTCAGAACTTCAACTAACTGGCTGAGGCCACCCACACTTGGGAGGGCAATCTGCTTTACTCATTCTACCAATTCAAATGTTAATCATCAAGAAACTCCTTCACAGACACACCCAGAATAATGTTTGATCAAATGTCTGGGCACCCTGTCGCCCAATCAAGTTGCTACAAAAAATTAACCATCACAATTGGTATATATTTTCATTATCTTTTTGTATGTATATTATGAAAGAATGTATATCACATATATGCACATTATAAAACCTAAAACACTCCCTGATTTCCCTCCCCTCAATTAAAGCCCAGAACTCCATTTTGGTA
This sequence comes from Orcinus orca, assembly GCF_937001465.1. Classification (NCBI taxonomy): domain Eukaryota; kingdom Metazoa; phylum Chordata; class Mammalia; order Artiodactyla; family Delphinidae; genus Orcinus; species Orcinus orca. Next base: position 81,998,331 of record NC_064571.1, read on the forward strand.
ATGCTTCTCTTTCTTGGTTTCTGTGTATTTCTTAGATAGAAGATACAGCGTGGTTGTTTGCACTCATGATTTCCTGATTCTAAAAGGTCCTGCCTTCTCCTCCTCACAGAACCTAAGGGTCCAAAGGGCTGAAAAGAGCTAACCTCTTATTGAGAGTTCACTATAGGACGGGCGCTCTTAGAAATATGTCATTCAATTTTTTAGCCATGCTTTGAGCTGGGTACAATAGTAGCAATATTTGAAAGGTGTGCCTGAGATGTAGAGAAATTCAGTAACTAACCCAAAGTTCTTATCTTGGTAGGTATTCTATCCTGGATTAAAACACACTCATTCTGACTTTGGAAGCCTGTGTTCATATCTGCCCTGCTAGGCTGCATCTAACTGGGAAGTCCTACTTGATGCTGCTCTTTTCCATTAGGAGACAGAATTAAATTCATTGGAAATAGTTGGAATATAGCAAGTGATTAGCTCTTGTGCTGATGAAGCCTGTGGAAGTACTTAATTTTCTAGGACACAGGGCAAATTGCTGACTTTTGTCCAGCTTCTATGGAAAATTCCAAGTCTAGCTGTGGACATGAAACAGTTCTCAGTCTACAAAAATGATTTTGTTCCCAATCTGATGCAGTCTGGTGTGACTTCAGTGCCTTTGAAAGTGGTGACACACATGGTATATAACTACCATGCCAATTTCAGCCAAATTATCTCTGTCCTTTTGCAGTTTCTCTGTGGAAACTCTAATTTAGCTTAAGGAATCAAGTTCCTTTAGCTGAAATATTTTTTTTTCTTTTTACATTTAAAAAAACTGTAAAATACATTCAATTTAGGTTTTAAATACATGTGCTAGTATGAGACATTTCATTCTGCTTTAAGTAAAAAATGACTAACATTTGAATTCTGAAATAATATAGAGAAATAGATCAACCAAACAATGTACCATGAGAAGAAAAATGGACTGAAAGATTTGAAATGTAAGCTACATACTTATCTGTCATCAGGTAGGAGTGATGAGATGCTGGCAAGAGGTCAAGTGGTCAGGAAATGGACATATCACAATATGGGGAGATCAAGAGTTACTGCAAGGAGCGACATGATTTTCAGTGGTCCCCATTGCTTTTGTGTGAATATTAATAACTTCCTAATTATGATTATAAGACCTAATGATGTGATCTGCTACCGATTTCTCTCTAGTTTCACCCATAGTTAGACTCCCACACAAACTCTGTCAATCATAAGGTAATTTTTAGGCATCTGAAATACATTCATTATATTTTCTTGTGCCTCTGGGAATCCTCATGTTCTGTTTCCTCTTTCTAATTTTTGTATTAGAAAATTCTAACCTAATGTAAATCTTTTCTAAATTTCAGATTTTCTCCAACCTGAATCACTACTGTTTATTTTTATGACATCCTTCAACATTTAGCCCAAATGCCACATCAGTGAAGCCCTCACTGATTGGCTTAGACCTTGAAAGAGTTGTTTTACCTTAGAGCTCATAGAAGCTTAATACTTTTCTTTTTTACTCTAGAGTCTAAATACTTTTTCTTCTTATTCCTGTTGTCGTCTAATCAGAACTCCCTTGAAATAAAGGACAAGCCTATGAGACTTGTGTCGACTCATTCAACAGCTACTTAGTGAGGGAGTTCTAGGTGCAAGAAATATTTTAGGTGCTAAGAGCATAATGAACAAAATGAACAAAACTCTTTGCCCTTATGGATTTTACATTTAAGTTATTGCAAATATGTACATACCAAGGCAAACCAATGCTAACACAAATTGGGGAATTCTAAAAAGTAGGTGCTGACTAAGGAACCAAAAGATTGGAACGCAGCTTGACCTGAACAAATTTCTGGAAGGAACCAACAACCAGGAAAATGACTAAGATTCTCTTTGTTTTCCTTTGTTCTTTTATCTCCTAAGTGTCTTATTTACTTTTTCTACATTCTCTCTCTCTCTCTGAAGACTGGATTTTGGGGTACCCTATATATAGCCACCCTACATGATACAAAAAATTAATGTCTTTATTCCTAATTCTGGGAGAAAGATCTCTGATTGCACTAGAGTGGTCAACATTTGACTTATGCTGTATCAACTGGGGCTGGTAGCGTGACTAAATTATACAAAGTGGTACAAAATGTCTACTACTGCTACAGACTCATGAATGGGAGAAGATTTTTAAAAAGCAGTGAAACTTCAGAACTCAGATCTCTTGGTTGACCTCAGTATGTTCTTATGGGTGTAGGTTTTGGGGTTTGGTTTTATGTCTATTCTAGCTCCCTCTGTACCTGATAACCAGGTAAAAACTATATTCCCTTGGGATACTAACTCCTGTATGCTCCCACTTGGCTACTGATATATTTTAAAAATTGAAGGCAATATAGGTGAATGTTTGCTTCTGGTTGGGAGATGATTTTGTAATAGTTAAAGCAATAAAAGAGGTAACAGAATGATGAGTTGGTTTAACTACTACAATAAAGTATTTTGAACATATATATTTAAACAATATAAAAGCAAAATAAAAGGTTAAAGATGTGTCCACATGACTCAAGAAATATCATCAGGCCACTTCAAGCTTCCATTTACTTTTCTATTAAAACATTCATTATGCAAAATACATATTAATTTGCATTTGGCACTTTCTATGTGAAGTTAGTTGTTCAGGTGCTGACAAAAAATATCTTCCTGTTTCCTTGACAGTGTTTTATGAGGATTAGAAAAAATTAAAAAAAAAAAACTTTTAATAAAGTTTTTATAAAGTACCTAAAAATGAAAGTGATTACTATTAAACAGGATAATGCTTTTAAAAGACTCTTGCAAATTCTAAAGCAATGGCTATGTTTGCAACGTCTTTCTTAGACTTTCTGGGAGATTGCTCAAAAAATCTGGGACACTGTCAGCTAGCCGTCTTCTGGAGTCTAAAGGAATTAGGGAGAATCAGTTTTTCCTGCTGCATTTGTTTTGAGCATGGTGATGTTTATCAGGTATATCCTGAACCATGTTTTGTATCTACAAGGCTTACTGGTGGTCACTGCTGTTTCAGTGCCTACAGGTCACCATCGACAATTTCCTGAGGGAAAACCTGAGGAGCAACAGGCAAAGCTTTGAGAGTTTGCCCACCCACAGTATAAGGTAGCAGGAACCCACTAGGTGTCCATCACGAATGTGAAGTCACTGCATTTCTATTCTTTCTTATCCGCGGAGTTCATTCTATTTATAAATAACAGTTGTCCTGACTTTGTAGTTCTTGGTGCCAACAACTAACATCTGGATATTTTGGGCTGAAAAATATTCCACATACCACTCCTGAGGATATTTTTCATTTAAAAATCTAATAGTTTTAATCAAATAAAATTAAACAGTTGGATTAAATAACAGAGCTTGAGCTCCTAAACTGAGAAGCCCATGAAATTGCTTCAAATCTGGATGTTAGTGCTAACGTCTTATAACATATTGCAAATGGTAATCAGAATGTAAGCAAATGAATAATACAAATTAAGTGAAAATGCTCTTCCCATTAATGATCTTTTTTTCTTTTCCATTTTTGCCTCATGTCCCAACTGCCCTATTTCACACTGATAGAACACTACTTATTCTTTTAGACTCAAGCCAAAGGTCATACTCTATAGGAAGCCTTCCCTGACTCCTTTCCACTATAGGTCTATTCTTTACCTCGTTATCTTTAACACCTAACACAGTTCTCGGCACATGTAGGCAATTTAGTAATGTTATGCGAATGCACTGGTTTTACAACACTGTGTTGGGCAGAATATGACCCCACCCTGAAGATGTCCACATCTGAATTCCCAGAACCTATGAATATGTAAGGTTACATGGCAAGAGGGAAATAATATTGCAGATAGAAGTAAGGTTTCTCATCAGCTGATTTTGAGATGAGAGAGAGTACCCTTAGGCTCAATGAAATCTCAAGGGTCTTAAAAGTGAAAGAGGGAAGCAAGAGAGTTGGTGTCAGAATGATGCAACATGAGAAAGACTTGATTGCTGTTGCTGAAAATGGAAGTGGGCAGAAGCTAAGGAATGGGGACAGCCTCCAGAAGCTGGAAGAAGCAAGGGAGCAGAATCTCCTCACAGCCGGCAGAGGGAGTGCTACCCTCCCAACTCTTTCGTTTTTAGCCCAGTGAGATCCATTTCAGACTTGTGAGCTCCAGAACTGTTGAGATGATAAACTTGTATTGTTGCGCTCCAAGCTGTGAGAATTTGCTACAGCAGCAAAAGGAAACTAATACAGACATCATAGTATAATTGTAGGGGGTTTTGTGTTAGCTAAGTTTTCTACTTCTAACAATGACAAAGTCATTTTCAGGGCCTTTCAATGTCAGCAGAAATATAGTGAAAATACATTGAATTTAGGAATTAGATAGCTCTGGAATCCTAGCCCAACACAGGACATTTGTAACCTTAGGCAGATCACTAAACTAAATATTTTTATCTGTTTAAAGGAGACAGTATACTCTTCACAGAGATATTGTGAAGATTAAAAATATGAAAGTCATCTGCTCTTGGCCCCAGTACACAGAGTAAAATAAGTGTACCATCGTAGAGAGAATCTTTTTGCATGGTGAGTGCAAATAAGGCATAAGTACTCAATGAATGGTGGGAGTTCCAGTGAGGTTTCTGGAGGGTGTTAGACCAGATGTTGGCCTTGCATGAAAGGGACAGTTTTCATATATGAATACAGAAGGGAGGTGTACACAGTGAACAAAGGTGTGTTCAGTACAAGGTGGTAAGGGGAAGCCTAGGAGAGACGTAGGTAGTGCTGCCAGGTGATGACAGATGTGGGCTCTGGAGCCAGATTGCTTTGGTTTGAATCCCTGGTTCAACAACTTCCAGACCTTAGCAGCTTAGGGTCACTACTTAGACCCTTTATGCCTCTGTTTACTCAGCTGTAAAAGGACAGGTAGCTCTAGAAGTTTATTGTGTAAATATGCCTAAAGTACATGGAGCAGAACATTTATAATGCGCTCAATAAAATATTAGTTACTGTTGATGTTATTTAAAGCATGTATGTCGGGATGTGACTGTGGGAAGGTGTTCTGGGATGCTTTTCAGCCAAACTAACTGGATCAGAAGCCTCTTTAAGCCTGCAGAAAAATGTCTCCAACGGAGGCATTTCTGTACTCTTATAGGAGTGGGCAAGAGTTCAGTTAGAGCTCAAGTTCAGCGAGGATAGAAATTATATTTTGCTGTTGTTGTAGTTCACCAGTTTGTCGCCCCCCAGCACGATGTCATATCCATAGAGACATTCTTTAAATATCTGATTGAATGCACCTGTCTAAAATCCAGATTACTACCTGCAGTAGTTTATTAGTCTTATTTTGTATCAACTAGAATGTAAGCAGCCTGAGTGAAACACTTGAGATTCCTTATATCAAACCAGATAAACCATAATCTAAATCACCCAGGAATAGGAGTCTGCACTGTTCCACTGCCTGCCTGTGTGAGTTTGGGTGAGTCATTCAAATTCACTTGGTCTCAGGTTCTACCTTTATTAAATGAGAAATCTGGGAGATCTGTTATATTCTATTATCTGTTTTTTTTATATAAATCATAATAACCTAATCATGATTATGTAAACTCCAGTTCAGATCTTATCTTTGTATCTTATTATCTACATGGTCTGCCCATCACATTTGCTAGGAATATAATTAAGCATTATAACATAAGCAGATACTGATCCGTAGGTGTTGTTTACTGAGCACCTTATTTCTCAGCCTTAGTGATATTAAGGTGCTGCCCTCCATAAGCTAACAAGTACAAGGTGTTATAGATAGTCCTGAGCGGAAGAGTGAGATGTTTTGTTGAATCTATCCATGGCTTGTCTGCTCAGCACTCTTCTTGTTTAAATGGAATTATCCTGTTTCTCACATTGGTATTTTACAGATAGACTCTCCGTCATTTTGGTGCCACACAGAGCATTATATCACCACTAATACCTCATTTTTCTTGGGGAATAATATCAGTATGAAGGTGTATGGTAAGAAAATATAAATCTATCTTCCAGTAGGCTAAGAATTAAAAAAAGAATAATGATTCTGTAAGGTTGTAGTATAAGAAAAATGAGGCTGGATATTTAGGCAGTGTTTATTAGAAAGTAGAAAACAGTCATTTGCTACATCAACTGATTTATGGTTCCCTCTTAGTGCATATACTGGGGTTATTTCCTCCAGAATGAAACTGTAGACAAATTCATAATTCATAATATTTAGAAATATGCATATAATGAAGTAGCTAGTAGTAACAGGTGAGCAAGAGAGCAGATATTCCAAGGCTTTATCTACTGTTTGCAGGATGTTGATGGTACCATTTTTAATATCATTAGTAATTTTAATGCTTATCTATAAATCTCTTATTCACACAAATAGCTGTATGAGACATCATAGGTAAAGTAGAAAGAATTATAAAAAACAAATCTGAGAGGAGCACTTTCACTCTCTGGCCATGGAATTCACTCCCCTAATTCCATTAAATTCACTGTTCACATCAATAAAATGTATCTAATATGTATGAAAGCATTGTAAAACAATCAAGCACCATAATTATTAATATGTGAATGTTGATTGAATACTGCTGTAGTCCACTGGTTGCTTGCTCTTTGGTATAGTGATTCATTTTGGTCTCACACGATATTAGTTTCTATATATTTCTTGCTCAGAATTTTCTAAACCAGGTTATTTAAGGTAGTTTAAGAAAAAATAAGTTCCATTTTCTTAAAACAAATTACCACATTACTTCAATAAAGGGACATTCAAATACCACTTCTACCACATAATCTATAGGTAATGATAAAAAGTGTAACCTTTGTGGAGCCTCACAACATCGCAAGTCAGTTGGTTTTTCTTCCCAAATTGGTTATTTAGATTTGCTTTTATATCTCCATAGACTTTTGTCCTGCAAGTCCATAGAACTTTAACCTGAATCTGTTCAGACTTAACTCTGACTATAACAGGGAAGAGCCAATTTTGACTCCCTGTTGCATCTGTTTCTTTGACTTTAGCCTTTGCTTTACATTGCTTTTGTTATTATAATCATACATAATGGCCTGCCGCAGGGAACCCTACCCACCTGTGAATGGCTGCAGGAACGAAGAAATTAACACATACCCTCCCTGAGTCTGGCCATTCCAGGGTGTGTTTTGCAAGACTGATAGCCCATCTTACTTTACTTCTTCGCTGCCTCTCCTTCTCTATTCTGCCTTTTTATTTTATTTCCCTCTCTGATTCTGTAAAAGAAACTGGCATCCAGATTCCGATAAGATGGTTATTTTGAGACACTAGTCTGCCATCTTCTGGGTCTGCCAGCTTTCTGAATGAAGTCGTATTCCTTGCCTCCACACCTCATCTCCGATTTATTGGTCTGTCTGTCGTACGGCGAGCAGAGTGAGCTTGGACTCGGTAACATGAACAGGTATGATGTAGTCTTGTTTTCTCTGACCATTTCATTACTGATAAGGTATAGGAGAATATCACCAAAGCTTAAATTCCCTGATAATGGTGGTTACTACCACCATCTTATATTCAAGCACCATGTAGTGAAACATCTCTGGGTTGGCGAGTCAGAACAGAGTATTATTCATGTAAAGATACACAATGACAAGCTTAAGCAAGTTTTATCTCAGCTTCCTTGGGGTGGGAAACAGACAGGAGGAGTTAGTCTTACTGTATATCAGTCTCTGAGTATTTTCATGAAAAAGATTTTTTGGTTCACCCATTTAGAAATTGGGTTGTCATTGTTGTTTCTGATGTATTGCCTGTGATTGATGGCCACAGCAATAGACTTTGAACACTTGAAATACAATAGCCAGGCTTTGCCTGGCCTCAAACGTGGGAAGACTTCTGGCGTCATTAAATTCTCCCTAGAACAGTGGTCCAGACCTTTTTGGCATTAGAGACTGGTTTCATGGAAAACAATTTTTCCACAGCTGGGGGAGGAGGATGGTTCAGACGGTAATGGGAGCGATGGGGAGTGATGGGGAGCGATGGGGAGTGATGGGGAGCAGTGGGGAGTGATGGGGAGCAGTGGGGAGCGGTGCGGAGCGGTGGGGAGCGTTGGGGAGCGATGGGGAGCGATGGGGAGCGATGGGGAATGATGGGGAGCGATGGGGAGCGGTGGGGAATGATGGGGAGTGGCAGATGAAGCTTCACTAGCGTGCCCACTGCTCACCTCCATCTGTGTGACCTGGTTCCTAACAGGCCACAGACTGGTACCAGTCTGCAGCCTGGGGGTTGGGGACCCCTGCCCTAGAAGATAGCATGCCATTTAGTATTATACATGTGTGTGTGTACATATCCAAACAAACATGGTTGTTCATTGGTTGATGGTGGGAATTTGTTTGCAGTCATCTAATTTAAAATTCACAACAGCCTGACATGGTAAAGATTATAATCTCTATGTAATTTTTCATAAATTATAGTTATTAAATGAAATAAGTAGAATCAGCACTCATACCGTCTGACTCCAAATATGAATGGATGTATGTGTAAGGTTGTGTGTGTACTTAAAAAAATTATAACACATTGCAAATCCCAAACTACAGGAGTCCACTTATGATACTATGTGATGCTTTTCCTCAGTTTGTAACACTGACCAAAGCCTCTGACAGATGTTTCTAATGATAAAGGCACAGGGAACTAACATTCTGTTCATTGTTGAAGTACAGATTCTCACATGTCCATCCTTGTCCTTTGCTTTATTTAGTGCCTGTAAGGTTGGTCAGCTATATGGATCATTTCTAGTTTGGGAGTTAGATATGTCTGACTCTTGTATCAGTACCTTTAATAATAATGGAACACTATCTTGAATTTTTGATTGACAATAAAATATGTACATTTCCTTAAAACTGATGTCTAATGTTCTGGCACTTTTTTTTTTTTTTTTGTGGTATGCGGGCCTCTCACTGGAGGGATGAGTGTACTGTTTTTTCTGATTGGTTGATGAATTATGTGTCTTATTATGCTGGCTATAACATACAGTACAATACTGAGATATTGAGTAGAAGTGAAGGTGAGGACGTGTGGGAGGAGGTCATCATTGAGAGGATATGACTGCTGGTTGACCTGTGAGCTGGACCTGGGAAGTTAGAGGTTCCTTACTTCCTCTCCTGTCCATGGAATGTACATCCCACCTACTGTTCCCACTAGGAATAACTAGGATGCAGACCTGAGAGAGTAAGGTGTGGTTGAGACCACCTGGACGGAACATGTGGCTGAACCCAGTTAAGGCCTCTCTATAAACTTTTAAGATTCTGGCAGATAGGTTCAAAGATCTACTTGTCATGCGGCCACCCAAGACAAGCCACATTTAAGTTGCCTTGCTTATGAAGTCTACCTCTGACCTGTCTGGAGTGGCCTGCCTCTTTTTCTGGTCTTTCCTTGCCCTCTGTGTATGGGATGGAGTTTCAGATTTCACCTCAGGAACTACCCAGGTTTCACAGCAACATGACATCCTTGGCTTATTGCTTACGTCGTGGGGAAAGCATTTACACTTTCACTATTCAGTTATGATATAAGCTGTAGATTTGGGAAAGATGCTCTTTGTGGAACATAAGTTGTCCCCTTCTATTCTTATTTGATGAGAGTTTTTGTTTTATATGAAAAGGTATTATATTTTGTCTTTATCCTGAACTGGTGTTGGATATTATGTGTGTGTGTGTTTTTCTGTTTCAGAGGAGATGATCATGTGGTTTCTATCCTTTATTCCTTTGTTTTAAGGTACTAAACCAATCTTGCCATCTTGTAATAAACCCCACTTGGTCATGTGTTATAATTCTTTATAAATGTTGCTGGATTCTGTTCGCCATTTTGTTAGATTTTTGCATCTGTTTTCATGAGGATATTTCTCTGTGCTTTTGTTTTCTAGTAATATTTTTGTCTAGCTTTGAGAAGATGATACTGACATAGTAGTATAAGTTCATGTGTTCTCCTCATCTATTTTCTGAAAGGGGTTGTGATCGATAATTACTATTTTCTTTTAATATTTGATAATATTCACAACAAAGCCATCTGGACCTAGGCTTTTCTTTTGGAAAAGCTTTTAAATTAATAATTCAGTTTTTTATTTTCTATAGATTTATTCATATTTTTAAAATTCTTAAGTCAGTATCAGTAGTTTGTCTGTCTAGAAATGTGTCCATTTTATGTAAATTGTCCAATTATTTGACATAGGTTGATTATAACACTCCTTTATGTTTTATACAGAGTCAGTAGAAATTTCTCCTATTTCAGTTTTTTTTCCCCTATTTCAGTTTTGATTTAGATTATATTTTCTCTCAGTATTTCTTGGCCAGTCTAGCTGAGGTTTTGTTACTTTATTTCATCTTTTCAAAGAACCAATTTTAGTTTCAATAATTTCTTCTATTGTCTTTATGTTTCATTCATTTATGCTCTTATTTTATACTCTTTGAATAATTTGTGTTTATTTTTTCCCTTTTTAACTAGTTTCTGAAAATGTAAATTTAAAATTTCAACATGAGACCTTTTTTCTTTTGCTATATAGACATTTAAAAGGCTTAAATTTCCAAGTATGGCTTTAGTTGCATCTGATAAATTTTGATATGCTGTGTTTTGTATCTCTTAAATTAAAATATTTTCTAATTTCCTATTTGATTTGCTTTTTTAAATTAATATTTATTGCAGTATAGTTGCTTTACAATGTTGTGTTAGTTTCTGCGGTACAGCAAAGTGAATCAGCTATACATATACATATATCCCCTCTTTCTTTGTTTCCTTCCCATTTAGGTCACCACAGAGCACCAAGCGAGTTCCCTGTGCTAGACAGTAGGCTCTCATTAGTTATCTATTTTATACATAGTAGTGTACATATGTAAATCCCAATCTCCCATTTCATCCCACCCCTCTTTCCCCGTCTAGTATTCATATGTCCGTTCTCTATGTCTGTGTCTTTATTTCTGCTTTGCAAATAAGTTCATCTGTATCATTTTTCTAGATTCCACATATGTGATATTATATGATATTTGTTTTTCTCTTTCTGACTTACTTCACTCTGTATAACAGTCTCTAAGTCCATCAATGTCTCTGCAAATTGCACCATTTTGTTTCTTTTTATGGCTGAGTAATATTCCATTGTGTGTGTGTGTGTGTGTGTGTGTGTGTGTGTGTGTGTGTGTGTGTATATATATATATATATTACATCTTCTTTATCCATTCTTTTGTTGATGGACATTTGGGTTGCTTCCATGTCCTGGCTATTGTAAATAGTGCTGCAATGAACATTTAGGTGCATGTATCTTTTTGAATTATCGTTTTCTCCAGGTATATGCCCCGGAGTGGGATTGCTGAGTCATATGGTAGTTCTATTTTTAGTTTTTTAAGGAACTTCCATACTGTTCTCCATAGTGGCTGTATCAATTTACATCCCCACCAACAGTATAAGAGGGTTCCCTTTTCTCCACACCCCTCTCCAGCATTTACTGTTTGTATATTTTTTGATGATGGCCATTATGACCGGTGTGAGGTGGTACCTTGCTGTAGTTTTGATTTGCATTTCTCTAATAATTAGTGATGTTGAGCCTCTTTTCATGTGTTTGCTGGTAGTCTATATATCTTCTTTGGAGAAATGTCTATGTAGGTCTTCTGCCCATTTTTGGATTGGGTTGCTTGTTTTTTTGATATTGAGCTGCCTGAGCTGCTTGTGTATTTTGGAGATTAATCCTTTGTCAGTTGCTTTGTTTGCAAATATTTTCTCCCATTCTCAGGGTTGTCTTTTGGTCTTGTTTATGATTTCCTTTGCTGTGCAAAAGCTTTTAAGTTTCATTAGGTCCCATTTGTTTACTTTTGTTTTTATTTCCATTTCTCTAGGAGGTGGGTCAAAAAGGATCTTGTGATTTTATGTCATAGAGTGTTCTGCCTGTTTTCCTCTAAGAGTTTTATAGTGTCTGGCATTACATTTAGGTCTTTAATCCATTTTGAGTTTATTTTTGTGTATGGTGTTATGGAGTGTTCTAATTTCATTCTTTTATATGTAGCTGTCCAGTTTTCCCAGCACTGTTTATTGAAGAGGCTGTCTTTTCTCCATTGTATATTCTTGCCTCGTTTGTCATAGATTAGGTGACCATAGGTGTGTGCATTTATCTCTGGGCTTTCTATCCTGTTCCATTAATCTATGTTTCTGTTTTTGTGCCAGTACTATACTGTCTTGATTACTATAGCCTTGTAGTATAGTCTGAAGTCAGGGAAACTGATTCCTCCAACTCCATCTTTCTCAGGATTGATTTGGTTATTTGGAGTCTTCTGTGTCTCTGTACAAATCATAAAATTTTTTGTTCTAATTTTGTGAAAAATGCTCTTGGTAATTTGATAGGGATTGCATTGAATCTGTATCTTGCTTTGGGTAGTATAGTCATTTTCACAATATTAATTCTTCCAATCCAAGGACATGGTATATCTCTCCATCTGTTTGTGTTGTCCTTGATTTCTTTCATCAGTATCTTATAGTTTTCTGAGTACAGGTCTTTTGCCTCCTTAGGTAGGTTTATTGCTAGGTATTTTATTCTTTTTATTGAAATGGTAAATGACTTTTTGCCCTTCCTTTATATATCTACATAGATTATTTAGATTATTTAATTAATAGATTACTTAGAAGTGTACTTTATTTCCAAATATTTGGGAAATTTTCCAGAATTCTTTTTCTTACTGACTTGGTATTTAATTCTGTTGTGGACTTCTTCAACACATAGTCTATTTAGAAGTCTGTTGTTTAGTTTTCAGGAGTTTGGAGATTTTTCTGTTATCTTTACTCTCTTGACTTCTAGTTTAATGACATGGACAGAGACAATATTGCATTAATTATCTGCAACTCCTCCTTTGTCACCTTCTTTTCTGTCTGTTGGTCTGTCACACACACACACATACATACACACAAAACTCTTTAGTATTTAGTTTGGCTAAATTTCTTTTTATTGAAACCAAAAAATCAAAAATTTCACAAAAATACCTGTCAACAGTAATATTGTCTTTTATCTTGTACATGGATTTTTGAGGGAGATTCTACTAGAATGGGAATTTTTGTCTATAATTACTGTGTGTAATACCATTATTATTCTGTAGGCACCTTTCCTTTGCTTTATACATTGGAGTATGTCTTTTGAGCATTTTCAGCATTTCCCCTTATTTTCACTCTTTCCACCCTTCTTCCCTCTTTGCATTTCTCTTCAGGGTTCAGCTAAGTGTTATATGCAACTCTAACAATCTGAGCCTTCTGCATGCTTGGATATTTCTTCCTATGCAGGTGATTGCCCTTTTTGTTTAATTGCTACTGGTGTAAATTTTTGTCCCCCTCTCTTCATCAAATTTAGTTGTTCATATTGTGAATTCTTGGAGTAAGATGTTATAATAACACACTTTACCATTTCAGCTGCAAGTACAACTCATCTTGATCATACAAATCTTGCTTCCATATTTGTATTGAGTATATCTCCTCTGTGGTTTGATTTATACCCCTAAGAAATACCATTTCCCCTTTCCTATCAAGAAATGAAAGCAGTGAAAGAGATCTACAAGAATTTTTTCATGTCAGGAATGTCTTTTTCATATTTCTATGCTGAGGGAGTAATACAATGTTAATTATTTAATAAATACTATATAAATGTCTTAAAATATCCCTACCATATTTAGAGAAAATAACTGTAGAGACAATTGTATCCCAATATGGACAGAACAGTCATGGATATTTTGAATTTCCTAATACTTTAATAGTAAGCTGATACTCTATCAAATCATATCTTATTAATAAGACATTTTCATTAAATTTGAAAAATGTATGCAAATGGTAATAATGAATCATTTGACTTTTTGAGAGACTATATTTTGGATACTTCTAAAGAAAAACACTTGATCTACAGTCCAATAGCCTTAGAAAAACAAATTTGAATTAAAGTTTGATTTAGAGTCAGCTAATGATTAAAATTTACTCTTCAAAAATAATTTTGTTGAGAATTCAAATTACAATAGATTTTATACATGTCATTGTGAATTAATATATCAGCCAAATTTTACTTCAGTGATGGGGTAGCTCATTGAACTTGCTGTGATTTAAAGTTTTTTTACCTTTTCTCAGATTATTAAAAATCATGGGGACTTCCTTATTAAACACTAATTTTTGTCAGGCTAAGCAATATATATGTATATAAACATATACCCTATTTCACAAAATAAACTTTAAGAAATTAATAAACCCCTTTTACAAATGGTCAACAAGAATAGTTCCATTCTCCTATATTAGGGAGCTAATATATTACATAGGTTATATCCAAATCAGAACTGTCTGATCCTACCCCTCTGATGCTGCTTTATATTTACAAACCTTAATTTAATAGGGGTTAGCAATTACGCTTATGCAGAAATTTGTAGTGCATGAAGGAGGTGAGAAACATTTATACTGAATTAGAATGATCCTCTGGACTTTTGCTTTCTAGAACCCTGCAGTGCCTAGGATACTGTCATGAAATTATTTTCTGTCAATAAATTTTTCCTTATAGCACTGATGATGGTGATGATGATGGATCACTTTTTAATCATAAATCGCCTAATGTTTCACAGTCTGAGTAATAAATCTACCTGCTTTTACAAGGCCAACAAATAACATAAAAAGATCCACATACAACAATAGAAGTAATAAACCTGAGATATGGTAAAGTTACTGAAACATGTTCTTAAATTTATGTCTGTGGAATAATAAAAAGTACAAAGAGAGACAGTAGTAGATATACAAAAAGATGCCCTTAACAGTCTTACTGTTTCAAACTCAGTTCCTTTTGAGTAGTAAATGACAATAAATGACCTCCTATTTGAAAATAAGAGTTAGTTAACTGAGTCTCATTACTTACAAGTGTCCAAACTGTTTAATCATTTTATCTCTTACGGTGCTTTTCAGTGTACCTGCTATAATGTTTAGTTCTTTTTCTTACCTCAAAAAAATTTGTCTTTTAATATAAGTAAATACCTCTTAGCATGCAAATCATTCTATTTCCTTCAGAACCTGATTTCTCACAGGAACCATCTACACTAATTTTCTTCATCTTACTGAACTCCCATTCATTTTTCAAATAATTGCAATTTGATATCCATATTTACTATTTCCTCAGCGTGGCCAGCAACTCACTTATTCATTTCACCTGACAATTCTTTTTGCAACATTTAAAACTCCTTCCTTTTTTTATTGCCACAAATCTTTTTTACAACTCAGCTAGAGCACTAGTTTTTTGGTTTTTGTTTTGTTTTGTTTTGTTTTTTTGCGTTACGTGGGCCTCTCACTGCTGTGGCCTCTCCCGTTGCAGAGCACAGGCTCTGGACACGCAGGCTCAGTGGCCATGGCTCACGGGCCCAGCCACTCCGCGGCATGTGGGATCCTCCCAGTCCGGGGCGCGAACCCATGTCCCCTGTATCGGCAGGCGGACTCTCAACCAGTGCACCACCAGGGAAGCCCTAGAGCACTAGTTTTATAGATCAAGGAACTTCATTCAAGTATCAACTTGGTCGTTTATTTGATGTGTCATCTGAGGGTAACAACTTTATTAAGTTGCGTAAGAGACATTTATTCTACATAATCCAGAAACAGAGACCTAATTAATTTGCTATTTTATTGAAATGCCTTAATATCTGTTTCACATGATTATACATTATTATAAATATTATATTTCCTTTATCATAACTTTATATATCATTACATTACATGCATTTTATATATATTACTTATCTTTACATTTTCATAAGCATATTCTATATTAGAAACTCTTTGTAAGCACATTTTTTCAGAATTTCATATTTTTATATTAAGCTACATGTATTAAACTTTATTTCCTATTTTAAAAATGAAAGACATGTATAATTTCTAACTGAAATTCCTACTGCCCTAATATTAATATTGAGTTGTTTTAGTTATGGAAAAATTGAAAAATAAACATTATGATTTATGATTATTGACAGAAGAAAATAATCCTATCAAGTGACTGACTTCACCATAGTTTATTCAATCATTCCCTTCTTGTTAGAAATTTTTAGTATGTAACTTGCACTTTTCTTCATCTTTGCAATTCATATCAATATGGAGGTCTTTGTGCTTAATACTTTGCATAAACTGTTTCTTTGGTTTGACTTCCATTAGAGGAATTATTGGTGCAAAAAGAATAACACTTTGAAAGTTCTTTATATTATCAAATTAATGTTCAAAAATATTATGTTGGGTAACAGTTGTACTTGTTTCTTAGTTAGGAAGCAAAAAATACAACATGCCCACAATGTCACCAACTATTCCCTTTCCCAATTCAGACACTTTTAGTGGCTGTCATCTGAACAGCTCAGAGAAATAAAAATTTATACACCCTCAGGGTCTTCCTAAGGACCCAAAGCACTTCTTCGTATTATGTATTATTTAAGTGTAAAAACATTTGTAAATGGTTATCTGGTAAATTGGATAACCAGTTGGAAACTGCCAATGACTTTGGGATAAACTGCAAGAGAGGATTTGGTGAAATGTGCATTACATTGTAACTGAAGAGGAGGTAAGTTTTGTCATGTAACTGGTGCCTATGAATGGGTGGCTAGCCAGAGATATTTATGCCATTCAGCCTGCGCATAAACTCCAACTATTCATGAGTCACTTCATAATCCCATTTCTCTCGTCAGCATATTTCGAAATAAACCTTATATTAGTTGAATCTAACATTACCAAGGAATCTGGCAGCAATTCACATAGCTGCTAGTTGCCAGTGTAATCACATTTGCCTCTCTGGTGTAACATTTATATAAATGAAACATAATTTTCCTAAGTTACAATGTACATTTTTATGTTCTGTATTTTTATGTAAACTTTTTATTGAAGCATAACATAAATATGGAAAAATTGACAACCATATCAGAACACAGAATGTTATCACAATACAGAACCCTCTCAACCCCATAATCCTTTCAAGTATTTAACCCTCACCCTGAGGATAGCCTTTTCTTACCTCAAACCATAGATTAATGTTGCTTATATTTGATATGTATTATGTTAGTGGAATTATAAAATACATATTTTGCCTGTGGCTTCTTTCAAATGCATGCTTGTGAGATTTTTGCAAGTTTATGTTTGTATTTGTACTTTGGTCATTTTCACTGCAGTAGAGTATAAATATACCACAACTTATGTATTCATTCTACTGTATGCAGTGCTTCAGTGATAATTTTAGAAAATGTCTTTTGATGGAAGTATGTAGTACACAATTATGTTTGGCATGAGCGTAAATATTGAGTCATAGTGTATGAATATGTTCAATAGATACTCTCAGTATATCAAAGTGATTTTATAAATTGAAATTCCCAAAAGTAGATTAATTTTTTTTGTGATAAAATATATGTAATATAAAATTTGTAGAGTTTTTCAACCTTTTTTTTTTGTGGTACGCGGGCCTCTCACTGTTGTGGCCTCTTCCGTTGCGGAGCACAGGCTCCAGATGCGCAGGCTCAGCGGCCTATGGCTCACGGGCCCAGCTGCTCCACGGCATGTGGGATCTTCCCAGACTGGGGCACGAACCCGTGTCCCCTGAATCAGCAGGTGGACTCTCAACCACTGCGCCACCAGGGAAGCCCAAGTGATTGCTATTTTAAAGTACAAAGTTTTGGGGGTAGTTTGCTATGTGGAAGAAGATAAAAACAGAAATTGGTACCTGGAAGAGGGATGCTGCAGTAACAAAAACTCAAAATATAAAGCACTGATTTTAGGATCAAGAAAGAGGTATGGACCTAAAGAACTTGGAGGAGACTGTTAGTAGCAGCTAGAGAAAAAGAGACCTTAATATCATGTACTGACAGAAAGATTAGTGAAACTGCCCACCACCGTCATGTGGAAGATGGAAAGTGAACCTAAGAAACTTATGAATATGACTAAGGAAATTCCCAGGGAGAGTGGTGAAAGAACCAGTTGGCTTCTTTATTTGACTATATGATAAAGTGAAAAGTGAGGTGAGTTAAAGAAGGAACTGTTGATATTTTTCTCAAGTTTGTCTCAGCCCATTCCAATTTTTTTTTAAACTTTTTATTTTATATTGGAGTGTAGTTGATTAACAATGTTGTGATGGTTTCAGGCGTACAGTAAAGTGATTCAGTTATACATATACATGTACCAATTCTTTTTCAAATTCTTTATCCATTTAGGTTATTATAGAATACTGAGCAGAGTTCCCTGTGCTATACAGTAGGTCCTTGTTGGTTATCCATTTTAAATAGAGAAGTGTGTACAGGTCAGTCCCAAACTCCCACACTTCCTTTCCCCCCACCCCTGGTAACCAAAAGTTCATTCTCTAAGTGTGTGAGTCTGTTTCTCTTTTGTGAATAAGTTCATTTGTATCATTTCTTTTTAGATTCCGCATATAAGTGATATCATATGATGTTTCTCTCTCCCTGTCTGACTTATTTCACTCAGTATGACAGTGTCTAGGTCCACCCATGTTCTTGCAAATGGCATTATTTCATTCTTTTTAATGGCTGAGTAATATTCCATTGTGTATATGTACCACATCTTCTTTACCCATTCCTCTGTCAATGGACATTTAGGTTGCTTCCATGTCTTGGCTATTGTAAACAGTGCTGCAATGAACATTAGGGTGCATGAATCCTTTCAGACCATGTTTTTCTCCGGATATAAACCCAGGAGTGGGATTGCAGGATTATATGGTAGCTCTATTTTTAGTTTTTTAAGGAACCTCAATACTGTTCTCCATAGTGGCTGTACCAATTTACATTCCCACCAACAGTGTAGGAGAATTCCCTTCTCTCCATACCCTCTCCAGCATTTCTTGTTTGTAGATTTTTTGATGATAGCCATTTTGACTGGTGTGAGGTGATACTCATGGTAGTTTTTATTTGCATTTCTCTAATAATTAGTGATATTGAACATCTTTTCATGTGCCTTTTGGCCATCTGTATGACTTCTTAGTCCATTCCAATTTAAATGCAGCATCTCATGAGTTGTTGACTTGTTTGAGGGGGAATGAAAGTAAGCAACGTGAAACTGCCCAGGGAGAAATCCCTGCAAAAAAATTAATGGATAGAGTTTCAGAAGTTATGCATTTATTAGCATCATTGTATCTTAATAAGGAAAGGGACTTTGGAGATCTTTAAGCTCTTTGGAAACAGGTCCATTTTACACATTTGGCACATTAGAAACTAGTCAAGAACATACAAAAAATCGCCCAGCATCACACAAGCTGGTGAGTTGCAGAGCTGAAAATAAAATCTTGTTCTCCTGACATCCTTCTTGCCACACAGCATTGAAGCTTCCCTCCCTTTGAAAAGTGAGACAGCCTACTGGTAGAGACATCTGAAGCCTTAACTGTCAAACTGAACCAGGTTACTTGGCAGTGTCATGGTGAGAAATAATCTAATGAGCTAAAATGAAGGGAGGAAAATAGTTCTCAGCAAGGGGCATCAACTTACTTGGCAGTTTTCTCTCCCTTTATTGTTATAAACATGTTAATGGCAAATCTGAGAAGGCTCTTTTGTGAATCAGGTTAGGGGTACAGTTGTTCAAAAAAGCTCATTAGCAATTTATGAAGAGCAGCAAAACTCATTTTCCCTAATGTGAAATCACTTCAGGTTGTCACTAGAGGAAGAATTGTTGAGAAGTGAATTGACCACATACAGATCCATTCTTTTTTTAACAACAACAACAAAAAGAAAGTCATTCAAAGGAAAAATATCTTGCAATAATAAGGTATGTGTAACACTCAGTCAGAGTTAAGCCCCAGTTAATACGGTTTTCTGAATTGTGCTACTTTTCGCATTTGCCTACTGTGGGTACCACTCAGGTAGACTTCATAAACCTGAGTTATCTATTAAAGAACAGCAGGGTCTCTCTGACATAGAATTTCATTAAAACAACAAAAGGATTTGTTGGGAATGACCAAATCCACCCTCTGGAAGAGAGATACATGGGGTTTACTATGCACATTCTGTTATCATATTTCAATTCCACAAGAATTGTTACCCAGGGTGGCTGATGGGATGATTCTGTGCTGGGTGAGACTGTTTTCCTGTGCTCTGTGTGTGGCTCCTGCAGGCTTATCTCCTGCTCTCACTTGATAACTAGGATATCTTACTCCAGTCTTTCAGACTCTTTTTTATTATTATTCTATTGCACATCTTTATTTTTTTTTAATTTTTTAAATTTATTTTTTAATTGAAGTTTAGTTGATTTACAAAGTTGTGTTAATTTCTGCTGTATAGCAGAGTGACTCTGTTATACACATATATACATTCTTTTTTATATTCTTTTCTATTATGGTTTACCCCAGGATATTGAATATAGTTCCCTGTGCTGTACAGGGCATCTTTTTGTACATCTACTACTGTCTCTCTTTGTACTTTTTATTATTCCACAGACATAAATTTAAGGACATGTTTCAGTAAATTTACCATATCTCAGTTTTATTACTTCTGGCTATAGGAACAGCAGGCAGAATGTACATTCCAAGGACAGTGGGAGCATTAAGGAGCCTCCAATTACCTGGGTCCAGCTCACAAGTCAACTGGCAGTCATGTCCTTCTGATGATCTACTCCAACATTACCACAATCCTGCCACCCAGAAATAGAGCCAAAATGGATATATTATTATTTCTTGGTGAATGCTATTTCAAATATTTCTCTATTTAGATAGACTTATAAATAAATATGTAAATAAATAGAATGATAAACTGATACAAATGACTTTATATCAGTAGGATTCTGTATCACGCTACACTAATTTTATTCTTAGAGTATTTAACGGAATAAAAATTATAAAAAATTATAATGTAAAATTGTAGGATAGAGTCCAACCTTCAAGATGGTGGAGCAGTAAGACGTGGAGATCAACTTCCTCCCCACAAATACATCAAAAATACATCTACATGTGGAATAACTCCTACAGAACACCTACTGAATGCTGGCAGAAGACCTCAGACTTCCCAAAAGGCAAGAAACTCCCCATGTACCTGGGTAGGGCAAAAGAAAAAAGAAAAAACAGAGACAAAAGAATAGGGA
Organism: Orcinus orca; assembly: GCF_937001465.1. NCBI lineage: Eukaryota > Metazoa > Chordata > Mammalia > Artiodactyla > Delphinidae > Orcinus > Orcinus orca. The sequence goes on from NC_064571.1 coordinate 82,019,358, forward strand.
CAGGACCTGCACCTCTGGGAGGGAGCTGTGAAGGAGGAAAAGTTTCCACACACTAGGGAACCCCTTCACTGGCAGAGATGGGGTGGGAGGGGAGGAAGCTTCAGAGCCACAGAGAAGAGCACAGCAACAGTGGTGCCGAAGGCAAAGTGGAGAGATTCCCACACAGAGGACTGGTGCCAACCAGCACTCACCAGCCTGAGAGGTTTCTCTGCTCACCCACCAGGGTGGGTAGGGGCTGGGAGCTGAGGCTCGGGCTTCGGAGGTCAGATGCCAGGGAGAGGACTGGGATTGACTGCATGAACACAGCCTGAATGGGACTGGTGTGCCACAGCTAGCTAGGAGGTAGTCCAGGAAAAAGTTTGGACCTGCCTAAGAGGCAAGAGACAATTGTTTCAGGGTGCGCAAGGAGAGGGGATTCAGAGCACTGCCTAAATGAGCTCCAGAGACAGGAGCGAGCCGCAGCTATCAGCGTGGACACCAGAGAAGGGCATGAAATGCTAAGACTGTTGCTGCAGCCACCAAGAAGCCTGTGTGCAAGCACAGGTCACTATCCACACCTCCCCTCCCAGGAGCCTGTGCAGCCTGCCACTGCCAGGGTCCTGTGATCCAGGGACAACTTCCCCAGAAGAACACACGGCACACCTCAGGCTGTTGCAATGGCCTCTGCTGCCACAGGCTCACCCCATATTTCGTACCCCTCCCTCTCCCTGGCCTGAGTGAACTGGAGCCCCCAAATCAGCTGCTCCCTTAAGCTCCTCCTGTCTGGCAGAAGAAGAGATGCCAGAGGGTGACCTACATGCAGAGGCAAGTCCAAATCCCAGGCTGAACCCCAGGAGCTGTGCAAACAAAGAAGAGATGGGGAAATTTCTCTCTGCAGGCTCAGGAGCAGCAGATTAAATCTCCACAATCAACTTGATGTATCCTGCATCTGTGGAATACCTGAATAGACAATGCATCATCCCAAAACTGAGGCAGTGGACTTTGGGAGCAACTGTAGACTTGGGGTTTGCTTTCTGCATCTAATTTGCTTCTAGTTTTATGTTTATCTTAGTTTAGTATTCAGAGCTTATTATCACTGGTAGATTTGTTTATTGATTTGGTTGCTCTCTTCCTTTATATATATACATATATATGTGTATATATATATATACACATATATATGTATATATATACACATATATATGTATATATATATTTTTTCTTTTTGTGAGTGTATATATTTATGCTTCTCTGTGATTTTGTCTGTATAGGTTTGCTTTTACCATTTGTCCTAGGGTTCTGTCTGTCTGGGTTTTTTTTTAGTATAGTTTTTAGCACTTGTTATCATTGGTGAACTTGTTCATTGGTTTCGTTGTTCTTTTTTTAATTGCTTTTTTATTTTAATAACTTTATTTCTTTTCCTTTCTTTCTTTTTTTTTTCCTTTTTTCCCTTTTCTTCTGAGCCGTATGGCTGACAGGGTCTTGGTGCTCTGGGCAGGTGTCAGGCTTGAGCCTCTGAGGTAGGAGAGATGAGTTCAGGACATTGGTCCACCAGAGACCTCCTGGCCCCTTGTAATATCAATCAGCTAGAGCTCTCTCAGAGTTCTCTGTCTCAACGCTAAGAGCCAGCACCACTCAATGACCAGCAAGCTACAGTAATGGACACCCCATGCTAAAAAACTAGCAAGACAGGAACACAACCCTGTCCATTAGCTAAGAGGCTGCCTAAAATCATAATAAGTTCACACACACCCCAAAACACACCACCGGACATAGTCCTGCCCACCAGAAAACCAAGACCCAACCTCATTCATCAGAACACAGGCACCAGTCCCATCCACCAGGAAGCCTACACAACCCACTGAACCAACCTTAGCCACTGGAGACAGACACCAAAAACAATGGGAACTACGAACCTGCAGCCTGTGAAAAGGAGACCCCAAACACAATAAGTTAAGCAAAATGAGAAGACAGAGAAACACACAGCAGATGAAGGAGCAAGGTAAAAACCCACCAGACCTAACAAATGAAGAGGAAATAGGCAGTCTACCTGAAAAAGAATTCAGAGTAATGATAATAGAGATGATCCAAAATGATGGAAATAGAATGGAGAAAATACAAGAAAAGTTTAACAAGTACTTAGGAGGACTATAGAGCAAACAAACAATGATGAACAACACAGTAAATGAAATTAAAAATTCTCGAGCAGGAATCAAGAGTTGAATAACTGAGGCAGAAGAATGGATAAGTAACCTGGAAGATAAAATAGTAGAAATAACTACTGCAGATCAGAATAAAGAAAAAAAGAATGAAAAGAATTGAGGACAGTCTCAGACACCTCTGGGACAACATTAAACTCACCAACATTTGAATTACAGAGATACCAGAAGAAGAGAAAAAGAAAGGGACAGAGAAAATATTTAAAGAGATTATAGTTGAAAACTTCCCTAATATGGGAAAGGAAATATTCAATCAAGTCCAGGAAGCACAGAGAGTCCCATACAGGATAAATCCAAGGAGAAACACTCCAAGACACATATTAATCAAACTATCAAAAATTAAATACAAAGAAAAAATATTAAAAGCATCAAGGGAAAAGCAACAAATAACATACAAGGGAATTCCCATAAAGTTAACAGCTGATGTTTCAGCGGAAGCACTGCAACCCAGAATGGTGTCGGAGGACATATCTAAAGTGATGAAAGGGAAAAAGAGTAAACCAAGTTTACTCTACCCAGTAAGGATCTCATGCAGGTTTGATGGAGAAATTAAAACCTTTACAGACAAGCAAAAGCTAATAGCATTCAGCACCACCAAACCAGCTTTACAACAAATGCTAAAGGAACTTCTCTAGGCAGGAAACACAAGAGAAGGGAAAGACCTACAGTTACAAACACAAAACATTAAAAAAAATGGTAATAGGAACATACATATCAATGAGTACCTTAAATGTAAGTGGGTTAAATGCCCCAACCAAAAGACATAGACTGGATGAATGGATACAAAAAAAGACCTGTATATATGCTGTCTACAAGAGACCCACTTCAGACCTAGGGACACATACAGACTGAAAGTGAAGGGATGGAAAAAGATATTCCATGCAAATGGAAATCAAAAGAAAGTTGGAATAGCAATTCTCATATCAGACAAAATCTACTTTAAAATAAAGACTATTACAAGGGACAAAAAGGACATTACATAATATTTAGGGACCAATCCAAGAAGAAGATATAACAATTGTAACTATTTACGCACCCAACATAGGAGCACCTCAATACATAAGGCAAATACTAACAGCCATAAAAGGGGAAAACAGTAGTAACACAGTAATAGTAGGGGACTTTAACACCCCATTTTCACCAATGGACAGATCATCCAGAATAAAAATAAATAAGGAAACACAAGCTTTAAATGACACATTAGACCAATGGACTTAATTGATATCTATAGAACAATCAATCCAAAACAACATAATACACTTTCTTCTCAAGTGCTCATGGAACATTCTCCAGGATAGATCATATCTTGGGTCAAAAATCAAGCCTTGATAAATTTAAGAAATTTGAAATCGTATCAAGTATCTATTGCAACCACAATGCTATAAGACTAGATATCAATTACAGGAAAAAAATGTGTAAAAAATAAAAACACATGGAGGCTAAACAATACACTACTAATTAACCAAGAGATCACTGAAGAAATCAAAGAAGAAATCAAAAACTACCTAGAAACAAATGACAATGAAAACACGATGACCCAAAACCTATGGGGTGCACCAAAAGCAGTTCTAAGAGGGAAGTTTATAGCAATACAATCCTACCTCAAAAAACAAGAAATATCTCAAATAAAAAATCTAACCTTACACCTAAAGCAATTAGAGAAAGAAGAACAAAAACCCCAATGTTAGCAGAAGGAAAGAAATCATAAAGATCTGATAAGAAATAAATGAAAAAGAAATGAAGGAAACGATAGCAAAGATCAATAAAACTAAAAGCTGGTTCTTTGAGAAGATAAGCAAAATTGATAAACCATTAGCCAGACTCATCAAGAAAAAAAGGAAGACTCAGATCAACAGAATTAGAAATGAAAAAGGAGAAGTAACAACTGACCCTGCCGAAATTCAAAGGACCATGAGAGATTACTACAAGCAACTATGTGCCAATAAAATTGACAAGTTGGAAGAAATGGACACATTCTTAGAAAAGAACAACTTTCCAAGACTGAACCAGGAAGAATAGAAAATATAAACAGACCAATCACAAGCACTGAAATTGAAACTGTGATTAAAAATCTTCCAACAAACAAAAGTCCAGAACCAGATGGATTCAGAGGCGAATTCTATCAAACATTTAGAGAAGAGCTAACACCTATCCTTCTCAAACTCTTCCAAAATATAGCAGAGGGAGGAACACTTCCAAACTCATTCTACAAGGCCACCATTACGCTGATACCAAAACCAAAGATGTCACAAAAAAAGAAAACTACAGGCGAATATCACTGAGGAACATAGGTTCAAAACTCCTTAACAAAATACTAGCAAACAGAATCCAACAACACATTAAAAGGATCATACACCATGATTAAGTGAGGTTTATCCCAGGAATACAAGGATTCTTTAATATACACGTCGATCAATGTGATAAACCATATTAACAAATTGAAGGAGAAAAACCATATGATCATCTCAATAGATGCAGAAAAAGATTTGACAAAATTCAACACCCATTTTTCATAAAAACTCTCCAGAAAGTAGGCATAGAGGGAACTTACCTCAACATTATAAAGGCCATATATGACAAACCCACAGCCAACATCATTCTCAATGGTGAAAAACTGAAACCATTTCCACTAAGATCAGGAACAAGACAAGGTTGCCCACTCTCACCACTATTATTCAACATAGTTTTGGAAGTTTTAGCCACGGCAAACAGAGAAGGAAAAGAAGTAAAAGGAATCCAAATCAGAAAAGAAGAAGTAAAACTGTCACTGTTTGCAGATGACATGATACTATACATACAGAATCCTAAAGATGCTGCCAGAAAACTACTAGAGCTAATCAATGAATATGGTATAGTAGCAGGATACAAAAATAATGCACCAAAATCTCTTGTATTCCTATACACTAATGATGAAAAATCTGTAAAGAAATTAAGGAAACACTCCCATTTACCATTGCAACACAAAGAATAAAATACCTAGGAATAAATCTACCTAAGGAGACAAAAGATCTGTATGCAGAAAACTCTAATTCACTGATGAAAGAAATTAAAGATGATACAAACAGATGGAGAGATATACCATGTTCTTGGATTGGAAGAATTAACATTGTGAAAATGACTACCCAAAGCAATCTACAGATTCGATGCAATCCCTATCAAACTACCAATGGCATTTTTCACAGAATTAGAACAAAAATTTCACAATTTGTATGGAAACACAAAAGATCCCGAATAGGCAAAGCAATCATAAGAAAGAAAAACAGAGCTGGAGGAAGTAGGTTACCTGACTTCAGACTATACTACAAAGCTACAGTAATCAAGAGAGTGTGGTACTGGCACAAAAACAGAAATATAGATCAATGGAACAGGATAGAAAGCCCAGAGATAAACCCACTCACATATGGTCACCTTATCTTTGATAAAGGAAGCAAGAATATACAGTGGAGAAAAGGCAGCCTCTTCAATAAGTGGTGCTGAGAAAACTGGACAGCTACATGTACAAGAATGAAATTAGAACACTCCCTGACACCATACACAAATATAAACTCAAAATGGATTAAAGACCTAAATGTAAGGCCAGACACTATAAAACTCTTAGAGGAAAACATAGGCAGACACTCTATGACATAAATCACAGCAAGATCCCTTTTGACCCACCTCTTAGAGAACGGGAACGGGAAATAAAAACAAAAATAAACAAATGGGACGTAATGAAACTTAAAAGCTTTTGCACAGCAAAGGAAAACATAAACAAGACGAAAATACATAGCTCAGAATGGGAGAAAATATTTGCAAGTGAAGCAGCTGACAAAGGCTTAATCTCCATAATATACAAGCAGCTCATGCAGCTCAATATCAAAAAGGAAACAACCCAATCCAAAAATGGGCGGCTGGGCCCGTGAGCCACATTTCTTTCTGTCAGAACTTTGTAGTCATTGCTTCATTGCCTTTTGGCATTGAGCATTGCTGTGGAGAGTTCTCCACTTCAGAGGCATTCATTTTTATCAATTTTGGCAATTTCTTCTAAGAATATGCTAGACTTCCAACTCTTCTTACAGAATATTTTATTTTAGCAATTGTATTATTAATTTCAAAAAATGATACACAGTTTTATTCTGTTCCTTATATTTCATCTTTTATTATGAATTTATATAATTATTAAGTTTATTGTCAAATCTTGTCTATCCATATTTTGAGGGCATGGGTTGGGCTTTATTTATCTTTTTTTTTTTTCAGTTATACATACACATGTGTCTATTCTTTTTCAAATTTTTTTCCCATTTAGGTTGTTATATAATATTGAGCAGAGCTCCCTGTTCTATACAGTAAGTCCTTGTTGGTTATCCATTTAAAATATAACAGTGTGTACATGTCAATCCCAAACTCCCTAACTATCCCTGCCCCCCACCCTTCCCTGATGGTAACCATAAATTCTTTCTCTAAGTCTGTGAGTCTGTTTCTCTTTTGTGAATAAGTTCATTTGTGTCATTTCTTTTTAGATTCCGCATATAAGTGATATCATATGATATTTCTTTTTCTCTGTCTGACTTACTTCTCTCAGTATGACAATCTCTAGGTCCATCCATGTTGCTGCAAATGGCATTATTTCATTCTTTTTAATGGAGGAGTAATATTCCATTGTATATATGTACCACGTCTTCTTTATCCATTCCTTTGTTGATTAACATTTAGGCAGAACACTCTCTGATGTAAATTGCAGCAATATCTTTTTCGATCTGTCTCCCAGAGTAATGGAAACAAAAACAAAAATAAATAAATAGGACCTAATTAAACTCAAAAGCTTTTGCACAGTAAAGGAAACCATAAGCAAAATGAAAATATTCTCCCACTGAGTGGGAAAAAATATTTGCAAATGATGTGACCGACAAGGGATTAGTTGCCAAAATTTACAAACAGCTCATGTGGCTTAATATCATCAAAACAAACAACCCAATCAAAAAATGGGTGGGAAACCTAAATAGACATTTCTCCAAAGAAGACATACAGATGCCCAAGAGGCACATGAAAAGATGTTCAACATCACTAATTATTAGAGAAATGCAAATCAAAACTACAATGAGATATCACCTCACACCAGTCAAAATGGCTATCATCAAAAAACCCACAAACAATAAATGCTGGCGAGGGTGTTGAGAGAAGGGAACCCTCTTGCAGTGTTGGTGGAAATGTAAATTGGTGCAGCCACTGTGGAGAACGGTATGGAGGTTCTTTAAAAACCTAAAAGTAGAGCTACCATGTGATCTTGCAATTTCACTCTGGGCATGTATTTGGAGAAAAACATGGTCTGAAAGGGTGCATGCACCCCAATGTTCTATTTATTTGTATTTAAGAGAGGGGAACTACAATACTTACTGGAGGTGGTATGTGTGGGAAGTTACATGTTTGCTGGTGGATTTCTCTGTGGCTGGAGAATTATCAGGTGGCTTTAAAACTGAGTAACCATAAATGTTAGTATTCTGGCACTGCCACCTTTAGCATGGAGGTATAATATTGACCACCAGCACATGGAACTCATGAGGGTAGATTACAATTAATATCAGTACAGGGTACATCCTTCTGTTTTGCAGTCTAGCAACTTACTCCTGTGCTCTGTGGATTGTGTCCCCAAGCCTGACACTTCCCTTATTAAATTCCTCCAGAAAATAAATATCTAATCCTAGGCATGATTCTGCAAAGAATAGGCACTTGACTTCTGGGGACATAGGTGGGAAATGGAACAACTTTCTGCTCCTTAGTGCAGTTTCACTCCAACTGTCACCAACTACAGTAATGCTAGTGCCTCATTCCTAAGCTTTGTTGATTTTGCAGCGTTTACAAGCTTGCTTCTTGCTAGTGTGTGCAGACATTTAAGATTGATAGTCCTCTAGCCTCATCAGTGTTCTCCATTCATAAATTAGAGACTGAAGCTTCAGCCATCTCTTTCTTGTGTCTTATTCTTGTTGTTCTCTGCAGTTATTGAGGGTAAGGGAAAAAATCCAAAGTTCTTTGCCATCTTAAAGTCAGAAATTCTTATTTGTTCTTCTTATTTGTTCTACTATTTTCTTCAGAAATATCAAGTTTATAGCATACATTTCCTTTCATGATTTGTCATCTCTTCCATTTTGTAATTTCGGGTAGGCAAAATTCTAAAAGAATCTCCAAGATTCTCACCCTCTGGTGTACATGCCCTAAGTAATCCCCTCTCCTCAAGGGTAGGCAGGTCCTATTAATATGATGGAGTCACTTCCATGATTGCATTAAGTGTGTAAGACTCTTTCAAAGCAGGTAGAGAGAGATTCTCTTGCTGGCTTTGAATAAAGAACCAGGTTGTGAGAGGGCAGCTGTAAGAGCTGAGAGATACCTCTGGTCAATAACCAGCAAGAAAGCAGGGACCTTTGTCTTACAATGAAAGAAAGTGTATTCTGCCAACAACTGTATGAGAACCACTGCCCCGCTTGAACCTTAATTGCAGCTTGGTAAGATCCTGAACAGGAGACCTAGTTAACCCCTACCTGGACTCTTGACCCACAGACATAGTGACTTCTTCTGTTTTCTTTTTAGCCACTACATTTGTGGTGATTACTTATGCAGTAATAGAAAATGAATGCTTGATCTTGCACGTTTCTGGATTTTCTTTTTTTTTTTTTACATTAACTTGGAACTATCCTCATGTCAAGACTGTTTGTAAGTGTGTGTATTGTATTCTTTGCAGATTGCTCATGTGACTTTCATAATATTCTATTTTTGTTGTCACCTTTTCAAATTTACTATTTATTCAATTGCCTTATAATTTCTTCTTTTAAACCTTATAACTCTTTTTCTTCCAATTTATTTGTATAATCTTTCATTTCCTTACAAATGTGAAGGAGTATAAATATGAATTTTTTCTTTGTTGCTAAGATTACTCCCTTTTGGAATGTGTGTTCTTCATCAGCTTATTGATATACATCGTCACCACGACCAATCACCACTCTCCCTGCCTACTGTCTTCCCCACCCCTAGTATTTCAGAATGCAGATTTCTTTCTGACTTCTGCCTGTCTTTAATGAAGTCAACTATTTAATTAAAAATAATGTCTGAAGTGGCAGGCATATGAGTCGGGGAAGTCCAGAGCTTTACTTCAGGTTTTGTTAGTTTTTGTGGGTTTTTTGTTTGATAAGATAGTTTCCGTCAGTACAAAACAATCTACTTTACTCTCCCATGAGCATACATTTCATCTAAATTTTGGCATTCAATTGTTTAAAACATCCTACTTCCAACCAAAAAGATGTGTTACTGTTGAATAAAAGTACCATAACTTTTCCAATTTTGTTCACTAAATACTATTACTTCCTCCATCTTGAGGCCTCAAGTACTTGATGGGTGCATTAACATGTAAAAATAATGTGAAATCATGGATTTTGTTTTTGTTTCTATGCCTGTCTTTAATTATCTCGTATAAAGAGGTAAAACTTTAACACATTTGAGGATTTCATACAAAAAAGTTTGAAGGACAAACTTTCTCTTATTTCCTTGGGCACACTGACTCATCATTTTAGCTGCTATCTGAAGCAATCCCTGATAAAATACTTGTTATTATTTTTACCCACAGCAGCATAATTTAAATTCTAGTTATAAAGGCTTGTAAAACAAATTTGTATAATCACAATGGGAAATGATCTTCCCAATGGTACAGCTAAACTAATAAAGTAATTATGGCAGGGATGAACAGTTACAGTCCAAGCAATGTAAACTTGATCCCCATGTATAAAACCAGAGGCAAGGAGAATGTAAAATGTAGATAAGATCAGAGGGAAGAATAAGAGGATACTAGGAGTTTCCACACTTTCCTACAGATAGACATTATCCACCCACTTTCCCATGAGCCCACCATGGCAATGCCTTTTTCCACCTCATCTTGATTGAATATTTTTAAATGTCTTATGCAAAAAATACTGTGTTCTTATAAAAGGTAGTAAAATTCTGGCACAAAGAGGGAGTATATTCTTCAGTAATATTTATAAGTAATTTATAGATTTATTTACATACGATCTAATTAGGGAATATTTTATGTTGCATTAGCTAAACTACAGTTGTTCCCATACTTTGTCAAGCACCAAGGTTTAATACATTTAACAACTTTCAGCAAATATCTATTGAGGGGCCCTTGTGTTTCAGGGATAGTATTAGTTGTTAGGGATACACAATGAATAAATACCAGCCCTTGAATTAAAAGTACATAGTCTTTGGACTTCCCTGGTGGCACAGTGGTTTAGAATCCACCTGCCAATGCAGGGGACATGGGTTCGAGCCCTGGTCCAGGAAGATCCCACATGCCACAGAGAAACTAAGCCTGTGTGCCGCAACTACTGAGCCTGCACTCTAGAGCCCGCGAGCCATGACACGACTACTGAAACCCGCGTGCCACAACTACTGAAGCCTGCATGCCTAAGTCCCGTGCTCCACAACAAGAGAAGCCACCGCAATGAGAAACCTGTGTACTGCAACAAAGAGTAGCCCCCTCTCGCCACAACTAGAGAAAGCCTGCATGCAGCAACGAAGACCCAAAACAACCAAATAAATAAGTAAATAAATAAAATAAATTTATATATATATATATATATATATATATAATTCTAAAAAAAAGTACATAGTCTTTAAGGCTCAAGGTAATATGACCACATAGTCTTTTAGAATTTATTCATTATTTTATTCAATAATTATTTGGTACCTACTATATGCAAGTTACTGTCTCTATTTTGATACATGCACAATTTCTATGACTGTGTGTTTCACATATCTATTTTTAAATAACCGAAATTTATTCCTTGATATTATATAAGGATTATGTACACTATTAATTTTTGAAGTCATCACTGTTATCCATGCATTGCCAGTGCTTATGCATCAAGTTCTTCTGGAATATCCTAGCGTCTTTCTGAAAGCTACTTCTATTACATCATATGTGCTACTTATCCTTCAAGGCACACTTAATTGTCACATCCTGTACCCCACTGTCATACTTATTCCCAATTAGATGATGTATATATATATAATCTCTCCCTTTTTCAAATGCTCACGGCGTTCTCTCTGTGTCTCTAATATTGATAGCTTGTCTTGTGTTAGAGTGCATTGTGTATGTGCTGCCACCACCATCATTACCATAAGCAATAACAATACCACAAATTCAACCTTATTATTTTTATGTTCCTGAAATTGGGAATAGTTTCTGCTACATAGTAGAACCCATTAAATACTTTTGTACATAAATTTTGCATAACTTTTCCTGCTGAATTTATAGTGCTTTTCAAAATACTTGACCCACACACTATATAATCCTTATATACTTAATAATAAAGTTAAAAGGAATTAAAAATGTATCTATCTGATTATCCCCCAAATTGCCCCTTCATTCCTCTCAGACAAAGTGTATTTGACGAGTAGACAATTAGATTTATCTAATATGGCATTTCTGGACCACAGAAGTCATAATAAGGATGCTTAGTTATTATATAATATTATAAAAATCTACAAAAATGTGTTATTTTAGAAAATTTTTGAGTAGTTTCATAAATTTAAAGTTAGGTAATGAATAATTGCTTTTGTATTACTGCATTATTTGTAAAATTCTCACCCACAATATTAATTAATATAAATATAGTATTCAAACAAACCTAGAATCTGTCTTTCCCTGCATAATATAAATTGTTGGATAGGAAAAGTTTAATTTCAAAGCAGAGTCATAGACTATTAGAGCTGAAAGAGATCCTGGAGATCAATCTGTGTATACATTCTTCTTCTGCTACTGAAGAGAAACAGCAGCTCAAGGAATTTTGCAATGAAACAAAGTGAACAAAGAAGTAATGAACATCTTAAAGGAACCCACTAAGCTCTTGGTTCATAGTTCACTGTTAGCTCCAAAATATAATGGCACATAAAACCATGGATATTTAGTGCCAACCTAACCAATTTAGACTTTCTCAATCTTACTGTGATTTCTCTTTTTAAAAAGAAAGATACAAATGGTGTTTAAAATTCAAATTAAAAAATGAAAGTAGGGCTTCCCTGGTGGCACAGTGGTTTAGAATCCACCTGCCAATGTAGGGGACACGGGTTCGAGCCCTGGTCTGGGAAGATCCCACATGCTGCGGAGCAACTAAGCCCTTGCACCACAAATACTGAGCCTGCACTCTAGAGCCTGCGTGCCACAACTCCTGAACCCACATGCCACAACTACTGAAGCCCGCATACCTAGACCCCATGCTCTGCAACAAGATAAGCCACTGCAGTGAAAAGCCCGTGCACCACAACGAAGAGTAGCCCCTGTTTGACGCAACTAAAGAAAGCCCACGTGCAGCAACAAAGACCTAATGCAGCCAATAAATAAATAATGAAAGTAAACATTAAGAAGAGGAAACCAATGTAATGGAATTTTAGAAACATCTGATTATTTTATATATATCACATGCCATCAATGGGAGACTGGTACTTACATATCAGCATATTATTCTGTTCCAGGAAATATGGATCAAAAAGCACTGTCCTATTTATTTTCATAATTAAACATGTTTTATAAAGCACTGAGCAGCAATTTGTTTTTTATGAAAGGATACCATACATCCTACAAATAAATGTTTCCCTACTGAAAATACGATTATAATTCCAGAATTATGGAGGAATCATCTCTCTACAGTCCAATCATTCTTTTCCTCCATGTCAGGTCATTTACTTGAAAAAGATTAGGACCCAATTTCAAAGTCAGGATCAGCTTTGGTAGTAGCAACCAGATTTTGATAAAATAATATTTCTTCTTTTTCTTCTACCATATCTTCAGTATAAATATCTCAAACAAATTATTTTCAGATCTAGATTTTTCATAAAAAGATACTTAAAAATGTTTCAAACATATAATTAAATATATTTATTTAAACTATAAATTCCATAATTTAATTTGGAATTGGAAAAATTACTGTTATTGAAAGTCTTCTCATCTTTCTTTATAGATAATTTTGATATTGTACAGAATACAAATGATACCAATTTCTTAACTGACATAAGATTATTTATTATTTGGGATTCTCTATCATATAAACTTTCTCAGTCTTTTAATAATTTGAAATGATGTTTTTATTTTGTATAATCTCTCATAATATAAAAATTTGACTCTGCAGAAAATCTCCACTTTGATATTTTTGCCACTGTCTTCAACCACTTTAAACGAGTTAAAAAAAAAAAAACAGAATAAAAGAGAGACTATGACATTGCATTGTACCAAATTTCTATATCAGTGAACTATGCAATGGCATTTGTTTCTTTATTAACATAATTTTATGATCCTTTAATGTGCAGGTCACTGTAATAGGTGTATAGCATTCAAGGAAATGGACATGGTTTCTCTATCCTAAGATATTCAGTCATCCTTTAACAAAATGTACATATTTAAATAATCTGTGTGTGTATATTATTGACAAATTCTTTGTGGTGTTAGGCCAAATAAAAATGATCTGATCTTAAAAATATTTTTGGCTTCTAGTTTGAATGATCTTATCCTCAAAAATGGGAAAAGAAGGGATATTGTAAGAACAACATTAATAAAGAGAAATTCAGAGCTCAAGTCCCATTTTGAGTTATAGTAGCAATAAAATAATATTCATGTTTAACTAAGAAGATTCCAGTTTTATGTCATACCTAGTGTGTGACATGTAATTATAATAAAAACTATCATCCATATTTTAGCAACTTGCTGTGTATAGATAACAAAATACATACGACATGGATCTAGTAAGCATGCCATCTTTATAAATGTTTACGTCTGTTCTATTGTGCCCTATTTGTTTAGTTTTAGTTTCTCATTCTAACAAAATAATTTTTAGCTTTACTTTCTGAAGTTTATTTTTTTATTTATTTATTTTTTTTGCGGTACGCGGGCCTCTCACTGTTGTGGCCTCTCCCGTTGCGGAGCACAGGCTCCGGATGCGCAGGCTCAGCGGCCATGGCTCACGGGCCCAGCTGCTCCGCGGCATGTGGGATCTTCCCGGACCGGGGCACGAACCCGTGTCTCCTGCATCGGCAGGCGGACTCTCAACCGCTGCGCCACCAGGGAAGCCCTATATTGTTTTAAACAGAGATTTTACTTATGAAAGTATGGAAGAAAAGATTTTTCTGAGGCACCCTACACAAATATTTTTCTATACTTTTTTTTTGAAGCTTTCAAGAAATAAAGAAGATCTCCAGGGACAAAAATAATTATTAGTTGAAACTGGAATGAAGAGTAAGCAAACATGAAATCAGGGGGTCAAACTGAAAACAAATGCCTATTATCAGCACTATCATCTGGAAACTGAGCCTTCAGACAGCAATAAGTTAATCCCAGATTAATTCAGAGACACTGGAAAAGAGTAAAATGTCTGAGTTGTGACCTCCATTTACCAGTTATAGCCAATTTACACTCCAATGTTTCTGACATATTAAAGAGAGAAAGAAAAAGAAAAATCTTATATTTAAATTTATATTGAATAACATTTAAACAGACAGGGTATTTTTAGAGAAATAAAAACAAATCAAAACAAAATAAAAAACAAATGACTGAGATTTAGGTAAGCAAAGGACATTAGAGTTTAGAATAATCAAAAACTGATTAAATAATTATTCAAATATTTAAAGAAATAAAATATGAAGATAAAATGAGAATATTGAAAATAACAAAACAGATTTTAAAAAATAGCCATGTACAAATTTAGAAATAAAATATATTTTTATAATATCTAAATGGTTTAACAGGAAAGTAATAAAAAATGGAAACAAAATCTGGTTTTATTAAAAAGATCAGTGAAAGTGATAAATCTCCAGCTAGGCTAACCAAGAAAAAAAAAAAAAGACGCAAATGACGACTATCGGAAATGAAAGGCTGAAAATTACTACCAATTCCATGCGTTATAGAGATAATAAATGAATCAAAAAGGATAGTAAAGTTAATAAAGGAATAGTATGAATAAAACCATACCCATAAATATTATAGTATAGTTGAAATGGATCATTTATTTGAGAGACACAAGCTACCAAAACAGGAAGAGAAATAGATCACTTGGAGATATATATATATATATATATATATATATATATATTCAATAATTAAGAGCCTTCTAAAAAAGAAAACATGTCTGTGTTCCTGAAAAAATCATTTTTGATATTAAACTCCAAGGTGATAGAATACTTTTAATAGGAAATGTTATCTTTGAAGTGACTATATAATTGCCCCAAAGACAATGGTTAAAACAGAAAGGCTTTCTTTATATTTTACTGGAAATTTTAACAATATTTGGCCTCCAATGTCAAAAGAAATAGTAGCTAACACTTATGTAGCACTTCTTATGAATCAGAAATGACTAAGTATTTTACCCGTACTATAACTTATTCATCCCAAAAAGTAGCACAGGAGGTAGGGAACTATAATTATCCTTGTTCTACAAATGGGAAAACAGGCACAGGGAAATTTTCCAATTCATAACATTAGGAAATGGCAGAACTTGGATGCAAACTTGGGCAAGTGGCTTGCAAATCCTAATTCCTAACTACCCCAGAGAGGAGAGGGCTGTACAGGAAGACAAAGACAGTTAAAGAAGACCAAGAAAGTTGTATTTTAAGCACATGAAGTGATGTGTATGAATTCTCTTTCATGTATTTGATAGCTGCTAAGCATTCATTAGCTTATATTTAAAATGACTTTTCTGTCATTTTCCTGATTTTTGGTAAGAAATGGGCAAATCCAGCATGTGTTCAGTCTATCGCACAAAAAGCAGACATTAGGAAAATTAAGCCCATTTTTGTTGCCTTCACACAAATGAATGACAACTTGTCAGGGCGTAAAACTCGTGGAACACAAAGTTTTTCTCTAAAATCTCTATATGTGTTGTTAAAATCTGACATCTGATTTCCTGACCAATTTTTCATCCTTTATATTATTCTCTTTACTTTGCTTGCAGTTTCTTTTTTCTTGATGTGAAGGTATTTGTGATTTTTGTAAGAGTAAGGGTCTCTCCATTTTTAAAAAACCTATGGATTATTTTCTGCTTGAAATGTCCACAACTAAGAGGGGCATCTTAAAATTTCCAAGATTAGCTGGGTTTTGTGACGTGTCTCCTTACCTTATCCTAGATTATTAGAAAATGAAAGCTCATCGGTATTGCTCAGATATCAGTTGTGTATTAGCTATGTTGTCAACATAGTAGTAATCAGCCCAGTTCATGCTATTTTGTATTTTTATCCTATATTTTTATGATATGAATATTGTCACTGAAACTTTCTGTTTTTTACCTGGCATATCATCGTTCCAGTGTTTTTATTTAATCGTATGACTATTTTCTTTTAGCTGCGTCTACTGACATCAGCATAGAGTTTTAGTTTAAGGTTGCCTTTTTGACTGGCTTTATCAAATGTTCCCAGGCTGCCTGTCAGTGTATTAGGAGCAGGGTAGCAGAAGCCAGTATTACAGGCAACAATAACCAGTTAGATTCAGGTATATCAGGTTAGTGATTGCTTTTTGCTCAGTCTAAGGATATGATTTTGCTGATGTTGGGCTTGGCTATTTGTAGGTATTTCCTTAAATAGAAAAAAAGAAGTGCAAGTTAGCTTGTATAAATCCTTCCTGAATGACGATATAAACTAAAGCATAACAGTACTGTGGCACAGCAAAAATTAAGCATGTTAGAATCAGCAAGATCATGTATTAATACCAGCTGTGCATTTCCATTAGGGATTCTGAGGTACCTTGGGAAGCAAAACTGGGACAAACCGAATATGTTTCTATTCTCTATAGCCATGCAATTTAAGCTGCCTTTCTAGATTCTTAGTTAAAAAAATCAGGATGTAAATCTAACCTAGCAATGGGCAATCTTTGTTTGGCCTCATCCATATTTTGGCCTAATTGTTCTCTTTATAGCAGGTGTTCAACCAAGAAAATCGCTTGGTTATCTGGGTCTAGTTAAAAAAGTAAAAGAACTAACATCACTCCCTTGTCTCTCCACCTACCTCCAGCTCACCATTGTACATTACTTAGATCCCCTTATAATTCAGAAATTATTTTTTTCAAGAGTGAAATAACTATCCATGTATTTATGTATGATGACTTCAAGACAATAACTTTTCAGTACTTGATTGCCTAGTTGGTGTCTCTTTGGGCACACTTGAGTTGTGGGCTGGTTTAAAGCAAAAAAAGTGTGGCAAGGAGCACATGCATGTGGGATTTTTTTTTTTTTTTTTTTCGGTACTCGGGCCTCTCACTGTTGTGGCCTCTCCCGTTGCGGAGCACAGGCTCCAGATGCGCAGGCTCAGCGGCCATGGCTCACGGGCCCAGCCGCTCCGCGGCATGTGGGATCTTCCTGGACCCAGGCACGAACCCGTGTCCCCTGCATTGGCAGGCGGACTCTCAACCACTGCGCCACCAGGGAAGCCCGCATGTGGGATTTATGGTCACAAATCAATAAGAAACTTTATTCAGAACTGTTGCAATTATATTATATTCTTTAATTTTAAGCGAAGTGTTAATAAATTCATCTTCATAAAATAGCTGAGGAAATTAAGGAACATCACAGTTGAGTTACTTGTCCAAGATTATGTTGAATTAAGTGACTGAATTGGGAGTATAATTCACATGAAAGAACTCTGACTGAAACATTTGTCACCCCATTAATCTCTAGGCTCAACCCCCCTAATCTGGTTGATGAAGTAATTTCTCCCTTAATGTAAAACTATTCAAAATTGTGATCAGCTCTTAAAAGCAGGAAACCCTCCTTTGATCAAGGAAATTTACTTCTAAGCCTTGTAATGTATTTATTACATTGTGCCATGTTTTTTCTCACTTCCTCATTTACCATACCGAGTACATTGTATACCTTTATTGAATAGCATCGACTTACCTTATAACTGAATAATTTAATTACTTGTATAATTCATTTCCCTAATATGGTTATGCTGCTTTCAAGTTAATTTTAAATTGAAATTAGTAGTTAATCAATATATTTCAAATTCATTTCTAAAGCAAAGGCTTATTAACCACCTTTTGGAAGTTATATACAAAATTTTTATTTTTAAACTTTTATTACATCTATGTGTGTGTGCTGGCACCATGTGTAACTGTCTGTATATACTCATATATATGAATGGTCAAAGACATATCAAACACATGTAAACCAATAAAAAACTCGGCATTGCAGTGATTATATCAGATACACTACCAAATGCCATTTTCTGTATGTGACACGTTTAAGTATTGACCCTGTTTATACATTTCAATCCTATTGGGCTAGTACAATTTTTCTATTTTACATATGTGAAATTCAGAAAGGTTAATTAACCTGGCTGAATTTACACAGCCAAACAGTTCAGCTGTAGAGATTCAAGTTCAGTCTTATCTACTTTGCAACTCACATTTCTCTCATTTCACTGCCCTGTTAGGGCATAGACTCTGCTATTACATCTCAGTAAAATATGCATAGAGTCCTAATAGGTATAAATCATAATAAATTCAGTTTGTGATCTGATTCACTTAAGTCTATAGTAGTTCCCTCTCACATTTTATGCTAGTGCTAAAGCAGATTATCTCTGCTTTGAAACAGAATCACTTTTTCAACAGCTATTTGAATTTTATTTTTGTGCCTCCCTATGCTCCAGTGTAATAAATGAGTTAGATTATAAAGGTGAGTCTATTTGTAGAAAAGCATATAGATCTATTTCTGACATTATCTCCCAAGAACAAATGTTTCCATGTTTCCTTACGCTATCAAAACAAACCCATGAAAAAAATGTGCACGATCTTCAGTATCAGCCTTGGTGATTAAATCTTAGATATGAATGAGTGGTGAAACACTACAAAAACAGAGACACTGAAAAACTACCAGGGAATGCCTAGGATGGTGAAGGGATTGAGAAGCCCACCTATAGATAGAATTATAGAGAAAACTGGCTTATCTGGGTGTGTGTTGACTCAGGGGAGGTGTTAGATACACTCCCAAATCTCTGAATGGCTGTCATATGCGTAAGAAAATACCATGTGCTGTGTCATCCCATATATCTCACATGGGAGAGGTATTGTAGAAAGCAAGTGTTGATATATTATTATAAAGAATGATAAGCTACCTCTGCTCCTTGAGACAGTCAGATGGAAGATGGATAACCAAAAGACAACCAGAATCATGTATCCAAGATTCTTTATTTTTAAAGGGCTGAATTTGTGTTTTTAGTTCCTTTCTAACTCTGGTATTCTGTGACTTAAAGATTGGAGACGTTTCCATTTTTTATTTTCTTTCTATATTCATCTACAAGTTGCATGATAGAGATTTATAGTATGGGAGTCATATTAGATTATCTGCCTTTAAATTTAAATCCTGAGTCTCCTAAACATTCAATACATGAGAAACACACTGATTCTAAACCATCAGACATCACCTCTAGTATACTGGGCATGAATAGGACAGACATGTATTAACTGTCTTGACATATGTAAGACAGATGTGTGTGGAGAAAATAGAAACACAATTTTGACCTGTAGCTTGAACTTCAAACTGGTTAGAAACTAATGGCCAGTTAAAGCATATTTGGGCACTCAGGCTATTATGGAGATAAATTTCTTCAGCTCTTTCTTCTTATTTTAACTTTCACATGCATTTCCCAGGTTGTTCCAATCTTCCCTTTCTTCAGAATGTTTTTATTGCCTCTCATTGTTCAGGTACTTATAACTTGGATTTTTAGAAACTGTTCTTATTTTCCACTGTTTGACTCTCATTTATCTATAGGGACTCAGCTTGCATTTTCTTTTAAAATTTTCTTGTTTCTCTAGCTATTTTAGATAAAGACTTTACCCTATAAAGTTCCATTTACTGGGACACTAATTTGGGGGGGATCTTTCTTTTTCAGGGCAGTTGTCACATCCATCCTGGGCCCCTGAGTGATAAGGACAAGATAACATACATCAATTTAAGGATGCATGAAATAAAGTTCAGAAAAATTTGAAGTATACTTGGCATTAGTGGAAAGTCATACTTTGACTCTCTACTATCTGTCTACTCCAATAGATCCTAAGTTCCTTGAAAACAGGATTTTTTTTTTTTTGGCTGTATTCTTAATAATTTGGTTTGAATTTCTCCAGGTGAATTTCAAAGTTCTAACAGTTATTCCCTCCCCAGAGGGGAGAACCTTTGTTGTGCTTCAAAGTCAAAATGAAATGATAAAGAACATCAATTGGGTTTACATCATGAAGGGACGTCTTCTTGGAAGAGAGTTACAAAGGGCAAAGAAAGAAAACCTTAATTTATGTATTAATGTTTTCTAAACTGGCATATGGAACACAAAACAATTTTGTTTGTCTAACTAGGTCTGTCTGTCTATTTGTCACTATCTGTCCATCTTTTCACTAATGGAGTGGTAAGGATTGGAAAACTGGGATGGGTCTCGGAGAGTACAGGAAAAACGGGCAGAGCAGATTATTCTGCTCAACTACTAGATCTGACCTGGTACTAGCGTGACTTGAGGGATTTTCAAACGTTTTATCCAGCTTACCAAAGTTGGAGCCTATGTCGGGAGTTAGAATGAAGACAAGGAGAATTCAAATGTGGACTTTTACATGCATTGGGGATTAGTATCAAAGTGAGAATCAGAAACCCAAAACCTTTGCCCAGAATGTTTGGTAATCATGACCTAAACTGACATTGAAAAATAAATGCTTTATTCCATGGGATTTATGAGAAAGTGTGAGGTTGCAGAAATAGAAAGCAACAGATATTCAAGTTCACAGATTAATTTCATGGTGGTCTGGGTGAAGAGCCTCTTGGCAACAAAAGAGCAGATGATAACTGGGACTATAAAAGATAGGCATAGCCTTTCTAGGTCGTAGGGACAAATCTAGGCCAGCAACAGGGTGTCAGTCCTAATATGAGAGAAAGCATCCCAAGAAAGCAATGATTATGCACCAAGAGAGAAGTCCAGCCAATCTTGCCGAAATGGCAATGCACAGTAGAGGGAAAAGGCAAGGTGGACACATTTCCAGTCTTATGGAAACAGCATTAATTTGGGATCCAGCCATTGTGGAATATACTACTCCTCACATACTGCTTGCCTTAGTCATGAATGATTGAAGAGCTGAGTGAGGCTGAATGCAAAAGATGCACATTTCAGTGGAGACAGCTGGTAAAAAGCAGGATCGGAAAGAAAAAAATGGGCACTTCCTTGGCAGTCCAGTGGCTAAGACTCTGCAGTCCCAATGCAGGGGGCAAGGGTTCCATTCCTGGTTGTGGAATTAAGTTCCCGCAAGCCACATGCCACACAGTGCGGCCTGGAAGAAAAAAAAAAAAAAAAGAAAAAAAGCAGGAACTAGCAGTATAACTACTGGACTAAAATAAAAGCCTGAAATTTAATTTGTAGACATGGACTAATAGTTTCAGAGACTACAAAGCTTGCTTAATTTAAGAAAGTCATGTTTTTAGCAAGAAATAAAAGACCAGCTTTGGTCCAAATATTATATAAAAGCACAGAACATGTAGTATAGACCCAGAACTAGGACAGCAAAAGATTGTTTTCAAATGAAAATCCAGAGAGAGAAACATGACTGCTACTCCTAGGTAAGACTTTCACCAATTCCCTAGCATCTAGTGAAGAGTAATTAACAGTTAACATCATATCAAACATACATATATTTTTTGTTAATCATTAGTGAATTTTTCCTCCAGTGTCATGTCTTACTGCACTACGTATCTGAAATTAAAGAGCAGATGAAACATAAATTTTAGAGAGATTTAAGGAACCTAAATAGAGTTAGTTTAAGAGTTTTCAAGGACTATTTCAAATAAGTAGTTCATACATTGATATACAAATACCTAAAAGTCTAGATTGGCCCATTCTCCCTGTCATTATATCTATAGAAATAGTTCTAATTTACAGAATAAAGATTTTTCTTCCAGAATATGGCCCATGAACGGAGAGAGAGAGAAAACTTGTTCTCTTAACCCCTTACTCATTTTTGTGCCTCAGAAAAATATTATTACCCTTTTTTCATCTTATGTTCTTTAAAAAAAATAAAACCACCGTTACCACCCAGCTCACTGAGTTGTTGTGAGATAGAAGATAGGTAGATATAAATTGTGTCCATGAAATGGTAATACACTAATACACGACTCTTTCAGTGACTTTTAGTAAGCCTGACTTCTAAACAATGCACACGAAGTTTGTTCTTTCTTACTTTCTTATCTCTGCCTGCCTTTAAAAAATAGGTATATTTAATTTATTATCTCTTCTTCCACAGTTGACTTTCTCTTAAAAACAAAGGGGAAACATAACACTAAGAAAGTGCTGTTTTCTTATGAGTACTTTTAAAATTCTTATTTGCTATTTTATCAACAAACTATGTCAAGTGTCTATGTTGAAAATAGAGATGCATGAATACCCAAGTTTCATTATTTTTGGTATTTTGCCAGTGGGCAGTTTAGTGTCTTATTATGAGCCATAAAATTTGCAGCAATTTTGAAATTAAGAACACGGACATTACAAATTACACTGCATAAAATTTCACAAAGCCAGTGAGATATAATTTCCCTTTGTGGAAAAATTTCTGAGATTAAGTGAGAATAGAAGGCATGAGAAATTCACCAATTAAAGCATCTTTAAATGTTGGCATTGAATGAGATTGTAGAGGATAACAAATGCAATTAATTGCCATTATTATCATCATTTTCTTTTAGACACCTAATGTAGTACAAGGAAGGAACTGCAAACTTTGAATTCAGAACACTATAAATTTGACGCTTGGTTCCATTATGTGCCAGATATTTGAGTTGGACAGATCATTTACCCCTTTGATTTTCAAATCTCTCATACATAGAAAGGAGAAAATGAAGCTTAATGTTAAGGCTGTTATGAAGATTATTAATATATAATTATATTAGTCCTTGGCACAGTGATAGAGACTAGCTCTCATTATTAATCATGAAGCTATGACTTGGGTGGTAGAGGTTTAATAACCCGTACTTATACATAATGCTTTATAGTTTCCAAGGGTCTTTTCATATGCAATACCTATTTTATATAAGGTAAGTAAATGCATAATAACAACAGCTCACATTTCTTGACTGCTTGCTATGTGATAGGCACCTTGCTAATCATTTTACATCCATTTTCTCATTTCATTCTAAGGCAACTCTTTGGTATAGGCATTATTAATATAAGTCCTGATTTAGAGATAAGGAAACAGTCTTAGAGAGATTAAGTTGCTGAAAGTTCCTAGTAAGTGGTGAGCCAAAATTCAGCATCTTATTTCTCACATCAGAGGCTGAGTTTGTAAGCACTGAACAATACTACCTGCTGAAAATATGACTGAATTAAACCAGAATATAAGTCTCATACAAAGGACACTACGTTTGGGTGACCTTGATAATATTTTTATTATTTCTGTATATTTTTTGGAAGGTTTGAAAAACTTAGAAACTATTTTCATAGGATACAATGACCTTTTGGAATATGAAAGCCACAAAATAATTGATAATATTGCCCAATTTTCAACATCAATTTTATATTCATCATCAGATTTTTAGAGGCATATATGTTGATGCAAAATAACTTCGCTGTGACTGTTTGTATTCTGAGAGATATAGGTGAGAGAAATAGCTGAATTTAAATAATATTAAGAAATATAATACATTTGTAAATATTAGGTTAAACAATTGTCTTAAGAGTTTCTTAAGTTGTTCTTTCTAATAAAATATAGATTATTTTCAGCATGATATGTGGTTATGAATAAAGAAGGTACTTCTTTATTTGACTTTGAATTTCAGCTTTTAAGCTTGTGATTCAATGAATTATAATTTACTTACTTTGCATTTCCAAGTGTAAAGTGCTGGTTCATAGAAAAAAAGACTATTGCATAAATGATACTGTTGCACCATACATATTAGTGATTATAGTCATGTGTTACGGCATTTTGGTTGCCTGCTTATTACACATTTGTGGATATATTTCTTATGGTTATATTATTATAAGGTTTTAGGCAATTTTCTGATATATGAAGGCCTAAGTGCAACCAAGAAAACTTCCTGGTTTCAGAATCCTTCAATTTTAAAAATATATTTGTTGATTTCCAATGGCACTGGTTGGGTTTCCCGGGAAGAAAACTCTGAGATGGAGATCAAATGTGCAGAGAGTTTACTAGGGGATCAACATCTGCAGGAGAGAGTGAAGCAGGGAGTGAAGTACTTCTCTTACCTGGCAGGAAGAGAAATACTCTGAAGCAGTAACAACAATGATTCAGAAAATCCTAAAGGGGTTCAAGAGCTGGGAGAGCCTTGTAGAATTGTGCTGAACTGGGGCAAGGTGACTGGCTCTTTTTTATAGTCCTCTCAACCAGTTATTGAATGCAGGTTGCCTCTGGAAGGAAAGCATGGGCTTGTGCGAGGTGAGCCTCCTCAGCTGAGGGCAGTTACCCCACAAGGCAGCCGATGGGTGCTGTTCAGACTGACAGTGGCAGGGAGCCCTCGGCGGTCAGCTTTCCTTGGAGATTGCGTCACGGGAGGGGAGCCAACTTGTCCAAGGCTACGACACATTCCCACGTGACCTATATCGATTGATCAATATAAGGATATAAAGGCCTGACCCTTTACTATGGACTGAATTATAGCACACCCCCCCGAATTTATTTAGAAGCCTTAACTACTCTCCCCATATGTCTGTACTGAAAATAGGACTTTTAAGGATACTCTTAAGGTTAAGTGAGATCATAAGATCAAATCCCTGATCTGGTAGAACTGGTGTTCTTTTCAAAGAGGAAGAG
Organism: Orcinus orca; assembly: GCF_937001465.1. Lineage (NCBI taxonomy): Eukaryota > Metazoa > Chordata > Mammalia > Artiodactyla > Delphinidae > Orcinus > Orcinus orca. Next base: position 82,044,342 of record NC_064571.1, read on the forward strand.
AGACCAGAGCTCAGGCTTGTTCCCATGTGAGGGCACAATAAGAAGGCAGCCTTCTGCAAGCTCACCAGGAACTGAACGCTGCCAGAATCTTCATCTTCGACTTCCCATTCTCCAAAACCATGAGAAAATAAATTTCCAGTGTAAAACCACCCAGCCTTGATATTTTGTTATGGCAGCCTGAGCTGACTAAGACACCCTTTCACTCTAATTTGTAAGAGTTCTGATTCTATTTCCCAGGAAACCCGATTTTGATGGTTGGGACTGGAAGGGGTATAAGAAAACAGCTACTTGGATGGAGCTGGAACATCTGTTACCCAGCCAGAAAGCACTACATTACAAGTGGTAAGTAAAGCACATATCACCTTTGGCACAAAATAGTGATGCAACTGTTGGAACTTTATCACTGGTGAACTAAGATGGTATACAGTGAAGAGAAATTCCTTGACTGGTTCAGTTTATCAAGGACTTGAGGAATATGAGTGAACTAGTAATTGTAAGAACAATGGAATCAGATGGGTATTGCTAAGAAAAAAAAAGATAATGAATAGTTGAGATTGATTAACTGGCAATTCAAAGCTAAATGTTAAACTCAGAGGACTTTTTTCTCTTTATTTTTGAAGTGTAGTTGATTTACAATGTGTTAATTACTGCTGTACAGACAAGTGATTCATTATATATATATAGACATTCTTTTTAAAATAAATATTATTTTCCATTATGGTTTATCATAGGATATTGAATATAGTTCTCTGTGCTATACAGTAGGACCTTGTTGTTTATCCGTTCTATATATAAAAGCTTACATCTGCTAACCCCAAGCTCTTACTGCATCCCTCCCCCAACCCCCTCCCCCTTGGCAACCACAGTCTGTTCTCTAGGTCTGTGATTCTGTTTCTTTCATAGATAGGTTCATTTGTGTCATTTTTTTAGATTCCACATATAAATGATATGGTATTTGTCTTTGTCTTTCTGACTTACGTCACTTAGTATTTTAATCTCTAGTTGTACCCATGTTGCTGCAAATGGCATTATTTCATTCTCTTTTATGGCTGAGTAGTATTCCACTGTATATATGTACCACATCTTCTTTATCCATTCATCTGTTGATGGACATTTAGGTTATTTCCATGTCTTGGCTATTGTGAATAGTGCTGCTATGAACATAAGGGTACATGTATCTTTTTGAATTAGAGTTTTGTCCGGATACATGGCCAGGAGTGGGATTGTTGGGATTGTTGGAGTGGGATTGTTGGATCATATGGTAGTTCTATTTTTAAAAGTGCTTCCTAGTTCTTGCCTACAGGGAGCTAAACAATTTTTTTTTTTTGGATTAACTGTACACTAGGTAAAGAAAAATATTGCAAACTTTTCAGCACTGTTGAACACAAAGTTGACCAAAGTGTCATCAGGGCTTCCCTGTAGGAATAGGTCCGTTGAATACTGGGCCCACCCTGTGGTCATTTATACAATCCCCAAATAGACCTGTTTATTGGTACAAGCACCAAAGGGCTCCCCAGTCTTTGGGATTAGAGCTGTGATATTGAGGAAGGCCACATGGAAGCCACTAATTTGAACCTCCCACTTCAGCCAAGATAAAAAGGTGAAAAACACCACATCTCAGGTTAAATGGCAGAAATTGGTATCACCTTTAAAGACCTCAAGGATACAGAATTTCCTTTTATATCTCTATAAATTTCAACAATCCCTACAAAACAAGCAGATGGAACCTGGAGAATGATGATGGATTCCTGCAGACTCAACCAAGTAGTTAGTAGCTCCAATTACTGCTACTGTCCAGATGTGGTATCCTGGCTAGAAAAGATTAATATGACCTTTGATACATGGACTACAGCCATTGATGGGGAAAATGAATTCAGTCCTATCAGAAAAGAGGATTAAAAACTATTTGTATTTACATGGAACTGGCAAATTTTGCTCTGGAGGTCTGTTAAGTGCCCTGAATTCTGTCACAGTACAGTCCAAAGGGATCTGGACCATCTGGTAGTTCCCTAACAGAACAAAGTGGTGCATTATGTCAATAAAATCATATATTCAGACCAATGAGCAAAAAATGATTGGCATGTTAGAGGTCTTCACAAGACATTTGTCCTCCAGAGGGTGGGAGATAAATGCTACAGAGGCCTGCCACATCAGTAAACTTTTTAGAGGGAGCAGAGGTCTGAAGCATGCTAGAATATCCTTCAAAAGTAAAAGACCACTTGTTCATCATGTACATCCTACAAGAAGGAAGAAGACACAATTCCTGGTAAATTGCTTTCAGTTTCTGAGGCATAATATTATATTGTACGCCTGGGAATATTGTTTTGACCTGTATACTGAGTGACACAAGTGTTTGCCCCCTTTGAAAGGAGCTCAAAGGAAGAAAAAGGTTTGCAGTAAATGCAGGTTGTGCCAAAAGTAGCCCTGATGTTTGGCCCATATGATCCAGCTGATGTTGTGATACTGCAGGTATCATTGATGGGAAAAGATGTTTTGAAGAGTTTATTATAAGCACCAATGGAAGAATCATAATGCTACTAAGGATAATCAGAACTACTAAGGCTCTGGAGCGAGACCATGACAAATGCGTGAGAGATTATACACATTTGAGAAATAATCCTTGGCACGCTATCAGGTTCTGCTAGAGTAAGAGGGCCTGACCCTGAGTCATCAAATGATTATAAAGCTGTAAATTCCACCATAGGCTGAGTTTTGTGAGATCCACCAAGTCGTAAGGTCAGGTGGTCCAAACAGCCAAGTAGATAAGCTGGCAGAGTTACCAGATAGTCTGTCTTGACCACCTAGTGTCAGTACAATGGACTCATATATTAAATAAACATGGAAGCTATGTATGGGTCCAAGAGTATGAACTCTCACTTACCAAGTCTGATTAGCTACTGGTATCACCAAATATCCAAACTTAACGGAACAGAGACCAACACTTTCAAAAAGACCAACAGGTTTCCTATTGGCAAGTTCTTCACATAGGACATTTTCTATTTTAGAAGAGCCCACCTTTCACATATTCTGGCCATGGTTTTCCCTTTCCTGTCCTCGAGGACTTAGCTAGCACCACCATCTGAGGACTTAAGAGATTTTTGTCCCAATTGTACATGAGCCCACATGGAATCTCATTAGTCCAAAGGTTGCATTTTATAGCCACAGAGGTGTGGAAATGGAACCATAGCTTGGATTCTACCAATTACATCCCATACCATACTACACATACCCTCCCAGCCTAATAAGAAATTGAATAAGGCCGTTGAAGTCTCAGGTGAAGCACTGCTTTATAAGAAATACTTCATGAGGGGCTTCCCTGGTGGCGCAGTGGTTGAGAGTCTGCCTGCCGATGCAGGGGACGCGGGTTCGTGCCCCGGTCTGGAAAGATCCCACATGACGCGGAGCGGCTGGGCCCGTGAGCCATGGCCGCTGAGCCTGCGCGTCTGGTGCCTGTGCTCCGCAGCGGGAGAGGCCACAACAGTGAGAGGCCCGCATACCGCCAAAAAAAAAAAAAAAAAAAAAGAAATACTTCATGAAAAGGGGCAATATCATCCAGGGTGTGGTACACTCTGTATTTTTCCAGCTTTATTGAAGCATAGTTGACAAATAAAAATTTTATGTATTTAAGGTGTACAATGTGAAGTATACATTGTCAAGTGATTACCACAATCAATCTAATTAACATATGCATTACCTCACATAGTTACCGTGTTATTGTGTGCGGAGAGATCTTGAGATCTATTCTCTTAGTAAATTTCAAGTATACAGTACATTATTATTAATGTGCATAGTATTATAAATATAGGGGAAATAGTTCATATATTCAGTTAACTGGTATGAGTGTAATTTAAGAGCTATATAACTAAGTGTTTATAATAGTGTCCAATTAATCTCTTTTATTAAGTAAAACATACATCCATGTGATTGATTTCCTTGGTAACGACATGAGGTAAAGTTGAGTTCCATGTCAACATTATTAAGAATTATACTTTGGGAAGAGGTTAATTGCAGTCATACAGTTATATGATTTCAGATCTGTGAGGAGTCTGGAATAATGTGGTACAATCTCAGTAATTACGTAATAGGAGATAGACTCAGAGAAATCATAGAGATGATTTCCTCACTTCCAGGACAGTGCCATTTCCTCTCTGTCTCTGTTGCCCCAAAGAAGATACACAATGAGCAGCTGCTCAGCCTGCTAAGATTGTTTTTCTTAAAGTTGAGTCTGGTTCCCATCAATCTGGATTTCTGAATTGTTCTGTGATTGAGTGTTTTAAATTGACTTGAAGCAGAAAACCAATGTACTCAGCTACTCCCTCCCATCAGCAGTACCTTATCTTATTCGCCTTCCTGTCTCTCTGAATACCTCATCAATTCTTAATGTCCTTTCCAGACTGCTCCATAAAGCAGGGTAGGCTTTATGAGGAAAGCTGTTCAATACATGTCCAAACCAAATGATGGCTTATGTCCTTTATTTTTGAATGAGTGGTTTGGTACTTCTGCAAACATCTTTTCTGTTTAAAGATGACTGGCTGTAATCGTCTCCTCCCCTTCTTCCACTTTAGAGACTGTTGAGTTCCTTGCCTGGTTGCCTGTCCTCCTCTGCCTGATCAGCAGGTCCAAGAAGCTGAACATTATTGCACTGTGTTGTTCTCAGTGGTTATGAGTAAAGAATTGTGCAATCCAAACAGGATCACTTGTATGTCCAGTCTTTGCCTGGTACCACGTATGACTAATTTTTTAAATTTCATGACAAACCTAAAAGGATTTAAACAACTTAAGAAATAGATGAGAAAGCCAACACTTAAGTTTAAGAAAATTACAGAGAAATGGTAAATAAGGTCACTCATTGTTTCCCAAGTGAGCAGTCATTTATTTATTCACTTATTTATTAGACAGACATTTATTGAACACATACAGTGTATTAGACAGGCTGCTAGTTACTAAGACACATGCAGGTAAGACGTGTGTACCATTGACCTTAGTGAAATTACATTCTCTTATTTGAAGCAGACAATCCATTAGATTACTGAGTGATGTGAGAGAAAGTAGATGCAGAATAAATGAGAAGAGAGCATGGATTGTGTTCTGAGACACCTTGATTTAAACAATAGGTAGAATACACAAAATGATTTGAAATGGAAAGCCTCAGAGTGAGTGGCTTCATGGGAGCCAAGTGAGATTTGTAGTTTAAAAAAAAAAAAAAAAAGATAGTGATCAGTAGGGGAAATGCCACATATGCCACTGATGAAAAATATAAGAATTTGAAATTAAGGAATTTATTTGAATAGAAGAATTTCACTAGAGATTTAAGAAGTTGTAAAGAGGAAAGAGGAGAATGATAGCGGAAGTGGAACCCTGAATAAAAATAGTTGTGCGCTTGTTTTAATATTGGCCATGTTTTTTAAGAAGAAAAAAACATACTGATCTTTAAATGCCTTTAGGAGGAAATCAGTGGACAAGGGAGCAGATAATGAATAAGGTAAATTCCTGGTGAAGGACTCAGAGTTCAAATCTTAGGTGGGAAAACAGATCTCCTTCCCCTTGTCTGGAGTGAAATGAGGGGCAGAGGCAAATCCCCTCTTGGTCTGAGAAAATCAGAGAAAAGTCCACCTGATAAAAGAAAAGGAGAATGCAGCATAGGACATTTGTAGAGATTAAATAATTGAAGAGCAGTTTGAAAGAACAGAAAAGCAAACTTACTAGAAAAAAAAATTTACTGTGGGAACTCTAAGTCAATGTTTGAAAAAGACCATAGATTTTTAGTAACGTCAGTCTGCGTGGTTATATGATTTATCTTTTCTCTAGATGCCTAGCATTCAGGGGTCTCAAGGGTAGATATTTTTTAAAGTGTTTTGGCAGTAGGGGAAACAAAAAAGATAATGGGAAAAGGAGGTATAAGACATGGACGATGTATCAGAATACCAGATTTACATCAAAATCACTTACAGAGCTATGTAAAAAACAGACAAGCTATACACAAGTTATGACCTACCTTGTGGAAGAAGAGTCTTATTCTATGAGTAAGGACTCTCATGAAAACCTGTCTAAAAAGTTACAAATCCCTGATACACAGTCAGAGCATAGAACACCTTTCGTAATCCATAATCTAAGCACGTTGGAAATGGACATGAAGAAAGAGGAAATTGCTTAAGGAAAAAGTATAGGACAAGAGGTTTTAATCACATTAAAACACAGATAATGTGTTTATCATTGAGAGAAAGCAAAGGAAGAAGAGATCAGAGAGTCTTTACAGCTTCAGAGTTTGAGTAGTTTAGGTAAAAGCAAGACTCAGAATGAGCCCATAAAAATGAGTGGAGAGAGAGGAATTGAGTAGAATATTGTGAGAAACAAAGTCAAGGAATTGAGAAACCAGGCCATTAAATGTGACTTCCAGTCTCATCTTGTTATTAGAAAGGAATCAACTCGTTTGAGCTAATCAAATTCTCATCTTCAGTATCTTCATCCATAAAATATGGGTTAGGATATCTATGATTAATTTCAGCTCTAAATACAGTATGAAATTATGAATGTTATTCAAGTCTCATTATGATCTATGTGCATACAAAACTATTTCAGTGTTATTCCACCCCTGGAATTCCTTATACCAAAAATTTTGATAAATTTATATAGTTAATTCTGTTACCTAATTTTATTCATTGGCTTATAGCGAAAACTAGAGGATTTCAGGAAGAAAAAAACCTGTGACTAACATATTTATTTTTACATTTGTGAGAGTCAGTGAGGCAGCATTTGATGCACTTTTACTTCATCAATCATAGAAATCACATTCATATTTTATATATTTCTTGTATTTATAAGTCTTTAAGAAAAAGTTGAGGGAGTTAATTTGAAGATCCCCAATAACAACAGTAACAAAAATGATTCATTCAGGAGCATTGAAAAATTGGGGAGAGGCCAACTCAGTGTTTTTTTTTTTTTTTTTTTTTTTTTCAACTCAGTGTTTTTTAAAAGAAAAAGTAATTATATCAACCTCAAGAGCCCAAAACTTCAGTTTTTATAGTTTTATCAAGTTGTAATTACAGAAAATAAAGCTTACAAACAAGAAGACACTGAGCGCTTCCCTGGTGGTGCAGTGGTTAAGAATCCTCCTGCCAGTGTAGGGGACATGGGTTCGATCCCCGGTCCAGGAAGATCCCACATGACACAGAGCAACTAAGCCCATGCACCACAACTACTGAGCTCACGTGCCACAACTACTGAAGCCCACGTGTCTAGAGACCATGCTCCGCAGCAAGAGAAGCCACTGCAATGAGAAGCCCAGGCACCGCAACAAAGAGTAGCCCCAGCTTGCCACAACTAGAGAAATACCATGTGCAGTAATGAAGGCCCAACGCAGCCTAAATACATAAATAAATAAATAAATAAATAAAATGAATTTTAAAAAAAAGAAGAAAAGAAGACACTGAAAACTCTCTCTACAAAAGCAGGTAATAAGTTGAATAAGTTTAATTTTGTAAGCCAAAATGATACAGAGGATTTCACTTTGGAATTTTATAATTGCATTTTGAAATGCATTGACTTTTGAAAAGAATGTTCTGCTAGATTTCACATTTCTAATAGTTAAATTTATATCGTGTAAGTGTAAAGTGAAATTGAAAAAGCTAATCATTTTTCAACATCTAATTTGCTAAGACATTTAAAAAATCATAGATACAACTAATTTGATAAGCTTTGTTTTATAAAAATATATTTCAAAGAAAAATACAATGAATAGAAGCAAAGGGATAGTTTTTTGTGAACATATTAGGAACTAAATATTTATATATTTCTTAAAAATAATAGAATTGAGGATACCATCTTTTAATATAGTTTGCTTTGAACTTACCAATTATCTCAGCACAAATAACAGATATTTTTTTCAATCAGGAGTATGGTATATAGAGAAGAGTAAGCTGAAGATGGCAAAAATATTTTTTCATTTAAGTACAAATTTTAAGATTATAATATTTTTAATTAAAAATGCTTAAAATGCCAAAGCCATGTGAAAACAAATGTACCTTGCTGAATAAAATACCAATAACATGCAATTAATGATGACAAATATGGCTAAGAAACTGATTACAATATATTGAACATGTTTCAAGATTACTATTTTTTTTAATTGAATTATGGTTGATTTACAATATTGTGTCAGTTTCAGGTGTACAGCAAAGTGATTCAGTAATATATATATATTTACATATATATATACTTTTTCAGATTCATTATAAGTTATTTTAAGATATTGAATATAGTTCCCTGTGCTATACAGTAAATCCTTTTTGTTTATCTATTTTATATATAGTAGTGTATATCTGTTAATCCCATATTCCTAATTTATCACTCCCCCTACCCGTTCCACTTTGGTAACTGCTGTGTTCTAAACAATATGAAGTTCATTTTTAAACTTTTTGTAGATACATTTTTTAATTTAAAATTTGTTTAAAAATATAATTTTAACAGAGCACTTTTTTTAGGTTCACCAATAAAATAGCACCAATTTGTCAATCGAAAAGTATATCATTTTTTATTGATAAAATTGACATATAATTATATATATATTTGGGGTATAAAAATAATGATTTAATAACTACATCATTTTATGTGTTTTTATTATTCTTTTAACTCTCAAAATGTCCTTGTTTTGAGAATAAATTTTATGATCATCCTACTCTGGCTTTGAGGAGTTTAGAATAAGCAATAGGGAACCACTGAAAAGTTCTCTGCAGGGTTTGCTTAATAACTTTTGTGCTTGAGAAGATAACTGCTGTTTGTTCCTGGAAAAAGAAACAGAATTGAATCAGACTTTGAGGAATTATAGCAGACAGGAATGTGCTAACTTAAAATTTTCTTTTTCTTGAAAATTTTGAAAGAAGGGCACTCCAAGGGATTAATAAAATACATGATACACCTCAGCTAGAAAAGAATCTTAATATTTTTGTTTGCTCTGAAAATCTTTAGAGACACTTTGTTTTTTAGACTGAAAAGCATTAAGATTTTTTTTAGTGAGTGCTGCAAATAAATCATCTTTCGGCAAAGGAAAGTATTCTAGCTGTACTTCACTTTATTCTGAAGTTGGAAAGTAAGAGCATATTGAATTTTAATAAATCAGACAACTTTAAATTAACCAGGGAATAGCACTCTAAAGAAAGGAACTATTTTTATAACGGAAATAATACTTTTTTTTTTTTGGCGGTACACGGGCCTCTCACTGTTGTGGCCTCTCCCTTTGCGGAGCATAGGCTCCGGACGCGCAGCCCCAGCGGCCATGGCCCACGGGCCCAGCTGCTCCGCGGCATGTGGGATCTTTCCGGACCGGGGCACGAACCCGCGTCCCCTGCATCGGCAGGCGGACTCTCAACCACTGCGCCACCAGGGAAGCCCGGAAATAATACTTTTGTAGTGCAAATTACAACTCATAACGTGTGTTTTGTAAATTCACGTTTACTAAGTCTTTAGCAGAGTGCGTGAGTCCTCAAAAATGAATGTCTTTCCAGAATGTTTTTAAAAACAATTCACTGAGGAAGGAAAAAGGAATGAATGTAAATATATTGTCACTCCCACAGTCTGAGCAGGTACAATGTTAAAGGAAACTACCCATTGAGAAGAGGGATAATGATGAATAAAGCATAATATACATCCTTCAGTGGGTCACAAAGTAAATAAGGAGGTAGAGGCAGGCTATGAAAAGCACCATAAAATGTTTGGGTAAGTGGAAGCATAGCTAGAACAGAAGAAAGAAGAAATTAATATTGCCAAATTCATTAATTTTAGATCTGAAAGAGTCTCATGGGAGAACAAGAGAGAAGTAGGGTTGCCAGATAGAATATTGAAGGCACAGTTAAATTCGAAATTCAAATAGAATGAATGATGTTTTTGTTTTTTTATAGGTGTATTCCATACCATAGTGACTTATTGTACTAAAAGTTTGTTGTTCATCTGATTTTCAAATTTAAGTGGGCATTTTCTATTTTTACTTGTCAAATAGGTCAACTCGAAACATAAACTAGTTTTTGAAAAATAAAAACTTTCAAAATCGATAGCTCCACACAACCATATGCATTGTGTCATATAATTCTCAGCACAAAATACGAAGTATGTTTTAAATTTCATTTACTAATGATGAAAAGTAGGCTTGGTGAGGTTGAGTAAGCCAGATCACACAACTAGCAAGAGACTGAACCTGAGTGAGCCACAGTTTGTTTGATTTTTTTAATAGATTAAATATATATTTTTAATTTTTAAATTTTTTCCAGATTTATTGAGGTATAATTAACAAATTAAAATGTATGTATTTAAAGTATGACAAGATGATTTGACATGCGTATTTATTGTGAAGTGATTACCACAATCAAACTAATTAACATATCCATCACCTCATATAGTTTCTTTTTTTGTGGCTATGTAAAAATAATTAAGATCTACTCTAAGCAAATTTCAAATATATGAAACAGTATTGTTAACTATGCTGTACATTAGACTCTAGAACTGACTCATCTTATAATGGAAAGTTTGTACCATTTGACCAACATCTACCCACTTTCCCCACTCCCTAGCCCCAGTAACTACTGAATTATTTTCTAGTTCTATGAGTTTGACTTTTATAGATTCCACATATAAGTGACATCATGCAGTATATGTCTTCCTGTGTCTGGCTTATTTCACTTAGTATAATGTCTTCCAGATTTACTCATGTTGACACAAATGGCAGGACTCCCTTCTTTTTTATGGCTGAGTAATATTCCATTGTGTATATATCCAAATTTTCTTTATCCATTCATCCATTGACAGACACAGATTGTTGCTATATCTAGGCTATTTTGAATAATGCTGCAGTAAACATAGGGATACAGATACATTTTTGAGATATTTCATTTCCTTTGAATATATATCTAAAAATGTATGATAGTTCTGTTTTTAATTGTTTGAGGAATCTCCATACTGTTTTCCATAGTGGCTGAACCAATTCATATTTCCACCAACAGTGTAGAAGAGTTCCCTTTTCTCCACACCCTTGCTAACACTTGTTATCTCTTGTCTTTTTTTTTTTTTTTTTTTGTGGTACGCGGGCCTCTCACTGTTGTGGCCTCTCCCGTTGCGGAGCACAGGCTCCGGACGTGCAGGCTCAGCGGCCATGGCTCACGGGCCCAGCCGCTCCGCAGCATGTGGGATCCTCCCAGACCGGGGCACGAACCCTCATCCCCTGTATCGGCAGGCGGACTCTCAACCACTGTGCCACCAGGGAAGCCCTATCTCTTGTCTTTTTGATAATAGCTATCTTAACAGGTGTGAGATGATATCTCATCGTGGTTTTGATTTCATTTCCCTGACAGAGATTAGCAGTGTTGGGGCTTCTCTGGTGGCGCAGTGGTTGGGAGTCAGCCTGCCAATGCAGGGGATGTGGGTTTGTGCCCCGGTCTGGGAGGATCCCACATGCCGCGGAGCGGCTGGGCCCATGAGCCATGGCTGCTGGGCCTGTGCGTCCGGGGCCTGTGCTCCGCAGCGGGAGAGGCCACGGCAGTGAGAGACCCGCGTACCACAAAAAAAAAAAAAAAAAAAAAAAAGATTAGCAGTGTTGAGTACCTTTTCATGTATCTGTTGGCCATTTGTATGTTCTTTGGGAAAATATCTATTTAGGATTTTTGTCCATTTTTTAATTTGATGATGGTGATGATTATTATAACTATTGAGTTGCATGAGTTCTTTATATTTTGGGGGTATTAACTCCTTATCAAATATATGGTTTGGAAATATTTTCTCTCATTGCCTAGGTTGCCTTTTTATTTTGTTGCTCCGATGAGGACTTCCTGTACTATGTTAAGTAGAAGTGGTAAGAGTGGATACCCTTTTCTTGTTCCTAATCTTAGAGGAAAACCTTTCAACATTTTACCATTTAGTATAATGTTGGCTGTGGGTTTATCATATGTGGCCTTTATTATATTGAGGTACATTCATTCCATACCTAATTTGTTGAGATGTTTATGATGAAAGGATGTTGAAATTTGTCAAATGCTTTTCCTGCATCTTTTGAAATGACCGTATGATTTTTATCCTTCAGTTTTTAATGTGGTATCCTATATTTACTGATTTGCAGATGTTGAACCATTTTTTGCATCCCCAGTATAAGTCCCTCTTGATCATGGTGTATGACCTTTTCAGTGTGCTGTTGAATTAGTTTGATAGCATTTTGTTGAGGAGTTTTGCATCTATGCTTATCAGGGATATTAGCTTATACTTTTCTTTCCCTGTAGTGTCCTTATCTGGCTGTGGTATAAGGGTAATGCTGACCTTGTAAAATGAGTTTAGGTGTATTGCCCCTGTTTCAATTTTTTGGAAGCATTTGAGAAGGATTGGCATTAATTCCTTTTTAGATGTTTGGTAGAATTCACCAGTGAAACCATTTGGTCCTGGGATTTTCTTCATTGGGAGGTTTTTGGTTACTGCCTCCATCACCTTACTCATTATTGTTCTGTTCATATTTTTTGTTTATTCATGATTCAATCATGATAGGTTATATGTTTCCAGGAATTTATCCATCTTTTCTAGATTATCCAATTTGCACATAATTTTTATAGTAATCTTCATGTTCCTTTCTATTTCTGTGGTGTCAGATATAATGTCTCTGCTTTCATTTGTAATTTTATTGAGTCCTCTATTTTTTCTTTGTTAGTCTACCTAAAAGTTTGTCAATTTTATTTATTTTTTCCAAAAAACCCACTCTTATTTTGTTGATCTTTTCTGTTATCTTTCTAGTCTCTGTTTCATTTACTTGTGCTCTCATCTACATTTCCTTTCTTCTGCTAACCTTGGGCTTTGTCTGTTATTCTTTTGATAGTTCCTTGAGGTTTATTATTAGGTGATCTAAGATCTTTCTTTTTTCTTAGTGTATCATTATAATGTATCATTTATCACTCTAAGCTTTCCTCTTATAACTGCTCTTACTGCCTCTTGTAAATTTTGGTGTGTTGTATTTCTATTTTTGTTTATCTCAAGATACTTTTTGATTTTTCTTTCAGCCCATTGGTGGTTCATAAGTGTATTGTTTAATTTCTACATAGTTGTGAATGTTTTACTGATTTCTAGTCGTATAACATTGTGGCTGGAAAAGATACTTGATACGATGTCAACTTCTTAAATTTATTAAGACTTGCTTTGTGGCTCACCATATCTATCTTGGAAAAATGTTCCATGTACACTTGAGAAAAATGTGTATTCTGCTATTGTTGGACAGCATATTCTTTTAGGTCAATTTGTTCTAAAATGTAATTCATGTCCAGTGTTTGAGGTTCTTTGACCTTTATGTATGGATTTCTACATCTCTTCCAAGATTTGAGAATTTTTCACTTCTTTCTTTAAATAAGCTTTCTTCTCCCTTTCTTCTTCTGGAACTTCCACAATGCAAATGTTTGTTCAGTTGATGGTATACTATAATTCACGAAAGTTTTCTTAACTCTAGTTTATCCTTTCTTCTTTTTGTTCCTCTAATTGCCAATTTCAAATGATCTATCTTCAAGTTTGCTAATTCTTTCTTCTGCATGATTGAGTCTCTTGTTCAAGCTCTCTACTGATTTTTTTCAGTTCTGTCATTGTATTCTTCAGTTCCAGGATTTCTGTTTGGTTCTTTTTTATGGTTTATATTTCTTCATTAAACTTCTCCTTTTGTTCATGTGTTGTTTTCCTGATTTCATTTATGTGTCTATCTGTGTTCTCCTACATCTCACTGAGCTTTTTCAAGATGACTATTTTGAGTTCTTTGTCAGGCAATTCATAGATCTCCATATCTTTGAGGTCGATAACTGGAGTTTATTAGATTCCTTTGTTGGTGTCATATTTGCCTGATTCTCTGTGATCTGTGTATACTTCTACTGGTGTCTGTGCATCTGAAGGAGCAAACCTCTTCTGGTCTCTACAAACTGGTTTTGGCAAGTAAAGACTTTCTCCAGTCAGTTCCCTGGACTAATGAGATTATCTCTGGAATCAGAGTTGTGCTATGTTGGATCCAGGTCATGAAGCTGTTGCTGGGCCTAAGTCTGGTCTATAGTTGGTGGGCCTGTTACCAGGGGCTCAGGCTAGCAAGAATCCTGTGTGGTTACTGGGTGAACAGTAAGCACCTTGCTTGGTAGGCAGGTGCTGGGATATCCTCCCTACCAAATGTCTGCAGATGTTAGGCCCATTACCAGGTTCATGGATGGGTGTGGCTCCCACAAAGTCCCTGGAAGAACGTCTTCCGAGTCGCGGGGCATGTCCCTGGGAGGGCAGCCCTGGCCCCAGACCGTGGCTGAGAGGGGCTCTAACTGAGTCCCAGAGTTGCTTTAGGGTTCGCAGCCTAGATAGCGGTCTGCAGACCTGACACTGGAGGCATGGATGGGTGTGTCTCCTGTCAAGTCCCCAGGTGGCCACAAATGCTCCCTGACCATGGCTGGGAGAGACTGGAGCTGAATTACAGAATTGTTTCAAGATCTGCATTTGGACCAATGTTAGTGGGCTTACCTCCAGAGGCACAGATAGGCATGTCTTCTGGTGGTTTTCTGGTCTGAGTGGGCAGAATTGCTCATGGACTGCAGCTGAAAAGGAGTGGAGCCTAGCTGCAAGATCATTTAAAGATCTGCTATCAGCATAATTTTGGTTTGCCTGCCTCTAGGGGCACTGATGGACATGTTTCCTGGAGAAATCCTGGGTTTGCAGAAGTACTTATGGAAGGTAGCTGGAAGGAGCTACAGCCGAGAATAAAACTGTTTCAGAATCTCTGGTGCAGACAGTTATATATACTGGTGGGACCCTGGGCCAGCAGGTCTGCTTGTAGACTGTGGCTGGTAGGGGCTGGAGCTCAGTTATAGGGCCATTTCATAATCTACAGTCAGCTTGTGTTTGGCAGACTTGCTTCCAGGGACTCTCAGACCATAATCAAGAGGGGCTAGGGCCAGATTCAGCGTCTACATCTGGGATTTAAGTCTGTGTGCCCATCACCAAGTCACCGGCAAGTTTGATTCCTTCTGGGCTCCATGGTGTTTGGTGCTCCTGGCTGAACCAAGGTCAGATGAGGCTGTAGCCAAGTTTGGAGGAGTGCAAAAAGCTTTTCTGGGTCGGCAACTGGTACCACTGTCAGCTGTCTGGGCATGGGCCTGCTTTCTCAGAATGGCTTTCCTCAGTGTTGTACTCCAGCAAGTCGTCAAAATCTCCTATCTGGATCCCAAAACTCCCACAGGGAAACTTCTATCTGTGGATGGCTGCCAAGTTATTGTTGCTGAGAGAGGATACAAGTGAAGAACCTCTTATGCTTCCATCTTGCTGAGGCAAGGTTTAAGGAAGGTGATTTATAGTAAGCTAAAACAATTAGAGATTTCAAACTCGTTAAAAAAAAATACCTCTTGCAATGGATCGTCTCCAGTCTTAATGCATATAACTTTAGCTTTATAAATTACATAAAAACTCATTTTTAGTCTTTTTAAGAGACCATTTTGAGGATATTTTTCTATGAAATCTATTGAAATTAATATTATCAGACATTTATAGAAGCCAAATCAAATCAGTGTTCTCAGCAAATATGTTTGGAAAGGTAGTTAAAGCCGTGTTTACATTTGATGACATCAAGAGTGTCTTCATAAATAAAAATTGAACAATGTCCTAATTACATGCCTATCACACACAGGGAGCTATTTGTTTATTCTAGTTAATGAAATCTATTCACTAAATTCTAATAGTCTATGTTGAAATATATAAACAATGTGAATCAAATTAAAATATAAATTGCATGAGGTTATTAACTAATAATAAAAGTGAACGTATTCCCATTGCAAAAAAAATTCATCTCTATCAATAGGATACAAGGGCAGGCTCTTTGAATCATTATGCAAATAGAATCAGGGGACTTTGAACTAATTTAACTTTTTAACTTGCTTCATCTAGAATTTCATCTTAGGCCCTCACTGTGTGGCACTGCTAGCTTATATTGTGCCTTTGCATAATTTAGGATAGAAAGTGACCTGTTCTAAGTGGGCATTTTTAGACACCAACACTCTCCTGCCAAAAAAATCTCAGGGAAACACTTATCAACAGAAACGGGTTGGATTTAGGTGCCCTTAACCCTCATGACCAAGCCCTCTTGTGGAAGCTACTACGTGTACCACTGCAAGGGTCGGCCAGGACTTGTTGGATTGAAAGCCTCCACTGATAATGCCCTTCTCTATCTATCCAGTGGAAGGTAGACAAAGAAGGTGAGTGGGAACAGTTACAGAAGAATAACATTAGCTTACAAAAAAAGCCAGGTTGGGCTTTCCTGGTGGCGCAGTGGTTGAGAGTCCGCCTGCTGATGCAGGGGACACGGGTTCGTGCCCTGGTCCGGGAAGATCCCACATGCCGCAGAGCGGCTGCGCCCGTGAGCCATGGCCACTGAGCCTGCGCGTCCGGAGCCTGTGCTCCGCAACGGGAGAGGCCACAACAGTGAGAGGCCCGCGTACCGCAAAAAAAAAAAAACGCCAGGATGAATCTAAAAGGCATACTTACACAAACACAGACACATACACACACATAAACACACACATACCTACCTACCACACAAATTGTGAATTGGCAGCAATAAAAGTCAATTTTCACGTGGCAGTTTTCAAGTGACAGGAGAATTGACAGGAAGGCAGGCTAGCAAAGCAAAGGTTACACTATTGGAAATGAGAGATGAGTAGCACATCAGGAGCGTATAGAAGTGGGGATAGAAAGGGTTAACAGCCCCGCATCGCTTCTCCTCTTTTCTCATGTTGCTGTCTTGAAATCCTCTTAACCCAGAGCTAAGTGGATTGCAGAATGATCCCCTGCTACTCACCAGAATAATATTCCACTGGCCCTACATATACTGTTGGAAATAAGAAGTATTTAGGATTCAGACTTGCATATGAATGAGAAAAAAAAGATCACATATGTGAAGAATTCATGAAAAATTCAGGAAATAGCCACTAAAGATCTCTCCTATGATTAAAAACTTTGCATTTATTAATTAAAAGGAAACACTTCCAATGTAATTCATGAATGGAATTAGTATGCAAAAGTAAGCTAAAGTTACTATAAATTTCAAATGATTTTTTTGGCATGGTTATTGTATAAAATTGAGTGGCAAAGTAAGACACTCATGGAAAGCAAAACAGTACTGTTAACATTGCCAGAAATGGAAAGCTTGTTTATAAAAGAACATAATTTATTTTCCTCCCTCCTGTGTTAAGCCTCCTTTTTTTTTCTAATCACTGTCTAGTGTTGAAATAAACAAGTGACAATTTAGTCGATAAAATCAGTGGGAGGAGGAAGCCAGAGTGGGGATCAAGGTTATCAGACAGGATTGAGAAGAAAACTAAATCTGTAGAATGTGTGCTGACGCTCATGCATGTCCATCATTTGTTCTGCTGGGATGAAACCAATCAGTAGAAGTTAATTTCCCCCTTGATCCCTACGCAAGGGTTTTATTGTGCTTCTTACAACCATAGGATCACAAGAAAGAGAAGGGTACTCACCATTGCCAGTGACCTTTGAAAGGGGAACTTGATAAATGTGGACCTGAAACTGACAATGATAAATCAACCAATCTCTGACCTGATTAACACTGCATTCTTAAGTCTCTTAGTGGCCTATAATTGTCTGTTGAAAAGAATGAATAGAATAATTTTGGTAACATACAAATTTAGAATGCAACTTCCTGAAAGGAACTGCTTTATAAAAGGTGATGACACATTGGTTTTAGAAAAAGAAAAGCCTAATGAGAGTGTAGGCAAGTCTATTACATTCAGTTCAATACAGCTCCACAAATATTAATTGAATGCCAACTGTTTTTAAGACTCTGTGGCTTCATTTCTTACCATCATGACAATTCTCCACAGACTTGGGGTTTAAGGATCGCTGATATGAGAAGCCATCATATCTGAAAACCAATTCAGAATTTCAATGGACTTTTAGGTTTATTCCCTAGGATAAAGGTAAATGTATCTCTAGTCAGTGCACTAAAAATGAAAAGCCTCACTCATATATACTCTGCAATATTCAGTAATAGTATGCTCTCCAAATTGGAGGACAAAGATAGAAATTATTACAATTTTGCCATAATGACTGTTTAAATGCTAAATAAAATACATGAAATAAGGGGTTGTCAGTACACTATGTAACTGGACATTAGCCATTGGGCACGTCATATCTCTCAAATATAATCATGGACACCAGAGTATCTTACAAGCCAACAAGATAATTAGTATTGAGAAATATGATCTATTTAAACACCAGTGGCCACTACTCTTTTGGTGGAAGACTTGCATCCACCAGAAGTCTGAAAATGACTCTTCTGAATTTGGTATATGGTCCATGACAGCTCGAACCTCTGGTGCAAGGAGACATAAGCCATCCTGTTTGATGGGAAGCACTGTTCCCAGGAGAGGAAATGAACTCATTTGTTTATCAATTATGAATATAAACAACGAACAGGACATGCACCGGGTACTAAAAGGACACTGGGAGAGAATAAGTAGGATAAGGCATGATCCTTGCCTTCTGGGTCACTAATTCACCTTATTGAGGGGAAGAGGGACAGCTGACCAACAATTACGGTGCAAGCATGTAACCAGGCTGCTCAAGGGATGCAAAAGAGATACAACTAGGGCTTCCCTGGTGGCGCAGTGGTTGAGAGTCCGCCTGCCGATGCAGGGGACACGGGTTCGTGCCCCGGTCCGGGAAGATTCCACATGCCGCGGAGCGGCTGGGCCTGTGAGCCATGGCCGCTGGGCCTGCGCGTCCGGAGCCTGTGCTCCGCAACGGGAGAGGCCACAGCAGTGAGAGGCCCACGTACCGCAAAAAAAAAAAACAAAAAAAAAAGAGATACAACTAAATTATACTTGCTGGGGCACTTGCTGGGTGTTATAAAAGACGAACAAGAGTTACCTAGATGAAAGGGCAATTCAGAGGAGAAATGGCAAAGTATGAGGACTTACCAGAGCCCCATCAATCCTGCTGGCACACCTTGAACAGGCTCATCTCTTAAGCATATCCAACTTCATTTCTCTGATGCAGATCCAAGCAACTAGCATTTGTGTTCTTGTCAGTTCATCCTTCAGACCAGTGCTTCCGAAACTGTGGTTGAGGTGTCAGTCTACCAACTGTTAATGAATAGTGATGAGTTAAGGCAGAAATCAGTAGTGTTTAGGATTTTAATAACCCTTTGCATCACTGTGATATTCAAGCACCTGATCAGTTGTTTTGTCTCCTTGAACAGGATATTAAAAAAAAAAAAAGAAAGAAAGAAAGAAAGAAAAAAAGGTCTTTCTGCTACTCTTTACATCACCAAAAAAAGATATGCTTAAGTCCTAACTTCAGTACCTCAGTACCCAATACCTATATCTGTGCAGATGTAATCCAATCAAGGCGAAGTCACTAGGCTGTGCTTTAATCCAATATGACACGTGTCCTTAGAAGAAGAGGTAAAATTGAACACAGGCATACACAGAAAATGTCATGTGAAGACACATTCACACAGGGAGGAAGCCACGTGATGATGGAGGTAGCAATTGAAGTGCTGCAGCTGCAAAAAAGGATGTCAGGGATTGTCAGCAGGCCACCAGAAGCTGGAGGAAGCAATGACGAATTCCCTTAGAGGTTTCTGTTAGAACAGACCCCCACCCAACACCTTGATCTCAGACTTCTATCCTCCGTAACTGTGAGACAACAAAGGAAACTAACATAGCCAAGGATAGGAAAACAAACACACATAGTCCTTCATCACAGATAGTTTGCAAAGTTCTGCCTTAGATAAAGTAAAAAATTAAATCAGCAGTGGCACAGACCGGGGACAGAAATGACCCAGAGATAAGCAGAGTCTAAAGAGAATTAACAAAAGCTGCAGAATCAGACAGGCAATGCAACTGAAGAACTCCTCAAGCAAGGGACAGTGAAGCAGAGAAGCTTCTAATCTGTCTCTGAATGGTGATTATCCAAGAGATACCTTTCCCACATCCTACATCCCTTCCCGGTCCCATACATTTCTAAAGGTAACTTCATTTTACCCAGGACATTGCGGGATTTTCAGAAATGTTTGGGTTAGGAATACATGGAACATACAAATCAATAAATGAGAACTCACAATTGTAAAATGTAAAATTTTAATAATTATATTGCTGGTGATTATTAAATAGAGATTAGACACTTTGCTAGCTATGCATCAGGCACTACCCCAAACCTTTAAAAATATTCTCACTTAATGTTCATGGTGGTGAGTGATAATCATTTCCTCATTTCCACATGAGGATGGATGAGTAACTTGACCCAAATTAAGCGATTTGCCAATGGAAGAGCCAAACTCCAAACCCAGATTTCTTTGACCCTTGTGCTTCTGTTTTAAACCATAATCTTTTGTTACTTCTCCAGAAAAATTGAATGAAGCATGTTTGACCTGCTGGTGAAGCTTGAGAATATGGGCTTATATCTATGCGTGTCTGCTGACCATTACTGACCACCCAGTAAACACCAGGCACAGTAACAGATGGTTTCCTTTTAGCAATTCTAACACTCCATTATTAACTCCATTATACACATTGAGAAATAAACTCTGGTTATTTTAACTTTTCTAGAAATCAAAGAGAAAGAATTTAAACCCAGGATAGACTCCACCACCCCACCCCCTTCCACAGCCCTATTCCTTGTCAGTGCTGTGGTGGGGTCTTATAGTGAAGGCACAAAGGAAGAACCCTCGGGTTCTCGGGAAGCTCTGCCCCAGGGAATCAGGGGTGCTTCCATCTGTCCTTTTTCTCTCAGTGCCTTCAGGCACATGCTTTCAAGTAGTCTGATGATTTTTAGAAGATCTACAGAGTAATTAACAAGTCAGAAATCTGGCAGCTGAGAATTAGTTTGTCAGCTAACAAAGGATTATAGTTGATTGTGGGCCCTAGAAATAGAATTCATAGGTTAAAATCCTGGGTGTGTTAGCAGCCTGGTATAATCTTGGGCACAATAGCCACATAACCTATTTGTGTCTCAATTGTATGATCTATAAAATGGGGATGATAATACCTACCTTACTGGGTAAGACAATGCTGGCATATACTTCACATGATTGTATAAATATTTTAACAGGTATTAGTGGGAGTTGAGTCTGGGAAACAATTCTATAATTTGCAGTAAAAATGAAAGAAAACAATTCACCTGTCTGGCAATTTGTGTGTTTTAGTTGTGTGTTCTCCAAATATTCTTTTTTTTTTTTTATCTGTCCCAAACTTATTACCTCAGAAAACGGACATAGCTCAGTATGTGGTTTGCTTGAAAATAGAACTGTGTCTTATATATGCTTAGACTAGCTCTTATCTTTACAAACGTTTTTCTTATGGTGCCATCTTTGTTTACCTTGACTTGTGTTTACGGTGGCAACAGAGATGTGGGACATCTTTTAAAATATGTAATAAGAGAAGACCCAAGTTCCACTTTTATTGTACATATTACTCTAGTCACTATAACTCCATCAGCATGTTTCCTGGTGTGGAAATCAGATTGATAAAAAACCCTGCCCACAGAAACTAACACACCATTGTAAAGCAGTTATACCCCAATAAAGATGTTAAAAAAAAAAACAAAACCCTGCCCTACTTATTTCAGGGAGTTTTTATGAAGGCAGAAGTGAAGGCATATTGTCTATTACCTCTTTCATGCTACAGCTAAAGATTTGAATAGTCATTACAGACATGACATCACCGGCAAACCGGAAGTATTTACTATCTGGCTCTTTACAGAAAATGTTTGCCAACCTCTGATGTATAGCACATAACTCATTTATTCCTTATAACACCACTTTGAGATTTTACAAATGAGAAACTGAAGCAAAGAGATATTTAGTAACATGGCCAAAGTTACAAAGCTGTGGAGTGGAGGAATTGGTATTAAAATGACTATAACGCTAAAAGGATACTATTGTAATATGTGAGAAAGTACATTGTAAAGCATGAATGATTCATGAATTAGCTCTTGAAGGACTAGTGTGCCACTAAAAATCAATTTTTTTTTTTTTTTTTTGCACTACGCGGGCTTCTCACTGTTGTGGCCTCTCCCGTTGCGGAGCACAGGCTCTGGACGCGCAGGCTCAGCGGCCATGGCTCACGGGCCCAGCCGCTCCGCGGCATGTGGGATCTTCCGGGACCGGGGCACGAACCCGTGTCCCCTGCATCGGCAGGCGGACTCTCAACCACTGCACCACCAGGGAAGCCCTAAAAATCAAATTTTGAAGCAACATAGAAGTAGTTTCAAAACCTGACTTATCCACTTAATTTTCTGTGACTTTGTGCCAACTAATCTAAGTTCCCATTACTTTATTTGTGACTTGGGGTAATTATACTTACTTTGCATAATTTTACTATGAGAATTAAAGCAAGTGACTGTAAGACAACTTGTAAAGCATGGCAGCTTGTGAGAGATAAGTAAAGGGGCTGCTTTCACTGGCTTATTAATCTTAGTTTTCACAATACGTTTACTTGCCTCCATTATACTATTTAACACGGTGTTTTATTTCCTTTCCTAACTTCCTTTCTCCTTCACTAAACTGCGAGCCTCTCAGAAGGAAGGAACATTCCTTATTTGCTTCTGTTTCCCAAATTTTTGCGGAGAATTTGGCACCAAGAAGGAGTCCATAAATATTCATTGACTAGATGACCAGTTCCTAAAGCACAAGGGTAGTTGATCTTGTCACACTCTTCCTTGCTAGGCCACATTAGAGAGAAGAAATGTTCTTTTTGCGTTCCAGTATGTTTAGGATATAAACAATTGTGCTTCATTGGTTGGTTCTGCATTATGGCTAGGCCTGGGATTTATTGCTGCATTGGGTAGTCAGCTTATTATAGTCATTTTTATTCCTTCTTGGTAGAATCAATTAGGTAATCAAGATGAAACATGTGTCTATTATTGGATTCAGAAAGAAGCCATATTATTTCTTCAAAGATACTCATAAATCATCCAAGAATGTGCAACAAATCAGAATACTTAATTTGCTGAACTCTGATTCTTTTCACCAGGGGATAAAATGAACACATGCTAGAAGCTGTTGGATGGTCTCTAAAAATTTCTTAAAACAGTTTCTCCTTGAACAACTTAGGCTACCTGAGTCACTTAATAGTGACTGCTTTTCCTTATGCCCTGAGGCCTTAGACCAATAGGTATTTTCTGGTCCACTAAACATCTGTCAGCACTAGCTAGGTATCCTTATTCAGGTCTTGGCCATGCTTCCATCTGTGGAATGGGAGTCGTGATTCCTCCCTCACAGATTTATTAGGAATATGAATTAAAATCACAAATGTAAAGCATCTAGGAGAGTGCCTAGAAAATTACAGTTCACATTGCATAGTGATTTCCTTTCATTGCTTTCCTTTTTTATTTTTTTAAATCAAGGATGAGCATTGAGGTTTAATCCATAACTTATATAGATTAGACTTTCCAAGGAAGTCAGACCAATCTCAAAACAAAAACAAAAACAAAACAAAACAAACAAACAAAACAGGCCAAACCAAGTAGAGGCCACTTGAGGTTTTATCTGCTGCATCTGATGTACGTATGTGTGTGTGTACATATAGATATGCAATTATATACATATATTAATTTCTATTGCTCAGATCTTTCTCAGATCAAGCTGCTCCTATTCAAATCTCTAATCTTTAATAATTACCAGCCCTATAATCTCAGTTGCTCTTGAAAAAAATCATGTAATAAGCATTCAGTAATTGTTATCTCTTGGGTTATTAATATATTTAAAGTGTTTCTGACTCTCTTACTAAAGTTGAGGCTATATTTTTTTAAATCTGTTTTTCAATGTTTTCTGTCTCATTTCAAAAATATTTTATTTGGGGCTTGCCTGGTGGCGCAGTGGTTGAGAGTCCGCCTGCCGATGCAGGGGAGACGGGTTCGTGCCCAGGTCCGGGAAGATCCCACATGCCGCAGAGCGGCTGGGCCTGTGAGCCATGGCCGCTGAGCCTGCGCATCCGGAGCCTGTGCTCCGCAACGGGAGGGGCCACAACAGTGAGAGGCCCGCGTACCGCAAAAACAAAAAACAACAACAACAACAAAAGAAAATATTTTATTTGCACCTTATATCTATTGAGCACTGTGCTAGAAACAGTCTGTACAAAAATAATGACTTCAAGAGATGAAAAAATTAGTAACATCAAATACATTTTGGACAATAGCAGAAGTAAGTGGAGATAAGAAAATAAGTGAGTCATGACATAGGCTACTTAGGAGACAAAGCCATGGATGATTCTTTTTTTTTTAAGAAATGTAAAAAAGGCAATGACAGCACAGAGGAAGCAAAAAAATGATTTGCCTGGCAGAATATAGGGAAGGTTCAAAACTCAAAGGCTTTGATCTGAGACTTGAAGTTGTACACATTTTTTCCCCAGATGTACAAACCTGAAGATGGAATCAGAGGAAAACACATAAGCAAAATCCAAGATGTTGAGAAATACTGTTGTGTTTTTAAGCAAGTGGCTTGATATTTCTGTAAAATATAGATTGGGAGTTAAGTGGCAAGGGTTAGTACTCATTAGGTAGGCTGGATCTTTATTTGTCCAATCAATGAATTTAAGGTATGCTCCTGTGAATAAAGGTTTATTTAATAATTTAAAACAGTGTTGTGGCATGATTGTATTTGCATAGTGGAAAGATTATTTCAATAATAGGACATTGAGAAACAGATATTTGTAAGATTTAAGGAAAAAAACAAGGGTGACCAGTGTTGAGATTTTTGTAACAACCTAGGGTAAGAGTCAATGGCAACCTGAAAGAAATAATGGCAAATGGACATGGAAATAGGTACCTTAATACCAGAGCTGTGTGTGTCTTTTTTTAATGAACAAATATTAGTAGAACCTGTTGCCTAATTAGATGCAGGGAGTAATGAAAATAAGGCAAATAAAATGACTTCCTGACTTCTAACTTCTCCATGACCTTCCAAAACCCTTATTAGGTCATGCTGTATTTGCAAGTTCACTTACTTTTCTTTCTTCCTATTAGCTTACCAGAGTGCCTGGAACATATTAGTTTATCAGTAGATAATTGTTGAATAAATAACTGGTGAAATTTGTAGATCTAGATGATACAGGGTGAAGAGTAGGTTTATGGGAGCAAGGTAATGATACCGGTGTTGGAAATATATGAAGTGTCTGTGGCTCCGTTTTACAGACTTTTAGCAAGTAATTCTATGCCTGGATGAAGAGCTCCTGAGAGAACTGGACAAGAGCTACAGGATCATTAACACATAAGTGGTGGTTTTAGATACATGTATAAAGGAGCCCACCTCAGGAGAGAAATGCTGCTCTATTTCTCTATTTTAGTCAAACTCTGTCCCACTCACCTGCCCTTTACCCTTCCAGGTCTTCTTTAGTTCCATCTATGTGTCTTTCTATTTTTACTCTTTACCTGAAGACCAACATTGGTCTAGTGCAGACCATTGTTTAAATGCCACTTTCCTTCTAACTAATCTTTCAGTGATGATTGATCTCTTTAAGGCAGCTCTCTAAAGAAATGCTTTTCAAAGTGTGATTATGAGAAAAGGTCAACATTCTGCATCTTATTCGTGTCATCATTAACACCAAAGTCCGGTCCACTTGAAGAATAAAACAAATCCCACTAATTTTTATACTTTCTTAATCATAATTCTTCTGTTATATAATGTAATGATTTACAATGAAATTTTACATCATCTGTATATCTAATTAAGGCCAAAATTAATGTTTCATGCAGTCATTTCTTATGTATTTCTTTGTGGTCAAGGTAGTAAAAATTAATCACTTCTTGTAGTGCTTTAAGAACGCATTCATTGCTATTCATCATTTCATTCAATGAATATTTAATGTTCTTGTTGGTTTTATTAGCAATGAACTAAACCAGTTAGTCTGCCCCACCCAATTTAAGTCCATCTTTATTCATAAGACTCATCATTGTGAAATCAAGGGAAATTGCACTGAAATAATTAAAATAGAAATAAAACATTTAGCAATTTCAAAATACTTCACGAACATTTATTCATTTTTATTACAAGCCTTGAAATAACACTATGAGTATTATGAAAAGAGCTATTTCCTATTGTAGGTAGCTTTGAGAATATAGTAGTTCATTTTCCTAAATTCATATACTTGGTAACTGTTGCACCTTAAACTTGAACAGACCCTTTCATTCATCACGCGGCCTCTTAGTAGAGACAACTTGTCTATTGGAAATTCTTTCTGAGGATTATTAACTGGAATACTATTTGGCTCCTCTGATAATATTTAATCACAAGTTTAAATTCATGACTTATCTTTACCATGTTGATATTCTTAAGACTTTTGATGAATGTGTCTAACTTCATTGCATTTATATAATTTGACACGATGTACATATTGGAATCCTAAAGTCACAAAAGTGTAGCAGTATTTCAGTGAGAGATTGAGAGAAACTGCCATTAATATGCAATATTCAGCAATGTTGGGTGCAAAAAAAGAAAAGACCTCTGAATTGGTCTAAGGAAAGGGCAATTCATATAAAAATCTGCCATTGTTTTAAGGAAAAATACAGAGAAGCTCAGGAGAGACAGTTTTGGATTCTACTGCCTAATTCTTTCACCTTTTATTCAAAAATCTATTAATTTCAAAAATAACTTCTAAAAGTTCACTGAATCATAAAAATTAGAATTTTTCTGTAAGAAAAATGCCTACAAAACTTGACTTTAAATAAATAGCTATACTTCCAAAGTGTGGATTTGTGATCTTTGTGTACTGAACTTGGAATATAAGGATCGTGCCTCACATTTTTATAGCAACCATGGTAGGACCACAGCATCTGGAAATGGGTAGATATTGATAAATGCTTAATGAATTGATGATGTTATACTACTTCTGGGTTTCTGGAGCAACTATTTTCCCATTCTACTTCGTACGTAGACATTTACACTCAAACATAATATTGTGCAGTCTAATCAATGAAAGCCAATGCACTGTGCACAGATTTATCTAAAAGCTCATATCCAGCCCAGCTAAATAAGTGATTCCTATATGGTATTGAAAATACCTGAATGGACATATACAGAGAAAACAGGAACCATCTGCAAACAAAAACAGCCTTCAGTCTCACATTAACCTAGCAAAATATGATTGATGAGGACCAAGGAAACTTCAAGAACATAACTGGGCTCTTTCAATGTTATGCAATGATCACAAGTATTTTTCAAAAAGAGTATTACTTTTATTGAGCACTATAAATAATGAAAAAGTCCTGCTCTTAATGGTATAAGAAAGAAAGAAGAATGGCTAAAAGTTGATATTAAGGGCAGAAGAGGAAAAGAAAAGCCAGAAAGAGAGAATGAGAATGAAATACAGCAGAAATCTGCAAGCTGTAATGATGGGCTTCATCTCTCTAGATTATACTTTACTTATCTGTAGCATTTTTTCAGATCTATTTGTGATCCATTTTTTTATGAACGATGACTGCTAAAATTAGCTATTCTTGTAATATATTGTTAGCATGGTGATACTTCAAGAAATAGAAAGACCTGCTCTGATAGAATATTTTTATTATAAGTATTTGATATGAAAACCCATGTAATAAAGAATTTAATTGCTGCCAAAGAGATCTAGCCTTTGCCCTTGGTTCCTGGGAGGTAATTACCATTGTTTGCCTGGGGGCCTTGGAATAGCCAGATAGCAACAGTGTGATTTAGAATGGGGGCTGGCCATGCCTTAGAGTGACAGCGGGTATGCCAGAAAGACCGACAATATGATTTAAGGTGCGAGCTTTGAGTAATGAAGTATCAGTTGATCTAGAGACTGAGATCAACCACATAAACCTCAATCAATCAATCAATCAGTCAGTCAATCAATCATGTCTACACAATGGAACTCCAGTAAAAACTCTGAACTTGAGGCACAAGTAAGCTTCCCTGGTTGGCAGTACCCTGTGGTATTGTCACATGTCGATGCCAGGAGAAGAGCAGGGAGGTGACAACATAAGTTCTGTGTCTGGTACATCTAGTGGGCCCTGTCCCAGGCGTCTCTTCCTCTGGCTGATGTTCATCTATACCCTTTCCTGTAATAAACCGTAATTGTGAATATAACAGCCTTCAGTGAGTTCTGTGAGTCTTTCTAGTGAATTATCAAGCTCAAGAATAGTTTTGGGAACTTCTTGAACTTGCAGTTGGTATGGGAAGTGAGGGTGATCTTGTATGGACTATTATGGTCTCTCTAAACTTCATTGTTGGCTAATTCTCACAGTTGGCCTACGCTTTTGCAAGACCACAATAGAAAGAGCCATTTTTGAGCTCACTCGTATATAAATCAACAATTTCTTAATATCTAAGAAAGTACTGTCTAGAAGGTCCAGTAGTATAGATTTTGGGTGATATAAAGGAGAATAAAAATTAACAGCAGCTCTCTGGATCTCAAAATCTAGTGAAAGAGACAAGTATACACTGCAGTTTTAATGCAAGACATAATATAGCACGATTTGCTGAAACAGATAGAGAAGAGAAAGCAGCCCCTGACAGCAGGGAGCTGCTTTGGCAGTGACAGCCAGACCTTGATGTTGCTGGAATCTGGCCTGGAACTCTCTATCAGGCCATTGTTTTCTTTTGCTGTACATGTATAATTTCATAGAACAGCAATATCAAGGAAGGCCACCTTGTGATATGATAGATTAAGATAAAAGCAGGACCACACTGTAATCATTTTTGAACAAAGACAAAAGCAAGCACACTATCCAAAGCCCACAACTGGCCAAACGTCCTCTTTTGTGGGCGATGGGAGCAACTGCTGCTGCTTTTTAAATAGCTTTAGACTTGTTTTGCTCCTCCTTTTAGACAAGATTGATAAAGATGAATAAACACAAAATACCCCCAGCTTCCAAAATAGACCCAGTGAAGAGCAAAACTCTTCTTAAATCTAACACGTTCCAAAGCCCTTTAATTGTCTTTTAACATTGTTTTCACTGAGATCGCCCCCATGTTTCTAATGGTGTGCCCTCTCTCTCATGGCATCAAGCCAGTAACCCAACTTTGCTGGACTAGAGCAGTGTTGCTGGCAGTCTTTGACTGATAGGCATCAACAAAGCTGTGGTATGTGTACGACTTTGACAGAGAGATCTTGAACAGAGCAATGGCTATCAGTTTACCGCTGTTGCTGTAGTGTTTGTTGTGCCTGAATGAGGGGGCTTCACAAAGTCCACACAGCAGATTAGTGACTGAACTGAAATTATCACTGTCACTTCTGTCTCCTGGAGCAATGCTCTGTATGTTGCACCATTCTGGTTGTTTTTATTTTCCCTTAACTTTAGTCAATACAGTCGAGAACTAGAATACAACTTAAACTAATGCAACTTAAAATGCTGTGATGTTCAGTAATTAAATACGTGATAAAAATGAAATTCAAAAAACCTTGAGGCTTCCTGATTACAAAGCAGATGTTAAAGACTACTCTCATTCTTTATTCAGAATGTCAAATCTGGGAGGGCAGCTTATATGAGCTTTAGTGTGGTTCTGTTTCAAACTGTTTCAAACTGTATAGTTGCTTTATCATTCCAATCCAGATCTTGCAATTTTTTATTTTCCACAATTAAAGATTCTGTGTATAAAAAGTTATCCATATAAAACATATGTACATATGTATCCACATAAGCATACATAGTTGAATATATACACATATATATTATTGCTCATATATCTTTCAAATTTGTTGATAATAAGAATATTACCTTTTAGGATTTTTTTATTCTATGACTTTTCACCCAATGTGAAAATAAACCGTGATAAAAAGTATGTTTAATAGAAACATTGGTGTTTTTCAAATGTAGTTCTATTAATAAATTAAATGTAAAGGAAGTCAATAATTAAATAAATTAAGGAAATGCTAGGTCTTTTAACAGAGTATTTCTTAGAACCTTTTGTTTATGAATGTATGATGTGAATATGAAGAGCAGGAAAACAATGCAGGATGCTTTCATTAAGTACCTGACAATCCTTCCTATACCTCTTCTCCCTGCCCACTTTCTGCCCACTCTGTGCTCGATGTGGGCCTACTAGTTTTCAGAACAAAATTTGAATCATAATGACTATTTCTTTATTTGCTTCTTTGTTTTTTATTTTATTTTTCTTCTAGAAATATGTACAAAATGCTCACTATAATGGCCTTTAAGGTGGAGAATTAGGGCAAGTATGTGATATAAAAATGAAGCTGTAATGTGATTGGGGTAAAAGCATGATTATTAAAAATGCTATATAATTCCCATTATATGTAATTGCTATTTGGGAGAAGAGGGCAAAGTGACATTGTTGGAAGATTGATTACAAAGGAAAATAATACTAATGGGTTTTAAAAAGAGAAGAAGGGGCATGGGAAGCATTTAGGTGGAGAGAAAATATTTGCAAACTCAGGGGGAATGTCTTGTGTCAGGTGGAAAGGGAGAGAGGGTAAAGAAAGAGGGATTAAGTTGTTTGGCAAAATCCTCTAAGGAATGGTTTTGATAATTTATTTGTGATAGTTAATGAAAAGTAAGCTCATTATACAAAAATTGAAATATAGAAAACTTTTTAAAATCATGATAAACATAAGTCCACTTTTCATGAAAACTGCTCTCATAGAAATTGGTGTGTTAGTTTTACAATTATTTCTTAGGTTTTTCTTAAAATTTTCTGGTTTTGTTTTTGAGGAAGTGTTGGTAAATATCGATTTGTCTGTTTATCTCCAATAACTTTGCCTCTTCTCAACACTGTGAACTTCTGTGAGTGGCAGGAATCACAGAGCATTCAATTTTTTGAATACAGTACCCATCACAGCATCTTAGTAGTAATAAATAAACATGTCCTTGAAGGAAAATAAATGAGCAAATTGCTAATGGGATTGAATCTTTCAGGAGGACTAAGATTTAGAGAGATAAAATATTACAATTATACAATTAAATAGCAATAATAGCTCTAATTTATTGAATGCTTATTTTATGTAAAGTACTATGTACAAAAAGCCTATTTATATGCATTTACTCCTCATGACACACTCATGACATAGGCGTAATGATTATCCCCACTGATTGATGAGGGAACTGCAGCACAGAATGGTTAAGTAACCTGCCCAGCTTGAAATAGGGAACACCTTACGAAGATACTCTAGTTTCAGATTCCAGGCAGTTATCCACTACATATACAACATTGTTCACCATTTAGAAGTAGTGAGTAATTAAAATAGAAATAAAGTAATAGGGATGGAGCTAAAGGACGGTATGAAGGTAGGATTAGCAGGACTTGACTCCAGTGAAATGACAATATAAAGTAAAAACTTTAAAAATAAATCCAAGGAATATCGTTCGAAATTTTCTATTTAAAAATATTTCTTGTTTGCCTGTCATGTGCCAGCACTTTGCTAGCTGCTGAAGTCCACTGTGCGTAAGGAGACTCCTGAATAAGGTCGGTAGAACCAAAGATCAAATTACATAATAGACAGAAAAGGAAAAATAGAGAGAAAAGAACAGGTTCACAACTGGATTCATTATAATCTTTGACGTACAGCACAATACCTTTTCAGTATTTTCAAGAGAGTTCCAGTTTTATTTACCTCTAAATACTACTATTTATAGTAGTATTTAGAGGTAAATTAATAATTACCACAGATTGAGCAATCACTTTGTGCATGACACTGTGCAATGCAATTTACAGTTAATGTTTATTTAATTCACAAAACCCATGTTAGGATATATATTCTACAGAAAAGGAATCAGACTCAGAAATTAAGAAAAGTTGCTAAGAACCATGTTTTGTACACAAAAGAGCTCAAAACTATCAGACTTAAAATCTGTCTTCTTAATCTATAATCATTACTCTGGAAATATATGATTCATTCAAATCCATATTACCATAAAAATTTACCTTTTTTCATTCAGATGTCAGCATTCAGTTCAAAATTCAGGAGACTCTGGGCATCTGAAATCAGGCAGAATTAAGATAGAAGATACCATAAATTGTAACTCTTCCTTGCCATCAAAATTATGAGAAAAATTTATTTCACTGCAATCACATTCTCTTACATCCTAAATAAATCGAATTATTCAATAACAAAAATACCTCTCTTGAAGTCTAGGAACATTTTATAAAATATGAATGCTACTCCATTAATTTGCATGCCACATCAATTTGGCCTATATTAATCAATAATTTTAAAGCAAAATGGATCACATGCAGTTGGGAAATATCATAGATCACAGAAAGCCATAAAAAAATGGCAAAGACCTAATAGGTCACCTAACCCAACTGAACAGTGCAGTCAGATGAGAAAGGAAAGTTAGAGAGATAATAACTCTTCACTGCCTTGAATTCCATTAAATTGAAAAATAAGGAATAGGCAAAAGCCTCATTTAATATTGCTCTATGTTTCACTATTAATGTGGCCAGGTTTTTTTTTTTTTTTGAATGGGAATATGATAAAGTTCAAAGACCACAAAAGTAGACTCTTGTCCCTGTTACTAACTAACTTTATATGTATTAGGAGCATATTGGTTAACATATGACCATAGGTCATGTGTCTGGCAGAGCAAAGAGAAGAGTGTTCTGTAGTTGCTTTTTGTCAGTGAGTATTTGCCCCATATTCATCTAAATGCATTCGAGGGAAGACTAGTAAGAATATTGCAATGAACTAGTCAGGCAAGAAATATAGGTAGCAGTAGTAATGATGGTGGTAAATAAGGGTTTTGAACAGATTTCAAAGTTAGAGCTGACAGGACTTTTTGATGCCTTTGATAAGAAGAAAAAGCACATTGTGATGACCACAACAGATTTAACTTGAGCAGTAGGTAAGATGGAATTGGCATTTCCTGAAATGGGGAAAATTTCTAGAAAAGCAGCTTTGGAGTGAGGGATGGAATCAAGAATTTGGTTTTGAATATAGTCCCTTTGAAAGGTCTTTTAGATATTCAAATAGGAAAGCTCAGTAAGCAGTGAACATATGTGTTCAGAATGATACACTTCCAAGATTACAGACAAATCAAAGTAACACTTGTGGTGTTTATTTGATCACATAAAACACTTAGAACTTAATTGATTCAAGTAGATTAAACAAGTGTACTAAGTATAATAAGATTGTGAGAATGTGAAAATTATGAAGATAGGTGGAAAAAAAGAGTTTAAGAGAAAAAGCATACCAAAACAATAAAAACATTTATAATGGAAGTGTTTTTCTTTTCTGTTTTCTGTAATGTGACACTTCGGTAATTTAAAAGTCACAATTATGCTTTATCTGGAATACAATTTCCCCCTAACTAATACCCCTCTCCAGTTTATTTTTGCCAGGTTCAAATCTATGACCCATGTGGGAAGAAAACAATACTTTAAAAAGGAAGAAAATATCTGATCTTGCCTCTCCCAGACCAGTACTTAACATATTATACTGGATCAAACTTTACACTACTCAAGTCTAAAACCTTTTACATAGGGAGGAGATTAAGGAGATTTTCCACCATCTTCTTACCATTTTCACTCAGTGCATCTCCCTACCTCACCCTCTGGTTCACTGTGGTTTCATTGACCTTCTGACATTCCTCTAGTGCTTCACAGTCCTTGAATCCAAGTTCTTCTGTGTACTTCTCCTTCATGCTTCCTCTATTCTACTGTTAACTTTCAAGTCCTCCAAAATGTCATTCCAAGTATTTCTTTCTCTCTCACTCTTAGCTATTGTCCAGTCTTCAGGTACAAAATCTGGTGGCTCTCTACTCTCTTACTTTATAGATCTTACTATAATTATGACTAAGTAATCATTTATGTAATAATCTGCATGAATTTTCTTGGCCCTGTGGGATTGCCAGGTCCCTAAGGGCAGGACATATACCTGCTAATTCACCCTTTCAGATGCAACACTTAGTAAAGTACTTTGCATGTAGTAAGTGGAAAGTAGTATGCAACATACATGCAAGAAGAAACAATTGTTTCAGTGTAATGTCAAGAATTGATAAAAGAGGAAGGATGATTACAGAGATAAGATGCAGGTGCAGATCTTCCTAGATGGCTCAGTCTAAGATTTTAAAATTAAAATTTCATGCTTTGAATTGTTTTTAGCCTTAGATAAGTAAACCCTTAATATCTGACATTTTGCGATTAATGCTATTTTTTTCCAGTAAGTTATTTGTAGTTCTTTTTGCTCCTAGTCATTTTTCACAGAATGATCTGAAGAGAAATGTCTAAACAAAAGAATATCTGCTGATATTCCTGTGTATGTATAAAAAGTCCACAGGTATGGCTTGATGGATAGAGTAATTAGTGAATTAAATTTCAAAGGGAATTAAAGGAGTTTCCATTCATATCTATGAATGTGTTTGAATCCATTGCATAAACACTTAATATTGCTATCCATATAAAGGGGAAATGAATATAACTAAATTAGATTAATTTGATACTCCAAACACAAATAGTTTAATAATTTTGAATTTTATAAGAGTGAAACAAATAGAGAAATAAGAAATATAGGTGACAAACTATGGGAGGAATTAGGAAATTGTATAGATTGTCAAAGCAAAAATTACACTGGACAAAGTTAGAAAGATACAGAGTTATTCAAGGCTATGGCGATGAGAGGGACCAGAATGCAGTGTTACTAAACTCTGCTGGAACAAGGGGGCGGGGACATTTTTAAGAGTTGGGGATGAGGGGATCATAGGTCCTCTGTGATTGCAAATTGGTGTTACTCAAAGGAAAAGTAAACTTCTTCATATCTTCAGGATAGAGGTGGTTTTACAGCTTGGAGCAAGGTGCCTCTGGAGGTTAGGCTCTTCCTTTACCACAGAAACTGGGACATTAGCGGCGTTATCTTCTTTAATGACTGCATTTCAAAAGGAAGTTTCCCTGGTGTTTGAGAAAGCGGTCACAAAACTTGACAAGAGAGCTTTTGAAAGGTTGACATCTCAAAGGGACAGAGAAATAATCCTCCATTGCAAGTTCTTTTGAAATAAATGATTTAAGAAAAGGGAAGGAAGGCATCTCTGCACTTAGACCAGGTAGGTTCCTTAGGTGCAGGGCTGAGGGAGAGGTCAGTCACCCAGAGGCAGGAAGAAACATCTTGTCTGAAGTTCAGTGAAGCTGTGGGAAATGTGATGCTATCCTGGTTGAAATCTATGATTGAGGAGACTGTGAAGAGACTTTTATTTTACATGAAGTCAATGTAATAAAATGTTTCAACGCTAATAATGGAAGATACATTCAGAAAATAAATGTAGAAACCACTGAATTCTGTTGGGTATTGAGAATGTTAATCCTCATTTTAAGGTGTCATTTAATGCATGTAAAAAGCAAATAACATTTTTGAAGACTTTTAGAAAAAAATGGGATTTTAAAGGGATAAGTAGGCACCATTGAAAGCTAATTATTGATGAAATTAATAGCTTTTCAAACTGTATATTGACAGAAAACTCATAGAGTCCTGAAACTGAAAAAAAAAATTCTTTAAAAATGTTGATGATATTAATTGAAGAAAAGTTAGAAATAGCTATATTATCTGGCTCTCTTCATTCAGGAATTTATTTTTCTCCTAGTTTCAGATTTGATAATCTCTTTCAAAAATCTTCAGAAAGGAGGGCTTCCCTGGTGGCGCAGTGGTTGAGAGTCCACCTGCCGATGCAGGGGACACCGGTTTGTGACCCGGTCTGGGAGGATCCCGCGTGCCGCTGAGCGGCTGGGCCCGTGAGCCATGGCCACTGAGCCTGCGTGTCCGGAGCCTGTGCTCCGCAACGGGAGAGGCCACAACAGTGAGAGGCCTGCGTACCGCAAAAAAAAATAATAATAATAAAAAAAAAATCTTCAGAAAGGAAACATTTATTCATTAAAAATAATTGGCTACATAGTATATACTTGTTACCAGGTTTTTATAGACAGCAAATTCCCCCTCCTCTACTAGAAGCATTACCAAGCTGGGTTATGTTGTTATACAGTTGTATACAGTTGTGTACAGTCTGTTAAGTAGAGAGGATGCTCTGGTGAGCCAAAGCCATTTTAAAAATGAGACACTCATTCTCCCAGCTTCTAGGAATGGTGACTGGCTGACCGTTCTCAGCTGAAACCTTTTCTGGGAATTGCTCTCTCCACAATATACTACCTCACCTGAGATCAAGCTCTTCTCCTGGTGACATAATAAATCCACTGACTACTTCATGAGAGAGGAAAGAGATAGCAGTGTAAATGAATAGCCCTTTGCTCAAAGTGGGATAATTTGAAGGTCCATCACAGTTCCAGGGCACCCCTTGGATCGGCTGTGGCCTTTTTCACAAGTGCATTTCAGTTCAGCTTCTCTCTGTGATCCTACTTCTTTCACTCCTTCACCATGAGCAAACCTCCAGTATACAAATCTCAACCTGAGTTTGCTACTCAGGAAACCCAACCTGTTGGTGGTAGGTAGGTGGTAGGTGGTTCCAAAACTTATCTGAGGAAGCAGACTCTAAAAGGATGTTTTACAGCTGGATTACTCACCAGCCAGCGGGCAGTGAGGACCCCTTAACTGCTGGTAGGAGGGGCGGTGATAGTCCCTGACAAGCTGTAGCATGGCATTGGTTAAAGTTTTCCCAGGTGGTGACCTGGGCTGGAATATAGATGGAAAGGAATGCACTGGCCAGTGGAATATCTCACGCTTTCAAGAGATTAAGGAAAAGTAAATAGTAATTATTAAAAAAAAATGGGAATATGATGGCTATTACTGAATTTCATTAATGCACTGCAAAAAGGCAAAAGCAAAGCTAAGAAAGCTGATTCAACAGTTGAAGGCGAAGTGTGAAGGTCAGAGGGCCTCCCTAGTAGAATATAAAGAGAGCTAGATCTCATGTCAGAGAGCAGGAAAATCTGAAGATGAGGTCCACAACTTAAATAAACCAGTAGCAGGATTCCTCAGAAGGTTAAGTTCTCAGTCACAGCAAGTCTGCAATGTCAACTTCAGGGCCTTAGTTTGGAAGGCTGAATCTAAGATTGTGAATGAGGACATCTGGATTTATAAACTTGGAAACCTTGAAACCTGAGATTCCTCTGAATCCTCTAGCACTACATAGTGGCCCCCTCCTTTCTGGTAGGAGGCCAACACTTACTCATTTCATGAAGATGATGTAAAGCCCACTAGAACACAAGGCAACATATGGACCCACTGTGATCTTCTTTTCTGGTGACCAGATCAATAATTATGATCAAGTCGCAACATAATCTGATAAGGCTTTTGCTAAGACTAATAAAGGAAGAAAGAAATTATATTGCAAGGACCTGTAGGACCAGTAGGACCTAGACAAACTTCACTGGTAAAGCTAGAAGAGGGCTGATTCTTGAGGATGCTGGATCCAGGATTCTATAATGGTAATATTTAAAGAAATTGACTGTAGAACGTATTTCTAAAATATGAAAAAGGGAAAGTTTCCCAACACATTTATTTATTTTTGTAAGCAAGTATGATGTCTGTGAACCTCTGCTAACCTCTGACTTTTCAATGGTAAGCTTCCTATAGGGTGGCCAATTTGACAATGAATTTCAAGTAAATTTTTTTTCACAAAGAAGTTGATCTGAAAATCTATTTATATAAGTATGATCACCAAGTATTGATAAAGAAAAATATTAAAGTAATGAAGACATTGCACAGATAAATTTTTTTTTTTTTTTGCGGTACGCGGCCCTCTCACTGTTGTGGCCTCTCCCGTTGTGGAGCACAGGCTCCGGACGCGCAGGCCCAGCGGCCATGGCTCACGGGCCCAGCCGCTCCGCGACACGTGGGATCTTCCCGGACCGGGGCACGAACCCGCGCCCCCTGCATCGGCAGGCAGACCCCCAACCACGGCAGGCAGACCGCCACCAGGGAAGCCCTCACAGATAAATTTGATGTTAAGCCTCCACAAAAATCATTTCAGTTAGCCATATCTCAATCATTGCTATGCGGAAATTTTTAACATGACTGAATGATTGTGAAATATATAAATTTACAGCTATAGAGATGTCAAAGGCAAGTAGGCTTCAGGGAGGGCCTTACTTTTGGAGATGCATCTGCCTAGCAAACACAGTCTCATCATGTCATTTCTGGTCAGAAACACTCATTGCTTTCCAATAGCCCTAGGGTAAAATTCATACTTCTTGGCAAGTCACGTAAGTTCCTTCACAATCAGCTTCCTATCTGCTACTGCAGGTTCATCTTCCCCATTCTCACGTCAGCTTCCTTCCACAACCTCTGTGAACAACTTGATAAGAACAAGCCAGGCTGTCTTCTCATCTTCCTGATTTTTCAAATGCTGCTTTGGGTGTCAAATCCATGCCCTGATTCATTCCTCCCGTCTACTGCGGGTCCCACATACATGCACATTTTATCTAGTTGGCTTGCAACTGCTCTTGATTTGTACACTCGTCTCAGAGGTGTACTTCGTTTAAACTGTGTGAGCTTCCCTTTCAATGGGCAATCAATTGAAGGCCTTAAAAGGGTATGTTCAACAAGAATATTTAAGCAGGTAGATAAATTCCCTTTTCCTACTCTAATGATAATTGTATCAAAATATTTTGATCTTGTTTAATAAACGTTAAGCTCTTATTTGTCAACTCCCTCTTCTGTCAGTCATCCTCAAAAACCTCGTGCAAAGAGCCTAATATAATTGACTAAGTCACTGAGAAGGCAAGAAGATGCCCCTGATCTCTGTGGGAAAGGGCATGGTTATTCTCAGGAGGGCTTAACAGCTCATCTTTTAGAATGGACAACATCCCAATAGGGCCATTTTCCCCATTTTGTGGTTATTTGATCAGCTTTTTTTTCAAAGGGTAACTTTATCTCATTATTCTAGAAATGCCTTTAACATTTCTCCATTGCGTGACTACAGTAGAACATAAAATTGTGTGTATGTGTGTGTATATTTACACACACACACAATATTTTTTTTTCCACCCTTACATAGGCACAGTGACATACCAAAAGAGCAGATGTCATGGGAGGAGGCTGCTACAGTGTAAGCAAGGAGTTTATTATCTCTAGAGAATTTAAAAAGTCAACTTGGATTATATTTGTATTTAAAATTTACAGAGTGTAACGTGCAAGCTGTGAGGCATACTACCTTAACTAAGTGCAAATTTTAACTTGATGTGGAATATTCTATTGAATTTGAATAATATCTTTTACATATGAAATTCTTTTTAAAACGAAGGGCTTTAAAATGAAAGATTTAAAAAGTAGAAACTGTATTATTCCATTATTGTGGTGGACCATTAAATGTACACCTTCTTTCAAAAAATGCATTAATGCAATATAAAAGTTTTATAGTTTCTTTATTCCCTATAATATGTATTTTATTAATTATTTTACCTTTTTCTGGAATTACTGAAAATAATTTTCTCATAATAAGTAAGAGATTAAAAAGCAATTGACTACTAGGTACCTCACAGCACAGGCAGATCATTGGAAAACTATCCAGAGGAGCTCAGCCAGAAGAGTTTGTTCAAGACCCAATAGCACGTTAACTTATTCATTCATTTATTTATTTCATCACTGAGCACCAAATATATGCCAAGCACTCTGCTGAAGCCTGCAGATACACAAAGGTAAGTGACTAATCTCAGAGGGTGTTTAGTGTAATAGCAGAGGTGAGACAGAAAATTCAGTAAATATAATAATAAGCAGGAATCTTTGCTCTCTTTGTTGATTTATCCCAAATGCCTATTCTAGTAGGCATTAAATAAATATTTTGTATGAATATATGCTATGAAAAAACATACACAGGTACAAAGGAGCATTTGAGGAGAACCGGCAGATGTCAGGAGGTGGGGGGGAGGGAGAAAATGTTTCACAGAGGCAGTGATACAAGCTGCCTGACGTTTACAGATAAGCCAAGGTGTTTTGGGGTGATTCTTTATACAACCTTATTGTGACAATGGCTGAAAAATACAGACGCATAGGGGAGGGTTTGGGATAGGGGAGATTGGGAACTGGTAGATGATGGATTAGGACACAATTGCAATAGGCTGGGCAAGAAATAATCAGTTCTGAACTAGGGCGTGAGTAGTGGCAAGTGAGAAGAGGGGACTAAACTCAAAAAAGAAGCCCAAACTGTATGATCAGACAACAATTTTAGATGGTTCCAATTTTAGAATTCTGTAAAAGTTAAAAAACCCTTTCCTAGTAAATAGTACTGACTCTTTCTTAGAATTAGTATATTTGGAGAAAAGCCAGTATCTATGGAAAGTTCAATTACTGCATTACCATCTGATCATTATAATTGATCCAGGGACACTGAGTGGGTCCCTGCCTTCCTGGATGTGAACATTAATAAGATACGACTTTATAGCCATTCCCAAGCCAGTTGCTCTGTATACTGCCAAGAGTACAAAAATACCAGACCTCCCAGCACTATAAATACTTTTACATGTCAAAAAATGGAATGAGGCTATTAAAAAAGATATGCAAATATAATCCAAGACAGAGTTTACTTTCCTAGGGGGGGAAGTAAATTACAACCTTTCATAATGAAATTAATGTTTAGAAGCACAAGCACTAAAATCAAATTCATAAGCTAACTCCTTTAAGATAGAACACTCCTTACTACTTATCAAAGATTATTTTGTTCCAGTTTTTAAATGATTTCCTGGTGATTTGCAATGGATTTTTATTTCCTTATAGCATATATAATTTGCATTAGTCTCTCTAAAAAATAAAGGGCAGTTTTTCAGTTTGGTCAAAATAACAAGAGCAAGATCCTCTGAATTTCTCTGATATTTGGCATTTTCTCTGACCATTTACAGCTGTGTAGAGTCATTCTTTTCTATGGCTATTTTATTTTGCACTTTTCTTTGTGCTACAGAATCTCAATTCAATAAGAAAGTTTAGAGTTATATAGTCAAATGAGTACCAGCAGGGTTCAAAGATCCTAAGTGTTTGCAAAGGTAATAATTGGATTTAAGAGTGAATGTTCCACAAACCAAAAGCCTAAATACAATTACATGTAAACACTTCATAATGGAAGATAGGTATACCTGAACCCGTTTTTTGTTTGAGTTGAACCATACGTACTTTTATTAACTCTGTATAGTCACTCTAGTGATCTCATTCTGAGCATAATCTTAGATTTGCAGCTAGATATTCATTTTAAAAATCTGATAACTAAAAACTAAAAAGCAAATTTTAGGTAAGACTTAAAAGTAGACTTTATAAGCCACTGTATAAATTTGATCTTTTTAATTTACTAAAAAAAAATACCTGTGGTCAAATGATTAAACAAATTATGTAAATGTTTGATATTAATAGTGAATTTTCTTACTGATTATTG
Source organism: Orcinus orca (assembly GCF_937001465.1). Lineage (NCBI taxonomy): Eukaryota > Metazoa > Chordata > Mammalia > Artiodactyla > Delphinidae > Orcinus > Orcinus orca. The sequence continues at coordinate 82,085,592 of NC_064571.1, forward strand.
GTTAACATAGAATCTTTCATTTTGATAATATGTATTAAGAATATTCATACACTTCAAACCACCTCTTAAAACCTATCCCGTGAAAGTAATTTGAAGTAACTAACAATGTTTATATACAAATATTTTCATTAAAATATGTAATAATAAAATAGAAAACTGTTAAATAAGGAAAAGCAAAATAAAAAAAGACTAAATTTAAAGGATTACTGTACAAGTATAAGTTATATCATCTGAATATGTACCCATTATAATAATGTTTACTTAAAGAGTATTGTACAAAAAGCCAATTTTATAATATTAAGGGTAAATTACAAAATGCAAGATAATATCTACAATTACAAAACGTAAAAATGATATCTGCAATTTAAAACAGACTGGAAGTAAAATGTAAACATATTATAAGTAGCTGAATCTGTTTCCCCACATTTTCATATCAAACATCTTCTTAGTGATATTATTTCACTATACCTACTTAACATATATTTGTAAAATTACTTATATACTATTAATTTCTATTGAACTTTTTCTAGGTGCATGAAAAACGTTTCTCAGAACATGACACAAAGAATGTCAGTATTGCAGTTTGATTCCTATAGCTAAATATGTTAAAGTATACAACGTTTGCCTTGATGATTTGAATTTTACATCAAATTTATTCTCTGATTACATTCCTTATGGGATTTTCTGGCCATATCCATCATCATTAATTTTTAACATCTTTATTGGAGTATAATTGCTTTACAATGGTGTAATACTCAATTTTTTATATATGATCAGTGCTGGAAGTCTCTCCAAAGGAGGGCTGCAGTAGATTTTACCTTAGTGCCATTTGCTAGTTAAATCACTTAACCAAAGTCCTTGGGAGAAAATTTAGCGTGTTTAGGATGAAACATGATGGTGAAAAATATATCAATTTTTTTAATCAAACAGACTTTAAATCTTACCACTTACTAGCCATGTAGTAATACGAGCTGGGTATTATTATTATTTTTTAAATTTTTATTGGAGTATAGTTGATTTACAATGTTGTGTTACTTTCTGCTGTACAGCAAAGTGAATCAGTTATACATATATTCACTCTTCTGGATTATTTTCCCATATAGGTCATTACAGAGTACTGAATACAGTTCCCTGTGCTATACAGTAGGTCCTTATTAGTTATCTATTTTAAATATCATAGTGTGTATATGTGAGTCCCAATCTCCTAGTTTATCTTTCCTTCCTTTTCCCCCTGGTAAGCATAAGATTGTTTTCTAAATCTGTGACTCTATTTCTATTTTGACTGTATTCTGTTTTGTACCATTTTTTTTTTTAGATTCCACATATAAGCAATACCATACTGTATCTGTCCTTCTCTGTCTGACTGACTTCACTCAGTATGACAATCTCTAGGTCCATCCATGTTGCTGCAAATGGCATTATTTCATTCTTTTTTATGGCTGAGTAATAGTCCATTGTATATATGTACCACATCTTCTTTATCCATTCCTCCATCGATGAACATTTAGGTTGCTTCCGTGTCCTAGCTATTGTAAAGAGTGCTGCAATGAACACTGGGGTGCATGTATCTTTTTGAATTATGGTTTTCTCTGGGTATATGCCGGGGAGTGGGATTGCTGGATCATATGGTAGCTCTATTATTATTATCATTATTCACATTTTACAATTGAAGTTAAGCAACAGTGGTACATATCTTACACTTATGAAGGTAAAGTGCTTGTCTAAATTTATGCTAGTGTGCAGTGTGGACTAGATACAACCCAAGCTTTTGATTTCACAGGTGGCAGGTTTACATACCATATGATAATGCCTGTCCACTTTATGTCTCTGAGGCATATGTAAAATCATAAACACAGTTATTTTCTCAGGGACACTGTGAAACAGCTGCAGTAAATAATAACTATTAGTTATGTGTCCACAAGTAATAATAATAATAATAAAAAACAATATAGTAATCCTCTTTTTAATATTAATTTATCAGTTTGTTTTAGATTCCAGCCTGTATAAGTAAAGACTCATTGTTAGCCATTGCTAGAAATTTTTAGTATTTTTGCCCTTTTTTTCCAACCCAGAATCCTGGCCAAACCAAGAAATGTTTCTCTCTGTACAACTGAATAGAGTGAATAGCTTTTTCCCCCTAGTTAATGTTTTCATCCAGTTTTAAATTTTTGAATATCCCAAATGGCTGTAGGGTCTTATTCCCAACTCTACACTCCATGTAGGCTCAAGATTTTGTCTCCTTTTCCCATGTGACTATAATGCCCCAACTCCTCTGTTACAAACCAACAATCCCCTCAAAATAGCCACTGACTGCAAGGTCTGATTTATACATCATGGTCTGATTTTTTGTTCTCTTTTCATTTGTGAAATGAAAATAATTCTTCACCTGCACACCAATGCTTACATACATATATTTTATCTTTTTCACACATATACATACAAGCACACAGTAGTGTGGGTTGGAACATAGAACTTTTCTGATTCTTTGATAACAAAGTTCAATGTTATTGTAGGGGATTTTACAAATTGATGTTTGTTGCTAGATTAGCATAAAGTACAGATTAAAACCTATAAATAAGAATATTTTATTCTAGGTTCATGCATAGACATCCTAATGTTCAACCAACCTTCCTGAATTGATTTTAGAGATTTCTGCAAGTAGTTATTTCCTTCCACATTTTCACTGATGCCGGGTCTCTTTATTACAACAAAGTTCGTTACTTCTCAAGGAAAAGCACACTTTTTATGGGACAGACTTTATTTATTTATTTATTTATTTTGCGGTACGTGGGCCTCTCACTGCGGTGGCCTCTCCTCCGGACGCGCAGGCCCAGTGGCCATGGCTCACGGTCCCACGGCGGTCCCATGCTCTGCGGCATGTGGGATCCTCCCGGACCGGGGCACGAATCCGTGTCGCCTGCATTGGCAGGCGGACTCTCAACCACTGCGCCACCAGGGAAGCCCTGGAACAGACTTTAAATTGCTTTGTGATAAGAAACCCAATGATGTATATAATTACATAATTCCCTGACACACACACACATACATACACACACACACACACACACACACACACACACACACACACTTCTTCATGGTCTACGAAACAGTATCACATTTATTATCTCATTTCAGTATTAGAACGACACTAAGGAATAATCAGGATAAAGATTGGACCTCACTTTGAAGATGGGAAAATACACAAAAAGGGTATGAGAAGTTACTAGTGTGAATTAGTGGTTCAATCAGGACATGTATCCAATTATTCAGGTACTTTTTAATTATATATATTTTTCTTTAAGTGACTAATAGAACTTTCCCTGATAGGAGATTTAATAACGAAACTATAAAATGGGACCCTAGGCAGCCACTTACTTATGCTTTTGACCCATGGTGGTCTAAAGAGATGATCATTTATTAATTAATTGATTCAATAATTTAAATGTTTAATTATGCATTGAGTTTCTACAATGTGACAAGAATTAGGTGAGAGACTATATGTTTTACTCATTTAAATATTTAGATGCTTTATTCTCCAGATACATAATGTACTAACAGATGTACTTTAATCAGTTCTGTTTCTACATTGTAGAGAAAGTTAACGACACAAGTAGCAATCAAAGATAATCATTGTAACTTGGTGCTACAGATGAATCATAACCTCTCCCCCATGGAATAACACGGATGTATGATTACATATTTAACTCCTGTCCAAGATGCAACTACCAGAAAGGCTTTCTCTACCTCGTCAGCATCACCCTGACCTTATTCTTCCAATCACTCTCAGGATACAGAATGAAATAAATGTGATAATGGACAGAGTATTTGAAATTGGGATAATCTAAGATACCAAGTAGCTATATTTAGTGCTCACTCCATTTTATGCTATTAAATGTATGTCTTTATATAAATTCATTTGTGAATATAACTTCCTCATTTGTTTACTATAGGGACAAATTCCAGATCTGAATACTACCATACCCAGGACAAGTTTTGAAAATTTGGTTTTCCATAAACGTAGTTGCTTTTTGTTTGTTTACCCCAAGTAGATGATCAGGCTTATATGAGAGATTTTTCTTTTGCCATAAATATATTTCACTAGGTGAATAGTATATAATGCCTCAATATAAAATTCTAATATAATAATTGGTTTTGAGGAATAATCTGTCTGAACCTTCACAATATAAAGTTACTATTAGTGGCTTGTAGAAGTGTAACGTATTTCAGTTTTTTTGTAATGAATATAGATGGATGGAAGGCAAGGTTAAATGACCATCACTGTGTGGCAGGTTAATAAAAAGATCCTTCATTAGTGCACTTAACACTCCAACCAAATTTTTATTTAAGAAATGAAGACATTCTTGTAGTTCTAATATAAAATCTGAAAATTCTAGTATGGTACCTTGAAGTCATACACGTATAGATTTGTTTCCCATTTCTTCCATTTGCACAATTTGGCTTCTCTGAGTTTACATTTATTCACTGTGTAATGATGATAGAAAGCAGCCACCTTAGGGGTTGCTTTGGTGATTAAGTAATATGTATGTACATATATATGTATATATACACACATAGTTATACATATAGTTATATATTTATAGTTATATATATTTATATATTTATGGTTATATATATAATATATATGTAGTTATATATTTATATACAATAGCTTATCAAAGTACATGAGAAAACACAGGTACTTGTCAAATATTAGCCAGTTATTACATTTTCAAAGGTTTCTACTCACTTTAAATACTCTTTAAAGCCATACATGTAAAATAGACATAATAATAGTAGTTTCTTAGCCTGTCAGTGAGGTTCAGGATATTTGTGCTGCTTTACCATGAATTCAGTAAGTCAAAGAGTGTTTACAGTCTTTAAAAACATCATCCCTTAGTTAAGAAAAATATCCATCTGTGACATTATCCTTTACAACATTAAGACCAATTAAAACAGAAAATATTACCTGCTTATAATCAAAGTAGGACAATTTGAAAGTTGTGAATTTAGTTTAATTAGAAATTTAGCTGAAATAATAGGATTGCTACCATTAAATGTATCAAGAGATCATTTAACAAAATTGGTAAGACAAAGTAAAAATAGAAAATAAGAACTTCAGCTTTCTCCCCAAGTAGTATTTAAGATCATTTATTTCAGATCAGACACAAGGAAAAGGCCACTTACTAAATATGAACAGTAATATTCATGTTCCTTATCAAATAGATTATAATAACTTCTGTTACAGAGAATTTAATGTATTGCATGAGAAGTCAGATAGAAGTTATTCCTATTATCTGCTGTTTCCTGACATTTTCTCATGACCCTGTGTAAGGAGAGTCTCTAAGGAGAATATTATCAGTTCTTTACATTTGACTATAATCAAACAACATTTCTACGAGCAAGGACTTTCCCCTACCCCAAATCACCATCATACACCAGTTTTCAGCCCTAAATTCAGTGCATTGAACTTTGTGGCAAATGGCAGGCGTGGTGCAGCCCAATAAAATGTGGATTCTCAGACTGAGCCTTTGCATTGTAAGGACAATGCATCTTATTAAGCCTCAACATGTCTGCTTGGTGATTCTCTCCCAGTTGCCAGAAAAGATGGATGAGATGCACATTATGTTCATTCAGCAAACCAACATTTATAAACATGAAGTAGAAACCAATAGAGATTTCATCAGTCTGGAGGAAAAGGAAAAAATTAAATAAATAAACATAATAAACTATAAACTATGAAGGAAAACTACCAGGGATATATATACGCACACTCAAACACTTCAAAAAACAAATTGGAAATGTCCAATCAGTAAATTTCAATATTTTAAATTTGTATTTTATAATGTTATGTATGTAAATTGGATTCACTGACTATTTCTAAGCAACTTAAAGTATTGTCACTGAAAGTGGGCGTCCTGCTGCCCACTACTCAAAAGCCAATAAAGAGGCGATGGTTGGTGAAAAGGAAAGTTTCCTTTATTTCAGAGGCCAGTAACGGAAGGAGGGGAGGAGGGCGGACTCCTGTCCAAAGGTCCCCCCCAAACCTTCCCCACCCCCGCTCGCAATCAGTGGGCAAGAGCTTTTATAGATTGAGGGAGGGGGTACATTCAGAAACAGCACAGTCAGCTCTGACCATCATCTTGAAATTAGTCATGCGGTGGTCTGTTCAGCGTCATCTTAATTGTTTAAAGAACAATTAGTCTTTAGTTCCAGGGTTGATTTGTTCCCATTTCTTTGAGGCCAGTTCTCAGAATTGTGGCAGCTTATGTCATGGCTACAGTCTGGTCATCATGTAGTTAACTTCTTCCACCTGGTGAGGGTTTCAGTCTATAAGACAGCTCAATGGACATGGCTCAGAATATTATGTATAGCCCTTGAGGAGGAAGTATAGGTCCTTGACGTTGCTTAATGACTATTATTATCTGGTCTCCTTTGACTGTTTTCCTTTGTTTCTGCAATTTTTCACTTCTCTGATTAACTTGTTATTTGGCTAAAGTTTTTCTACAGGCAAAAGGCAGGCTGAGGACACGGGGGGCAGGAATCATAGGGGGCTGCTCCATTTCAGCATCAAATATATATATGTAATTCTAATCAGTTGGGGAATTAAGTATATCAGTATTTCACGATATGGTGAAACCAGCCAGAATTTTCAGGTGCTCAGCATTCTCACTAACATTAAGAATAATTTTTAGACAAGAGGAATTTCTAACTCTTACAATCCCCACAAGCGTCTTCATTTTAGAAATGTAACTATAGTTTGCTTTTATTTCCATTACAACTGGTAACTGACATCTTATCTAATGAATTTGTATATGGCTTTTAGATATGTGTTAAACAGGGAAACATTTAAATAAAGATGATTCAGATGCATCTACAGTATAGACCTTCATAAAAAGTCAGTCGTGGGCTTCCCTGGTGGCGCAGTGGTTGGGAGTCCGCCGGCCGATGCAGGGGACATGGGTTCGTGTCCCGGTCGGGAAGATCCCACATGCCGCGGAGCGGCTGGGCCCGTGAGCCATGGCCGCTGAGCCTGCGCATCCGGAGCCTGTGCTCCGCAACGGGAGAGGCCACAGCAGTGAGAGGCCCGCGTACCGCTAAAAAAAAAAAAAAAAAAAGTCGTTTCTCGGGCCTGGGTGTTTTTCACATGAAAGTGTTTGGGTTCGGTGATTTTAATTGCTATGGAAATCAGATGTCTGTCCCAGATAGGTTTCTGTCAATCCTGCTGAGATTTTGCTGCAAAGGCAGAGAGCTGTTAAGAGTCCTAAGTTTCTTGTACATACTCAGCTTTTCTTGACATTGGATGAGAAGAAATGAAAAAAAGTTGGCTGATTCCTAGGTTTCAGGATCTTTGTCAATCCTCTGCCATCCAGTAGAAGAAGAGATAAGGAATAATTGTAGAAAAAGTCAGTTCAGGCTTTTTTTAATTTATAAAGTTTATATTTTTTGAAATAGTCCAGATAATGAATACATCATATATTAATTAGAAAATAAGAAAAATATTACAAAGCAAGCAAATAAAAAAAGCACTATGAAGCAAAACTTGATAATGTTTTGACACTTTCACATCCAAAGTGTTTTTAGCATGAAATATGTAATTATCTCGTAGGAATCAATCTGTACATGCACTTTTATCTTTTTTTTAACTTTACATAAAATCATGAGTGTTTCCGATGTATTCAAAAGTTCATTTTAGTTTTTAATGTTTGTGTGCTTGTGCCATCATTTATTAATTTCTTTATATCTGAGTGTTTGTAATTATCAGTGTGTGGTAATTACTGCTAGCTTTTTGTTGTTATCACAAACGCTAAGGCGGTCTCCATAAACACCGTCTCCTGGTGTTCACAACTTTCAATATTCCCTCCTCTTAGTGTGGGCAGGACCTGTGTGTGACTCGCTTCTAACTAATAGCATACAGCATAGAAAATAGCATGCGATTATGCTACATAAGATTGTAATATTTATCTTGCTAGAAAATCCTGTGGCTGCCTCTGAAGCAGCAAGCTGCCATACAGGAGTTGCCATACAGAGAGAGCCACATGGCAAGGAACTGAGGTGCCTCTGGCTGACAACCAGAAGGAACTCAGGGCTCACAGACTGGCAGCCTGCAAGGAGCTGAATGCTCCCAAATGTGTGAGCTTAGAGGCAGAACCCAGCCCTGGCCTAAACCTCAGCTGCAGCTTTATGAGAGGCCTTGCTAAATCATCTGCAGACTCCTGAACCATAGAAGCTGTGAGATAATAAATGCATGCTAAGTTTTTGATAGTATTGCTATGCCACAGTAGAAAACTTGTAAAAATGTTATAAATAATGTGGAGATGAACCACATTATACAAAAATCACTGTTCTGCTCTAAGTATATTTCTGAGGACATAGTTTTAGAATAGATTATTAATGGCCTAAAAGATACTGAACATTTTAATAGTCCTGACTTTAAAAACGTATCTACCATACTATCCCCAAAGAAAAAACTTTCTATTGTAAAAGTAATTTTACCCTGGAAAATTTAGGAAATATGATTATATCAGCAAATTTTGTAAGAAAAACATGAATAATCTTAAATGTCAGTTGTTACTGTATGCCAGACACTGTTCTAAGCACTTTACATGCCGTAACTTATATTGGATTTGCTCACAATCATGTGAGAACTATACTATTATCATACTGAATTTACAGGTGAGAAATTTGAGATGAAAGGGGGGATTTGCTAACTTGTCTAGCATAACAAAGCTCCTAAAATGTTGAGCTGGGATTCTGAGCCAGGTAAGTTGTCTCTAAAAGATGTCCTCTTAAATACTTTGCTCAAATGCTTGCTATGTAAATGGATAATGTATACCTACAAAATGCTATAAATATGTTAAAATATGGAAAATATCACCAAGATAACCCTTCGGAATCACTTTTTACTACTGGATCTTGTTGAAGTCCTATTGAGCTAGGGCATTTATTGACTGAGCCTCACCGTTTGTTCGCTTATTCATGTGGCAAATATGAATGGATCATCTGCTAAGTCCTGGGCATGATAGTAATAAACAAATATGGGTTCAGAGCATGCTTCTAGCATGGAAGGATGGATATGATAAACTAAATTCCACAATTGTGAAGTGCTCTGAAACAAAACACATGGCTATTTAAGAGGATCTAATAAGGAGATCTGGGGAGTAAGGTCAGGCTTCTTTAAGGAAGGAGTCTAATTTGACATCTGAAGGATGAATAGTAATTAATTACATAGAAAAAAAGAGGTTGCCATTCCACACATAGAGGACGCCATGTGTACTGGCCCTATCCATAAGGAACACGGTTATTTCATAACCTTGAAAGATGAACCATGTTGTTAAACAACACAAAGGGAGACAGAGAGTGGCATAAAATATAGCTGGTGAGATATGCAAGTATAGAGCATGAAAAGCTTTATAGATCTACTAAATATTTTTGTCTCTATCATAAAAGCAATAGACAATAATTGAATAGATTTAAAGGAGGCCTCATGTTCATATTTGCATTTAACATAAGATACTTCAGGATAACTCAGCTTACAAAGTTGACAGGGCACATGATATGGACCTATCCTAATAAACTGCTCAATCAGAAAAAAAAGGTTGGACAAAATTCAAAATCTATCTGCTTGTGGGCTGAAGAGCTAATAACAGTGTTAAGAATTACTGGGATAAAATTCAGCAAGGACAGTCCCAGGGTGTGTCTTAATCTGCTAGGGCAGCTGTAACAAAGTACCATCGACTGCAAGGCTTATAATAACAGAAATTCATTTCTTATGGTTCTGGAGACTGGAAGTATGAGATCAGGCTGCCAGCAGAGTCAAGTTCTGGTGAGAACCTGCTTTTTGGTTCGTAGACAGCCATCTATTTATTCCCTGTGTCCTTACAGGATAGAAGGAATGAGGGAGCTCAATGGAGTCCCTTGTATAAGGGCACCAATCCCATTCATGAAGGCTTTACCCTCATGACCTAATCACCTCCCAAAGGCTCACCTCCTAATACCATCATATTGGAGGTTAGGATTGCAATAAATTAATTTTGGGGGAAGAAAAATATTCAGTTTACAGCAGGGTAGAATCAAGTATGGGGATCTGCTTTTATCTCTGAGGCCAAGTCTAGCATGGGAACCTAAGAGTTTAGAGGCTAAGACTTGTTAAAGCCTCTCCGGGTTAAGGGCTAAGGGATCAGGGTTCAGCTCCCCCTAAAGTTTAGGAAATAGCCCTACAGAGCCTTCTTCCCATGAGACTGAAACAGCCAAGGTTTCTTTACAAAAGGAAGAATGAACCAGAAGTGGAATCATGCACAGACCTCTGTGCAATTTTAAACTACCTGTCTCTGAAATTGGATTAAGAAGATCCTTGAATATTAATGTCAGGCACCTGGCCACAGCATATGCAATTCCTCATGAGAATGTTATCCTAGCCTTCAAGTTACTTCTGCAAAAGTTTTGCAAATTCAGTGCCTGACACATTAAAAAAAAAAAAAAAAAAAAAAAAAGACATTATATGAGAAGAACACATGGCTAAAAACCAACAGAAACAGTAGACAACTCCAGATGTTTAGGTTGTCAGAACCAGATTTTAAGAAAACTATAATTACTATGTTCAAAAGAATTTTTAAAATCTGACTGTGGTGGTGCAGAAGGTATTAGATTAACTCTCCCACAATTAACAACTCTGAATCTGGATAGGGCACAGTAGAAAATTCATTGCTTGTTCTTAAAGGAACGTACAAGATAAATTCAACACGCACCCTAGATTTCTGCCGGGATGCATGTTTCAAACCATGGCACAGGGAAGGAGAGTCAAAACAGAAAGCAGGCATCTTCTGGGTCAGAGCCATAGAGCTCAGCATTTGTGGCTACTGAGCAGGCGGGAATTTGTGGAGGCAAAGTTGAGCAAAGGAAGGAACTGAGAATCTTCAAAACTTTGCCTAGGGATTCCTTAGAGTCTTTGAACAAATACTAAGCAGTGCAAGGCCTGCCATGGTGATGTATAGTTCATTGTCATTATATCTTAAATGAGAAATATGAAGAAAACCCCTGTGTTTTAAGCAAAAGGCAAGGTGCAATGAATTAATGCCCACCACAAACCCTGTTTTAACATCTTTATTGAAGTCTAATGCATAAGTAGATTACAGCATTCATTCTGCAAATTCCATGAAAAAGCCTGCAATTTCTGCTCCAAATTCCTAAAGCCAGTATTATCCGGTGATTATGACTGAAAAACAAGAACTGAGTTCAGAAGGTTGCAGCACGTTAAATTTACAGAGAATATTTGAGCTTTCTGGATATGTAAGTTCATTCACCATCCCCTAGGGGTAAGCTACATATCATGAAATTTCCTGTTACTCTCAGGACTAACTGTTAACGGCTTCCCATAACTTACAGATACAATTTCTTAGATTTCTACTCTCCTTTGGATCTGACCCTAACCTCCTATTCAGGCCTCAGTCTCTGATGCCCTGTACCTCACACCTGATAACATTGTTGCAAAATAATTAATTCTTATATATGACTGGCCTTGCATACCTTAAATTTGAAGTGCCCTTTCTCCCCTTGCCTTCCTACAAACGAAAAAATTACTTATCCTTCAAAGCTCATTTTGTGATAATTTCTCCAAGGTTTTTAGCTAGAATCTCCATAATATTCTATGAAATTCCTCTTCCTAAAATTACCCTCATAACATTTTTAAAAATTTCCCCATCCTTGAAATGAATAAGAGATTTAAGGACTTTCAAAACTCATATATATATATATATATATATATATATATATATATATATATATACACACACGCATATATATATACACACATACATATATCCTTATGAAAACTATGTTTTAATCTATCTCACAACTCATTTGAGATCTGATATTTATCATATCTTGGCATCTCAGTCAAAACTCTCCATGTAACATTCTTTACAGTAATTATCTCACAGTAATTATCTCAGAATAATCAATCATCCTGCATGCCTGTCTTTCCCACTAGACCATAGTCTGGGACTATGTCTCAATCACCTTTTTCATTTTATACAGATTATCACTCACATACCACTGTCCTAGAAAACTCTTTCTGAGTCATTTGCCATTCTACCCTTTTCAATACTAGATAGAGATGAAAATAGTATCTCATTGTGGAATATACAGATCATAAAGCAGAGCTATTTTCTTTTTGTTCCTTTTGGTATTTCTAACCTCTCTTAATTCCTAGCATAAATTACTAAATCAATAAATATGTGTTGAAAGAAAGAAGATATAATTAGATGAATGGTTATATAAACAGAAAATAAGATGAAAGGATATATACATAATTTTTGGTTAATATTTAATAAATGTTTGTTGAATGAATATTTTAGAATGCCCTGAGCTGCCTGCCTTTATAAACAACAGTGTAAGAAAATGTATTATTAGAAAACAAAGAGACAGGTAAAATTTTAAGCAGAAAAAATTAAATTTTCCAGCCTGCAGTACTCTTTATTGAAACACTTCTGACCCTTACTAGTATCATAAAAATTGATTTATTTTACCAAAGTTTTACTACATACCCAATAATGTGTGCTTCTCTGTTTTTCACACAACAGGATTACAAGGTAGGTGTTTAAAATGTCTTGATGGACACTAATAGTTATAATAAATATAGATAACTTTATTGATTAGTTAGCTGTATGTCAGGCTCTCTTCTCATTTTATCTTCATAACCATCTGATGAACTAGATACAATGTCACATTTTACAGGTGCATAAACTGTAGCTCAAAGAAATCATACAACTTGATTAAATTCTAAAGATAGCAAATTCCCATTTCATATCCCAATTTTCTCTCCTAACTACAAAGTCTCTATTCTTTCTACTATAATAGGTTGTATTTCAACCTATATAGTAGAATAGTTGAAGTTGTACATTTGTGGGAAAAAAACGTTCCTCTAAACTTCTGAGGCTACCTCATATTCTTTCCATGCTATTAGACAAATGATTTTACTTGAAAAGGCTGAGTCAATGTGACTTGGTTAACTTGTATAGTGCTTACTCGTTTCATTTGAAGTTGCCACTTAATACACATTCCCATTAGAAATATCAAGAAACTTACCAAAACCATAAAATAGTCAAGCATAGAAGCTTCCTATTTCATTCATAACCTTGCCGTGTTCCCTGTATTCGAGCAAAGGACAGTTCCATTGATTAAAGAAAATGTGAAAGTGAGAATAAGAAGCAGTGTAATACAAACAAAATGCATGACAAACTTCATCTTAAATATGTGGGAGTAGAGAGAAAGTATACAAGTTAATAAAAGTTATATAGGTTGTAAAAACAAGTTATAAAAATACTTCTCTCATCTCTCGAATTGTTGCAATGTGGGAATACTGTGTAACAGATATGAATAAAATATCCTTTTGTAAATACTCCTGAAAGGTTTTTATTCTTTATTCTCTATCATTATGCTGTAGAGCAGGAAATAATGGGAAGAAAATATACTGCCTATTTAAATAAGTTTCTTTACATTTTAAATATGATAATGTCATGAATAATATTCTCTCTACTGCACTAGTCTGAGTGAAACAAGGCCTTTTCATTTCCTGGCTTATTCCTAATCAAAAGTCAGAATAACAGCTTTTTAAAAACTTATTTTGTACATCAACAGAAAAGTTCTGACACAACTCTTGCTCCCACCATAGACAGATTTTTTATATTAAGGTGCTTTATGCATCCATAATATTATATTTTTTTAATAAAATGTATTATTTATGTATTCATGTATTCAATAAGTATGAATTCAGTTCCTACTATGCACCAGGAACTCATCTAAGTGCCGATAGATAATTCATTGATTCATAAAATAAATCAAATCTCAACACTTGAGGGATTCTCGTTCTGGTTGGAGAAAAGAGAAAATAAATACACAAATGAACATAAAAGGAAGCATTGATAAATGCAGTAAAGATAGTGAAGATAGAAGTGAAATTGCTACAGAAAGTGGCAGGTATGGGTTCTTTTAATTTCTGTGTATATATATGCACACATATATATGTGTATATATATATATATATTTAATACATACATACACACATACATATACATACACATAAATTGTCCCCTAAATGTTGTCATGCTAAAATCCAGCAGAAGTTTTGAAGAAGATGAACAGTGAGTGTGGAGTCCCTGAGATGGGAGCAAAGTTATGTGTTCAAGAGACAGAAAGTAATCCAGTGTGGCTTGATCTTAGTGAATGGGTGGATGAAAGGAACAGAATTAGGTGATCAGAGAGGACTTTATAAACCATGATAAAAAGCTTTTAATTCACTCTATTTTACAAAGAAGGCTTTAAGGAAGGAAATGACATTATCTGATTAATTTTGTTTCTTGAACTAAGTCTATAGCAATGAAAATGGTAAAATGGCAAAAAGAAATACATATTTTGGAGACAGAGGCTTCAGTATTTATTGGTGGATTGACTGTGAGGGTTAAAGAAAGAAAGACATCAAGGATGACTCTTAGGTTTGTGGCCTTAATATCTGTGTGGATGGTGGTTCAATTGACTGCAGGCCAAAGAATCAGTAGCTTTGTTATGGTCAGAATAATCCTGAGAGGGCTAAGAGTTGAGATGTCAAGTAGAGAGTTGAATATAATGGGGAAGAGAGAAAAGCCTGGGCTCTGGAGTACACTTGAGCCGTCAGTATATACATAGTACTTAAAGTAAGTGAGCTGCATAAGATCATTTAGGAGAAAGAGTGTAAAAAGAAACTAAAAAGAGGAGGCGACTAAGTACATAGCTCTAGAGCACGCCAACATTTACAGACCCGGTAGGAAGATTTCCTCTTCTGCCCATGAAGGATTAACTGTTACAGGAATTGCCACCCACCTCACTTAACTAGAAAACTGTACAAAATATACAAAACAACTATTTTCAGACATTGTGTAATAGATATTGTCTAATTGCAAGAATGTGATCCCTAAGAAAAGAGAAACCAGTGACCTGAACCCTAAAATTTCCCTAGCTTACAACCTAGAGGCAGTTTCCAGCCTCCTGAATAGGGAGGGCCACTCAAACAGAGCCCAGGAGTCTTGCTAAACTGAGGAGACAGAGATTGGATTTCAGGGAGACAAGACAGCTAGAATTTGTGGAGCTGAGTACTGGAGAGGAGAATGTTTCCAAAAGAGGACTCTAGAATTCCTGGGAAGGGTCTCCTGGGTGAATGTCATGATCTGCATATGCATGAAGTGAAACTCCATGAAGGTGGAGAAAGAACTGCCAGCATGTTAGTGAGCCACAAATTCCTAGAGCTCACAGTGGGCTGTAAATATTCATGTTCTCACCAACCAGTAGGGAAGACTTTGCCATCCACAGACATTGGAAGGCATCTCATCAGCCGTTGTCCTACCAAATCTTAAAAGAAAATCTGAAAATGATCCAACTAATTACAAATTACTTAACTACATGACAGGTAAAACCTTACACTATTTAAAGGAATAAACAAAATCCAGCACCCAGCAACAAAAAGTCACAATGTTTGTCATCCCATCAAAAATTACCAGCCATGCAAAGAGGTAGGGGAATATAATACACAACCCAAAAAAACCTGATCAGTAGAAATAGATTCAGAAATGACAGAAATAATAAAATTAAAACACCTGTTATAAATGAAGTGCCACATCAAGAAAGTGGAGAAAACATGAATGTAATGAGAAGAAAGTGGACAGTATACAAAGATTGAAATTTAACTTACAGAGAAGAAAAATGCAATATCTGAAATTCAAAATATCCCAAATGGCATTAATGTTGAATTAGACTCTGAGGAAGAAATATTAGTGAACTTGAAAACATTACTGTAGAGCCATTCAAAATAAGGCACAAAAATAAAGGGTAAAACACTGAAAAACAAAATAAAAGGGTGTAGAATACCTATGAGAAAATATAAAGTAATACAATATACATAAAATTGGAGTCTCAAACAATAGAAGCAGAAAGTTATTTGAAGAAATAATGGACAGACTTTTTCCAAATGTGATGAAAAATAAACCCCCAAGTTCTAAGAAACTAAATAAACTCTAAGAGAAGATATTTTTTAAAAATCACAACGAAGTTCACTATAATAAAATTTCTAAAAGCTAGTGATTATATATATAATATATATACATATATAATATATGTATATATTTTCCACAGAATAAAAAAATATATAATAAAATATATATATAATTAAATATAAATATATTTATATTTAATTATATATATAAAAAATATATTCCACAGAATAAAAGATATGTTAAATACAAAGGAATAAATATAAGACTTTTTCAGAATTCTTTCATCAGACTATTTTCATAAACAAGCCATAAGAAAATGGAGAGATACCTTGAAATACTTAAAAATAAAAATTTTCAAACTACATTCTTAGAGAAAATGTCTTCTCAAATTGAAGGAACAAATTAAATTTTTTCAGACCAATAAAAGTTAAGGTAATTAATTGCCAATAGATTTGATCTACAGTGAAAGTTAAAAAGGAAATTCTTTAAAAAAAGAGAAAAAATTATGCCAAAGGGAAATATGAAAATACACCAACCAAAATGAAGATTATCAGCAATGGTAAATGTCAAGGTGTTATTTTTCACTTTGAAGTTCTATAAAAGATCCTTTTAAACAAAAATTAGAAAAATGAATTGACTGTTTATAACACTTAACAAGATGGGGTCAAAATTGAAGGATACTTTTGTAAGGTTTCAATATAGGACATGAGCTATATAATATTATTCAAAAGCAGATTTTCCAATTGTGCATAAGTTAAATATGTACATTGGAAAGGTGTAATAGGAAAGAAGGAGCCTGCAAAAGATAAAGGACAAGACAGTAAATATAAAGAAGGAAGCATACAAAAAAGTATAGGATCAAAGAAACCTTAGAGGGCTTCCCTGGTGGCCCAGTGGTTAAGAATCTGCCTGCCAATGCAGGGGACACGAGTTCAAGCCCTGGTCTGGGAAGATCCCACATGCCGCAGAGCAGCTAAGCCTGTGTGCCACAGCTACTGACCCTGCGCTCTAGAGCCCGCGAGCCACAACTACTGAGCCCGCGAGCCACAACTACTGAGCCCACGTGGCACAACTACTGAAGCCCGCGCGGCTAGAGCCCATGCTCTGCAACAAGAGAAGCCACCACAATGAGAAGCCCGCGCACCGCAACGAAGAGCAGCCCCCGCTCGCCGAAACTAGAGAAAGCCCGTGCGGAGCAACGAAGACCCAACGCAGCCAAAAATAAAAAAATAAAATAAATAAATTTAAAGAAAAAGAAAAAAGAAACCTTAGAAATTAAGGAAAAAGAGAATGGTCATTTATGTCAAATGTTGCTGATAACCTCTTTAACTCATTGATTAAAAAAGAAACGAAAGCTTATGATGTGACAGTCATCTCAATACAAATTGAAAAAAAACCCCACAAAATATCCTACCTTCAAGGATGTTTTATTTTATTGTAATGATGAGTAAATAGTTTGAGCAACATGACAATAGAGAATTAACCATTATGCTTTAGCATGCTATATATAATTGGTAACTTAATCAGAGCTGCTTTTGTGGAGTGATGAGAATTGAAGGCTGATTAGACTATGTGGTAAGTTAAGTTGGTTGAGGAAAAATATTCCAGACATCTAAGCACAGTTCCCTTTCTGTGTCTCTGATCAGAATTGCAGCAAATGTCAGAGTAAAATCCAACATTTGCATGAGAAATGGAAATAACAATTTGCTTGAGCTAAATGAGGTTTATATGCTAGAGCTGGTGGGAAGCTTAGCCCCACCCCAACTAGGATGAAGGCACAGTAAAAGTAAGCATCTTTCAAGAAAAATTTTCTCGGAAGATAACAGAAGTAAACAGCAAAGGAATTCGAGGTCAAGCAAGGGAGTGTTTTAGTTTCGTTAATACTGTTTGGTTTTGTGTCTTATAGAAGATATTAAGCTTTTTTTCCCCTTAAATTTAGAATAAATCTAGATGCAGGGAGGTTTATAATTGCAGGAAAACATGATAGAATTTTGGAGGGGATAGGGTTTCTATACTTCGTATGGAAGGTTTGTCTTTTACCGAAGTAGAGACAGATGTTCTCTTGCAGCAAGAGGAAATGAAGGGCATGCATGTGCAGATGTGAGTAGGGCAGAGGAATTGCTGGTGGTGACAAGAGGTATTTTAAGGTGATCATGACTA
Organism: Orcinus orca; assembly: GCF_937001465.1. Classification (NCBI taxonomy): domain Eukaryota; kingdom Metazoa; phylum Chordata; class Mammalia; order Artiodactyla; family Delphinidae; genus Orcinus; species Orcinus orca. The sequence continues at coordinate 82,103,771 of NC_064571.1, forward strand.
CTTTCTCTACAAATTAGAAGGCAAAGTCATCGACTGACCCTGAGAGTTGGGGAGCGCTGCTGAGCGTTAGAGGAAAGTGCGCTAAGTAAAAGGATGTCTTGGGAAGTGGAATAGAAATTGTCCTAGGGAAGTACAGGAGGTTTGTCTTGTGAATGATGGTGTGAAATCTTTGGTTATAAATATGAGGTGAGATTCAAACGAATGCAGCAAATAGTTTTAAGCAGAGTTGAAGGTTTTGTAGGTGAGAAAAGGCAAGAAAGTTGAGACTGTTTGAAAGGGATTGATTATAGCGCTGAGCTATGGAATCCAAATCAGGAGAGGAGACAAGTGATGACATGAGAAGGGTGTGATACGTTTTTAAAAACAATGAAATAAAACTACAATAGATAAATAAATGACTATCACAATTAAGTCAGAAACTGATAGATTAGTATAACTAGAGTGGGCTATCGATGCTGATATTCATAGTGTGATGTTTGAAATCAAGAGTTTAGAGTGTGTATAGCTCTGGTTCCAAGATATGACAATGGAGGTATATGGCTGAGATGAGCTATAAGGAAAAGATAACGGGAGTTAACAGGTGAAGCAATTGACATATAGGAGGTTGAATGGGTCACCCACATAAATGACTCAATCATATCAGATCCAATGCTGTCTTCTCATAACATTTTTTTAATTTAAAATTAAATGACAAACTGGAAGAAAATGTTTACAACCTATATCACAGATATATCCCTAATATAAAAGCACTTTTAAAAAAGAAGAGAAAGTAGATCTTGTTCTTGTTTTTGTATTGTTTTTTGGAGGAAATATTAGGAAAAGACCTAGGCATAAGCTACCATTGTCTTGAGCCTGGAAGTCCCAAATATGATTTCAATTACATCATAATACTGAGGCTATGAGTCAACACAAATACAGTTGCCTAACCCCATGCTGTATAAACCAAAGTAAGATTAAATAACTTTAACATCTTAAATCACCTTAAAAACAAGTATAATTATATCATATAAAGCATAAATTGATATATTATAGGCCTACCTTCTGCTAATATATCATAGTAGCTTTTTGATTCAAGTATGTTTTTCATGGCCCACTATAAAAATGATCTTTGATAGATAAAATATCTGATGTGAAACTTAGGCATTGGTCATACAAAAGTTAATATCCATGTTAAAACACCTTCATGCTTATCACAATTACAGACCTCCAAATCCAATAAGGTACACCTTCCCATAAGCCTCTGCAAAGGGTAACACTACAAAAGCTGCATTATTTACAATCAAGTGTGATACACAGTAGACTCAGTGTGTTTAAACCATTATTTAGCAAAGACAGAGAATACTGGACACGATTGTTTAGGTTGGCTTTTTGAGTATTTATTATGTAGATGCCACTGAATAAATTAATATGTGGGAAAGGTAACCTAGATGCTTTAACAATTACTCTCCAGTTAAAGTAATATTTTAAATTTGAAAGAGCTCATTATTTTAAAAACACCATCCTTCAAGTTAGTTTTGAAAATTATCTAATAAATCAAGATATTATTTGCATTGTCAAAGAAATTAAAAATCACAATGAAACTCTCAGAAAAAGAAAAACTGTGAGTCATATTAAAGCACAGATTCCTTTCAACACTTAAGACTAGAGGCCATATAAAGTCAAGGTTGCTGTAAACTTTTTTTTTTTTTTTTTTTTGCGGTACGCGGGCCTCTCACTGTTGTGGCCTCTCCCGTTGCGGAGCACAGGCTCCAGACGCGCAGGCTTAGCGGCCATGGCTCACGGGCCCAGCCGCTCCGCGGCATGTGGGATCTTCCCGGACCCGGGCACAAACCCGTGTCTCCTGCATCGGCAGGCGGACTCTCAACCACTGCGCCACCAGGGAAGCCCTGCTGTAAACTTTTTTGAAAAAGGAAAGCCAGGCCAGATTAGAAGTGAGAAAAATGTAGTAAAAGTTCACAGAAAAGAGGAGACCCCAGAGATATGGGAAGGGAATATCAGCCTTTGATTTGGTAATTTAATCAAAACTGAGTGTTAATTAAATTTATTCTCTTTGGGTTTCCTGAAATATACCTGATATCCTCTTATTTTGCTGTCCAATATTGTATAAACTATCCATTAAAGTAAATATATGTTCTACAATCACAACATTTTAAAAAGAGATCAATCTAAGGGATATTAGCATATGTAAAATTCCAAAATTAGAATTGTTTCCTTCAAATTAATATATGATGTGCTAGAAATAAAATAATATAGATGGACTCTTGCTGAACAGGAGTATCCTCCTCCTCTGCCTCATCTTCTTTCTTACTCTTTATAGGAAGATTTTTTTGAAAATTTCTGATGATTACTTCCATAAATATAAATAATAAAAATTTATCTTTATTGTATGTTGAAGATTGTGGCTCATCTATAGTTCCTGCTAATTTTAAATTCAACATTTCTCCAACAAGATAGATTTATTTTAGTTTTGTTTTCACTCACGTTGTACTCAGATTATTTATAATACCATTCTTTTCTAATTCAATAACTGCTGCTTTTATTAGTTGTTTTCCTGTACTGTATAAGTGATAATTATTTTTAACTGGTTATTTGGAAATAATCTGAAATTTATGGAGTTTATAAGAATGAGAATATTACAAAGACCATCCATATGCCCTGTCTTAGTCCATTTGGGCTGCTATAATAAAAATGTCATAGACAGGTTAGTTTATAAGCAACAAAATTTAATTCTCACAGTTCTGGGTAGTCCAAGGTCAAGGCACCAGCATGGCTATGTAGCGGGGTCAGGGCCCCCTTCCTCGTTCTTAGCCAGAGCCTTTTTTCTGTGTCCTTAGTGGTAGAAGGGGCTAAGGATCTGTGGGGACTTTCTTGTAAGAATACTAATCCCATTTATGAAGGCTCCACTCTCATGACCTAAACACCTCCCAAAGTCCCCACCTCTACATACTATCATCTTTGGGGTTAAAATTTCAACATATGAATTTGGGGAGGACACAAACATTCAGATAACAGCACACTCTATTTCTAGAATCACATATTGATAACATTTTACCCTGTTTCCTTTACCACTTGCTATCAATCTCTCTCTCTCTCTCTCTCTCTCTCAACTTTTATCTATCACTTAATATTTTTTTTTTCTGGACCATGTGAGAGTAACATGCGTACATCAAACCCTGTACCCCTAAACACTTCAGTGTTTATTAGCCAACAACAGGGATATTTTCTATATAACAACAGTATTTTTTAATAATAACAAATCTAACATCTAAACAATACTTTCATCAAATATTCCAGTTGTAACAATTACTCTTTATTTTCATTTTCTACAAACTTAAGTGAAATATTTAATTCAGTCTCTTTAAAATATAATACAAGTGCTGGCAATGTGTGAAGAGAAGTAGATGTGTTACATTGGAAATTTGAATTGTGGTAACATTTTTGGATGTATTTTAAAACATTTCCAAAAATCTTTAAATAGGCATGCCCATGAATTCTATTTCTATTAATTTCTAAGGAAATAATAATAAATGTCTCCATGCTTTTAAGTTAGAGAAGTGCCTATCCCAATAATATTTATAAACATTTGAATTATAGAAAATATTTAAATATTCATCAGAGAAACAACCTGAAAGAACAAAGTAATAGCAATTATTATCTCTATTTGGTAAGAATACAGCAAATTTTCTTCTGTTTTAGATCTATGTTTGCCAGATTTTATATCATGAAAAAATATAACAAAAAAGTATTTATTGAGTGTTTTAAAATACATATGCAAATTTTAAGCCCTTACATGTATTATACCATGTAATTATCAAATAAATCTGTAAGTTAGGGATTATTATTATTTGTTTGTTTAAATGAGGAACATTATGCCCAGAGTTATTGAGGAAAATAGGAGAAAGTGCTAGAGCAAGGATTTTTACAAGAAAATCTAACTCTAGACCTTATGCTCTTAAATCTTATGCCATAATGAATGTGCTACCTTTGCAATAGGGAAAAAAGAACATACTTCGAAAAATTGTAATATATTATTAGAACAGAAATTTAGAATAATTTCAATGTTACTAAACATAAACAGTTTATTATTTAGAATGTGATTGTTACACATAAATCTGATTTATAAGCAGCAGTCACATTCACTAAAATCAATAACTTAATTTTTCCATCTGATGGGATAGATCAATTTCAAATAAATTCCAGGAATATAGGGTTTAAATGCTAACAGTCTGTTGTTTAAAAGAAAGACAAAATAAATTAAAGTCTGTTGATCATCCAATGTAAAATGTACTAAGATACATTTGAAAAATAGGATATACTACTGAAATAGAATTAACTTTCAATTTCTCATTTCTTCTTAATGTAATATTTCAGTAGATTAACTATTATTAAGAAATTTAAATGCAGTGAAAAATTATGATCCAGAGAGAAGAAGACCCTTTTGCTGAGAAAGCAGTGCAGTGTACCACCTCCATCCAAGCGTAAACATACTAGAATGACCTTAACGCCTACCTTATTTTTTTATGTCTGCCTAAAGCTGTGAAGTATGCCCACAATTAGGACGGTGGAGTAAGGAGAAAATAATAAAAATGTTTGAGGGCAGAATCTTTGCAGGGAATGAATAGGAGCGATTCTTGGATTTATAATACACACCTTCAACGTCAACTATCATACCACTAAACACCCAGTGTACGACCTTACAAGAGTATATTGCTGTTTTTCCCCTCCCATCCTGTGTAGAGTTGTTTGGTTGACTCTGTTCTGGTCATGTTTCCTATATGCAAGTAGTATCCTAACCAAATATCGGGGTGATCCTCTGCAGATCTCTGGAGCTCTCTGTGCAGTTTCCCTTTTTTCAGTACTCTGCCCTGCAAATCTAATCCACCCTCAACCTCCCTATTGTAGGTCTCTTCCTCCTCAACTCAGAGAGACTTAGGGTTTTTCTTCCCTACTGCAGGCTGGAAATTGTCTTCAAGCACTAAGTTCCTGCAAACCTAGGGTCACCTCATTAATTTCTTTCCTCTCTGGGATCAGTCCTTTGCTGCCTAAGGATCAGGATCTAAAAATAGCATTTTCATAGGTTTTGTCCTTGAGGGCAGTTTCCACTGAAGTTCATTCTCCATGGGTGGAAACCTTTTGATTCCCTCTTCCACCATCTTTTTTGCTGATCCTGCTGTTTCTGTGTTACTTAGTTTTGGGGCCATGGCTTCCCTAAGCTTCTAAGAGCCATCTCAGCAGTGCCTTGTAGCACACCCTCCCTGGGGTCTAGCGAGGGTGCTAAATAATGTGTCCTGGCAGTAGTTAATATGGGGAAAGTGTCCCCATATTAACAATGTCTCTGTTATCCACCTTTATGTTCCCTTTTACTGAACACTGTCAGAATCCTGTCCTATACATATTTATCTGACTCCTGTCACTACACATTGTAGGGAAGGTCCTGCAGCTCCTGGATATAGTCTCTTTCTTCTGTGTATGGAACCTGTGCTTCCCTGGTTAGGTGATGCTGTGACTAGACTCTAGAGGGATCTCTCTAAAAAATAAAGTTTATTAATCACAAAAAAATTTTAGTAGTGCATTGGAGGCCTCAGAGAAGGGGAATGATTCATTCCAGAAGTAGGTGAGAGGTCCAAGAAGGCCTCACCAAACAGGTGAATACTGAATTGGATCAATCATTTAACTTTAACCAGCAAAATAAAAAATACTCTTTTGAACCCTGGATTTTAGTGCACTCATATTATACAAAAATCTTGAACTAGTCTATCCTGACAGCAATCAATGTCGTTGCACTCAACACAGTATTAGTAAAGCATCATCAAATTATGAACTTAATAAATGATAGGAAATAAGGATTTCTAATAGATCTCTCAGCTCATCCTTAGCCATCATGACACTAGATTTTTTATATTTAAGACAGGAGTTAATGGTGCAAATCCAAGGTGCAAAAATGACCAAAATAAATTGAGCTAATCTAGCATAAACACACCTGTGATTGGTGTGTAACTGAATTCCAATGATGTATTTTTATAACAACAAAATATATGTGCTTCTCGTAATAAGATTATATTCTATTCTGCCTGGATGTTACATTAAATCTCATACCAGGTAGAGCATCACTTAAAATGATTGTACAGCACAAGCCTGAACAAGATTTTCAAGTTTATGGGTGGCCCTGACATACCTGCACCTAAAAAAAATGTGCCTTTATGCTTCAGTGGGCACCTTCATGAATAGTAGTTACATCTGCTAATTCTTTGTCACTTATATTATAAAGATGTGTTTTTCCTTTGAAAAATCTATTTGACGTTTTTAAGGTGACTTTAAATCATAGATTGTTTTGAGATTCATAAGAATGGCAATATCTTCTAGTGACCCGTCTGATACTTCCATTCTACTCAATTTTTTTTTTTTTTTTTTGGTACACGGGCCTCTCACTGTCATGGCCTCTCCCATTCTGGAGCACAGGCTCCAGAGGCACAGGCTCAGCAGCCATGGCTCACGGGCCCAGCTGCTCCGCGGCATGTGGGATCTTCCCAGACCAGGGCACCCCTGCATCGGCCGGTGGCCTCTCAACCACTGCGCCACCAGGGAAGCCCTATTTTTTTCTTTTTTGACTGCGTGGCAGGGCTTGCAGGACCTTAGTTCTCCGACCAGGGCTCACACCAGGGACCCAGCAGAGAAAGTGCTGAGCCCTAACCTGGACCCCCAGGGGATTCTCAGTTTTACTCTATTCTTGCTGACTCAAATCCTACTGAATACCTCACTGATTTCTGAGAGGCCTAGTTCAAATGTCCAGCCGAGATGATTAAAAATTTCTAGGTAAGTCTATGTTCTCCCAACTTCCAATATTGGTTCTGGACATTACTTAACGCTTATAGAACAAACACACATTTCTCTTCCACATAACAAGCTATCAGATATCTGAAGATAGCTTGAATGATGTAATTAACATAGATTCTATTCCTAGGGTAGGGTGGGGGAGACTAGTTTCCTTCCTCAGTAGGCTAGACCGTGGTTGGCATAGCTAAAATAGGTGTATGTGATATTACCCAGAACCCATTTATGATTTTCTCGAAGATGTTTCTAACTAGCATGAATTATATGTTTCCCCAAGACTGTAAGTTGCATAAGAAGAGATATCATAACTTACTCTATTTTTTAAAACCGTAATTTAAGACAAAATATCTAGAAGAAAAGGATTTCAGATTTTACTAGGGTTTTAGGCACTTACTGAGTATCAGTGATATATCAGGCACTACATGCCATATTCGGGAAGCAGATATAGTAAGGTATATAACCTGTCCTCAAGGACCTTATGATGTGCTGAGAAAGAAATTCACACAGATAACTTCTGTATAGCAAGTACCTGTACGCAAAGTGCTATCAGAGCACAAAAGATGTGATAATCTTTCCTGGGTTGCAGCGAAAGATATTTTAGTAGTGGAGACATTTAATGTGAGATCTGATGAATGAGAATTTATAAAGCAGACAAAAGAGGGAGGGCATTCTCGAAAGAAGAAGGAGTTTTGGCAAAAAATAAAGAGACATGAAAAGTAACATTAGTTGTTCAGAAAACAGAGCCAGTAGGAAGTAAAGAGAGATGTGGCTAGATAGATAGGTCCAGCCAAATGTCACTTCCTTGAGTGTCCCATGCAAATGAGATTGCACATTAGTTTAGAGGCCATGGGTAACCACTGAAGGGTTTTTTAGCAAAGCAGTAACATTCTGAGTACATATTTTTACGAGAGTCTATAATAGTTCTGTGGAAAGTAAACTGATGCTGAAGGTAATAAAGTTTAAAAAAATAAAAAAATGTTTCAATAGTTCAACTGAAAAGTGAACCTAAGGTAGAAATTAGAGGAAGTTGGGATCTGAGAAACAGTGAAAATAGATAACTCAGTGGACTTGGTGATTGGTTGAAAGGAAATGAAAGTCTAAGTTACCTCAATGGTTTCTGCCTGTGGATTAGGTGATTGAAAGATGGTTTTATTAATTCATGTAAAGGATACAGGGAGATAAGTCCATCTGGAAAAGAAACATTGAGTTTTGCACATTTTGATTTTATGATCTCAGTGAAAATTAAAAGGTGATGAAGCTTAGTAAGCAGTTAGAGATATGTGTCTCAAATACAGCAGAGGTATCTGCATTGATGAGTAACAAAAGCAAAGGTACACATGAAAATAGAAGGTGACTGGGAAAAGAGTATTTAAAAGGCATGCAGTGGAATTGGTCATGATGAAGATACTAGGAATTATAAGGAGATACCACTACACCCCCTTGAGAAGGGCCATTCTCATTGTATTCTGTGTGCTTAAGTCCTACAGAGTTGTCTAACTCAGGGTCTCAATTCATCTGATGGATACTATTTTTTTTTCCAGGAATATTGAGATATAATTAACATACAACATTATATAAGTTTAAAGTATATAATGTGATGATTTGATACTATTGTTAAGTTACTATTAAGTATAAGGTTCTTAATTTAGTTTCATACATTTTGGTAGCAATGATAAAAATAGAAAATGTAGTGTCTGCTTAGTAGGAGCTTACAATGTTTGTTTTATGTATGTGTAGTGGTGTGTGTGTGTGTGCACGTGCATATTGTAGGGTGAGTTTAGTCATAAGACGATTGGCTCTGTTGCTATTTTAAAATAGTTGCTGAAATCAAATGACTCACCAAATAAAGGTTGATTTTTCTCATGACAGAAACAGTGTGGAGTAGGAAAAGAAGATTCAGCTCCATGGTGTCACCCAGAGACCCAGCCTGATAGTGAGACTCTGTTAGCCTCAGTATGAGTCTTTCTTTAATGTATCTAAGCCAGCTTCTCCAAACAGCTCCACTTTCCAGACAAGAGGGAGAGGGAAAGAGAAGGTTTAGAGAAAATGGCTTTGTTTTTAAGGAAATTAAAGTAGTTAATTTTACTTTTTCACATAAACCTTTGGTCCAAACATAGTTGCATGGTCCAACCTAATAGCCAGTGAGGCTGAAAAAAAACAAAACACATGATCATAGTGGAAGGATTTGGCAACACCGGGGAGACATCTGATCATGGGTTGTAACTGATGTGAGGATACAGTCATACATACACAGCCTCCAGTGGGAGTGGTTGGCAAGGATAAGAAAACATAGAGATGGCATTGAGTGGCCTTGAGAGCCAGGCATCTCTTCTGCCTGCCTGTAGTACATGGATTGAGTGTAAATAAGAACAGAGTAAAGTAAGTCAGAAAGAGAAAAACAAATATTGTATATTAACGCATATATGTGGAATCTGGTACATATATGGTACAGAATGAACCGGTTTGCAAGGCAGAAATAGAGACACAGGTGTAGAGAACAAACATGGACACCAAGGGGGGAAAGCAGCGGGGGTGGGGGTGGGGGTGAGATGAAGTGGGAGTTTGGGATTGACATGTATACACTAATATGTATAAAATATATAACTAGTAAGAATCTGCTATATAAAAAAATTAATAAAATAAAATTCAAAAAAAAAAAAAAAAAAAGGAATGCCTAAATTTCACCCCAGCTCTGATTACAGCTGTCAAGACAACCTGCCCTTTAGGGGCATCCAAGATTGATTCTCTGTTATACCAGTCCTCCAAGCTGGGTGATTTCTCTCTTCTTGTTTATCACACAACTAAATCATTATTTAAGTAAGTACAAGTCATTGTGTAGGCTACTTGTTTCATGTCGTTTCCTCTCTTCATCTACCATTCCTAAGAACACCTGAAAAACAGAAAAGTGATAATACCAAAAGATACGTTATTTCCAGTTATCATAAAACAGCATTAGTTCAATGTTTAGTACTGGAGTTGCAGACCTTTTTTCCCTAAAGGGCTAATAGTAAATAGTAAATATTTTAGGCTGTCGTATCTATTCATTTTTGATGCTATAGTATAAAAGCATCCAGAGATATATAAGTGAATGTGTGGCTGTGTTTCGAGAAAACTTTGTTTAGGGCCAATGAAATTTTCATTTCATATAACTGTTGTTATTATTTTGATTGTTCTTAGGTATATAAAAATGTAAAAACCATTCTTAGTTCATGGGTCATTCAAAAGCAGCCAGCAGGAGGATATGCCCGAGGGCCATGGTTGGCTGTTCCCAGGTTCAGTACATGGCATGAACCACCCACACTGCATCCACAGCACCAGAAGTCAGCACACCACCTCACCGAATATTTGGAAAAACATACTATGGGGCTTCTCAGTGCATCTACTCATCCTCCAGAGTTGTTCTGGATCTCACCTTTATTTGAGCTCCGGACAAATTGGGAAGTTGTCTGTGCCCATTACTCACTGGAGTGAGAAGGCTGAACAATTAGGAAAAGGAAATTTGCTCCTCTTGCACTTCGAGGTACTACTTTGTCTTCCTGCAGATATTTCCCTCTTTAGGCTTTTCCAACTGGAAAGAAAACCATACTCATGTGCTTCATCCCACTCAAGACCCAAACGAAGCCATGATGTTCATGACAATGATATTTAATTGCATCACCAAGCGTGTACCATGAAGTTTCTTGATAATTGTTGAAGTTATGTGGAGTACCCTGCTGGCTTTCATTCTTCTGGCTCTTAACTGAAAACAAAGTGCTGCTTCATTGTTGTTTTTTGTCATTGCCTAATTCCTAATTTATGAAGGCAGACATCAATCTGCTTCTGAACACTTGCATTACACTAAAGTACTCTCTCTGTATAGTATCTTGCCTACTGACCTGTTAAGTGGCCAAGGAAAAATGTGAAATATATATATATAGTGAATATGTGCTCGAAGTGTCATGCTTTAGTGAAACTTACAGCTTTCCCCTTCAGCTTAAGTACAAAGAATGATTGGGCAGCACTTTTGCAAAATTTCAAACAAAATCTATGTAATAAGTACAGTGGAATGAGGGCTAAATATGCTTTTAAAATTACTGGAAACTATATATCACTACTTGAACAGGTCATCTATCACACAATCAAGCTTGTATTGGAAATTCTGACACCAATCTCCTTCCCTAGAAAACCTTGAAACCCTATTTTAAAAGTAGAATCGCAGCAATGATACTGCAAAAGGGAAAAAAAAAGATAAAAATGCCTTTCATTAGTGTCTCCTATAATGTGAAAATTTATAATTACATTTCAACATTTATGAGTGAAAATTTATGATTACACTTCAACAATTACTCTTTCAGTAATATAATATCTAATTTTACATTTATCTACTTTATTATCCTCTACTAACAATTCATTTTAAATACCAAAAGAAAACTCAGAGAAAGCTCAAGGATGTTAAGAGTGAAAAAGTAGAAGAGGTTTAAAAGAGGATTAAACCCTGACTTCCAAATTTATTAACTGTATAGTTCTGGCCAAACCTGTTAATATCTGAACCTCAGTTTGAAAGTTTATTTGAAAATAAACTTATTTTCAGAATTATAGATAATATAAAAGAAGTAATGAATGTTATGTGTCAGAGATAGTGAATGTGCAATGTCAATATGAGTATTAGAGTCATATATCAAAAATAGTTAACCTCATATTCTAAGCATCATATTTACATCTGCAGAGCGTGAGAACTGCAGAAAGACTTAGAGGCCATCTCTTAACCATCTCTTAACCTGCATCAGATGCAGAAACTGATGCTCAGAGATAGGAAACGTTTGATCTGAGCACATCCAAAGAAATAATAGTAGTTTCTGCTTTAACAAAATTGTCTTTAAATTTCTGATTCAATGTTCTTTCTCTCCACAAAGTATCTGCTTAGGGTTGTTGCCATGTTTAACAAATAAATATACAGGATGCCCAGTTATATGTGATTTTCAGAATTATTTATTTATTATTTTTAGTATGTGTCCCATGCAATATTTGGGACATGCTTATACTAAAAATTATCTGAAATTCAAATCTGGACAACATGTATTTTACCTGACAGCTCAATATAGGATAAAAAAAGGCAATGGTTACAGAAACCTAGACACATGTAGTTTTTTTTTTTTTTTTGCGGTACGTGGGCCTCTCACTGTTGTGGCCTCTCCCGTTGCGGCGCACAGGCTCTGGACGCGCAGGCTCAGCGGCCATGGCTCATGGGCCCAGGCGCTCTGCGGCATGTGGGATCTTCCTGGACCGGGGGACAAACCCGTGTCCCCTGCATCAGCAGGTGGACTCTCAACCACTGCGCCACCTGGGAAGCCCTACCCAATATAATTTTAAAGAGGATTTACTTATAAATAATACCTATGATTCCAAGGCTATGCCAGTCTGATGTCATCTTTTTACATCATCACTGTCATTTCCATCATAATTACTATTATCAAGGGGGCCACCATTTATTATTGAATGCTTACTCTATTCCTGGAACTATGATAATTACTTAGAAGTCAATTCATATATTTCTATAAACCTCACAACAATCTTAATAGCTAAATTCTCATAATTCTTACCATTTTTTTCCGATGAGGAAACCAAGTCCAGAAATTAAAGTAGGGAAAATTATTTAGATTACCCATGATCACATTGATCACATAATAGGTAACAGCACATTTGGGATGCAAACACAAGACTGTGTTTTTAACTACTTTTGGACATCTGTAGGAGACACAAGATTGTATTTTTTTGCTTCTGATTTTAAACATTAAAATCAGGATCTACAGCTTCTTTGAAATGAACAAAGTATGAGCTGCTCCCAAAGCCCTAATTCACGAATTATTTTTACAGAATAACCATGGGTTGCTTTGCGTATGGCTGAAGACAGTCATCTCAGTTATTGGGTAAAATGAACCATTTTCCTACTGATATTTTACAGTTTTGCTTTAACGGGGTATTGTCAGTTCCTCAGTCCTTTGGCTCCTATGATAGTAAAACTCTACTCCCTCTTTCCAGGGGCAGTGCTGCCTATTTCTTTTGTAACCAAAAAGCTTAAAGGCTCATTGTAGCTAATAATAACAAATAATTGTAAATGTATTGAGTGTTTACTGTGTGCCACGTGCTGTTCTTAATGTCATGCATGTGCAAATTCGTTTAACATGCACAAAAACTTTCTAAATTTGGCACTATTATCCTATTCGTATTACGAATGAGGACACCGAGGCCCAGAAAGGCTAAGTCGGTTGCCCAATATAACACAGCTGGTCAGTGTCAAAGACGAAGCCACCAGAGCCCCAGTGCTCAGGCTTACAGTGTCATACAACCACTCAGCACCCCTAGTTGGGACACATTCTTCTCTAAGTACAAAACATTCCTTTTACCTATTTTATGTCACAGTTTGTTGCACTCATCCCTGAGGGGACTATCATTGTGCTACTGATAATTAACAAACATTTTTCTGAGATTTCACTCCCTGTTTATACCTAAGACCCAGATCTCAAATATCGTGAGAAAACTCATAACAATCCCTTCATTCTGATGCTCAGTACTCAGGACAGGGCCTTCTGAGGCAAATCTCTGTTCTCAAGTTAGATTTCTTTCCCAGCAGCCTCCTTAATCCTGCCATCTCCCTGAACACCCCTTATGCCATCCAGACAGAACTAGGTGAGTCTGAATCCCAGCATAAGTATGCTTGTATTCTAATCCAGACCATTGCTTGGTATACAAAACCTCAGGAATTCTCAGTGCAGATGAGAAAGGGGGAAAAACAGGAAAGTTACTGGGAGGAAGTTATCTCACAGAAGAAATGGAATAGGTTGGAGGTAATGGGTCTTTTTTCAATTATGTGTAAAATTAAAAGAACATGAACGAATCCTTGTTATTCATCATCTCAATGCTTATGAACATCCAGTTGTTTGAAAGCAACTCTCCCTTTGAAAGGTTTGCAAGGACAGGTTTTAATGATCTTATGCTTAATTAAATCTTTATTGAAAACTATAAAATCACAGCACCTTAAACAGGTTTACTGAACTAAAAAAATGGCATTTGAAGAACATAACTAATATACTTTCTCATCTCAAAAGCTTAAAGGGTGATGTTTAGCACATTTATCTTTGAAATAATTTCCTTTAAAATTTATATATCTGAGGAGAATGTAATTACATACTTTCTTTTGTAAATAAAGTGTAATTCTATATAATTCCTAAATCCAATAATTACAAATGAGAAAATTCAAGTCTATTGGTCAATTTTTTTAAGGATCACTTGAGTCTATTTTGGCATTTCTTATCACAAGCGTAAGTCATGTATTCAACTGTTTCCCACTAAATAAGTTACTATGATGAATCATATAAAATTATTACTGTTCTATGCTAAAAGATCTACGAATTGGAAATTACACACGTTTCAACCTAATATCATGTTATGATGTATGTTTATACTTACCACAGAACGAAGACTGTACTGAATCTCTTGGCAAAATTTCAGATTCAGTAAATTTTGGTCCTAGTACTTATCTAGCTGTTCAGTGATTTTTGACTGACAAAAATTATTAGGTTTTTACCCACATAATTCAAGAGATTTTAAATTTGTCTCCCTGCTTTCAATCCCTGGCCCTCCAGCCAGTCCAACCTTCAGAATACAACTAGAAGAATTTTTGGAAACACTGGAAAGACATGGCAATTGCCAGTATAAATACAGCTGGTGTTCTCTAGCATCTGGTTGATAGGAAAATCCATATATGGCAATGTTCTTCTCTAGCAATGCTCTCCAAAAGCTCATTTTGCTGCTGAAATAAAGGAAGGGACGATTCCTTTGAAGTCACATTTTTGAAGGGCACGCTAAGGCTTTTCAGGTCTCTTTTTAACCTTTCTTTTTGCCTTTTCAAAGAGTTCACTACCTTTGTTATTCTTGCCCCATACAAAGTTGTTCTCCATTCTCTACCATTACTCTTGCTTTTCCCATGCTTTTGCATATTTTAGAACATTTTGACCATTTTACTTCCTGGTAAATTCCCACTGATCACTTTACAACTCTTTATGTTAGCTTTTCTGAGAGTTCTGTAAAAAAACCTTTTATATGTAACGTTAACCTTGTTCATATGGAATAATCATGTTCCAGGTACTCTTTAAAGCAATTTAGATATATTATTTAATTCAGTTCTCCCATAACCCAATTAAGCATATATTTCTAAAACCCCACTTTTACAAATAAGGGTAATGGGGCACAGAGAGTTAAAGTAAATTTTCCAAATTCATACAGCTAGTAGGTGGTAAAGCCAGAATTTGAACTTAGCAGTCAATTCTGGAGTCTACTCTCTTAAAATCTGTACTGAATTCCTATCCTCTGTAATCTTATGACATTTGGAACTGATTTATAAGTAAATGTTTGACTTATAAGTATTTACTTACTGATCTGTCAATTCAGATAGAAAATTTGAACTTCTAGAAAGAGCAAAGTATTTCTTATGTTTTATATTCAGCATGTAAAAGAATTCATGCTACTTTGAAGTGCTGAATGGGTAAACAATGGATTCCTGAATGTCTTCAGCTCTTTTTGAAGAAGGAAGTTCCTTAAACAGTGAGATGGCATTTGAGATTAGCTTACATTCTTATGACATCACATCCAAGTATTTTTTGATAGTTTGTTAATCTAGAAGGTCGGGGCCTAAAGAAACATTTTGATAGTTTAATCCATGTGTTTATTTCAAGTACAATAAATCTTGTAAAACAGAGCTATGGAGACTTTGGATAGAAGGAATTTTATCTTCCCTATCTTCCCTAATCTTCTCATCTGGTAGACCTCCTTCAATCAGAATTTAAAAACTCAGTTTAATAAGATGTCATTATGATAATGTTACCTTCATCAGTTTTTGCTCTCATGAAATTTAATCATGACTTTAAAACTAATTTTACAATTCTTAATATACCGCATTAATTCTCTTATTGAATGTACAATTACAAGAAAAATTTTCAGCTGCCAGTGACTGATTCAACTTTTCATAAAACCAAGTGATGCCCTCATTCCACAACCCATACTTCTGACCGTACAATGAAGAGCACAGAATTAAGAGTTCAAAGACTGGGGTTCAAGCCCAGATTTTTTTTCAGTAATGATCCGTGTGAGCTCAGTCAAATAACTTAAAAATAACACCTTAGCTTCTTCAAGAGAAAGACCACATGTGTGTCATTCTGTGTGGGTCTGGCAGAATAATGATCGATTAATTAAATGGGCTGTCTTGGCAATAAATTGAGTCCAATTGTGTCCATCTGAGAAGTGTGAAAAAAAATGAAACAAAAATGTTGGGCTTCTAGAAGTTACAGGACGAAAGACACCAAATGTATTATTATTATTTTTTTTTTGGTCTTTGAGCAAGATGTCAGGGTTATAGTCATG
Source organism: Orcinus orca (assembly GCF_937001465.1). Lineage (NCBI taxonomy): Eukaryota > Metazoa > Chordata > Mammalia > Artiodactyla > Delphinidae > Orcinus > Orcinus orca. The sequence goes on from NC_064571.1 coordinate 82,119,998, forward strand.
AATACATCTACACTCTGCAAAGTGGGTGCTTTCAAAGTTTGAGTTTCCATATTCAATAGAGATCATTTGTATTAGGAAGAGATGATTTGTAGTAATACACTGATAGATGTAAGAAAATGTCTTTCCTTCTGGTTAGAATGGCATCGTCTGTACTCTTTCTTGGAGCAAGTAAAATCTGCATTAACACATGCTATTAAAATGGGGCAAAATGGCATTAGCCGATGTGACAGTTTCATAATCAACAATGAAAAACACTATCTAGCACGTTCTTGTTTACTCTTCTGTGTTAGAATAAGGTTGGCACAGATTCTTAGATATCTCATCTTTGATTACACTTGGCAGACTACCTTTCCCAGAATAAAGACTTAATAAATGTTGATTTATTAAATTCAAGGATCCTTTTGCACTCCAAATGAATGTCACTGCATGTTTTAGTGCCACCTTATGTTTAGTGGGGATTATCTATGACATATTTGAGTGTTTTTCAGAATGTGGCTTATTGGCCATCTGTATCAAAATCATCTGGGAAACTTGTAAAAGTGCAGATTTCTGGGTCTACCACAAAATCAGAATGAAAGTCTAACCATCTATTAAGGGATATGGGTTAAAACCTCTAATCAATCCTCTGAACCTCCAATCATTAGAAGTTTCCTTTGTACTAGATCTTTAAGCCAAGCACAGTCTCCTGATTAGTATACGATAATTAACTCTTTGGCTTTAATACAAATAGTCTCTTCTTAGTATGACACATTTTTTTAATTGTTAAATAAATTGTTGAGTGAATTCCTATATGGCACTTTTAAACTGGCTGAAACTGATACATAATATTTTTTCAGTTAAATTCTAGTAGGAGATATTTTGACATCTATAGATATGTACTTTTTTTTTTTTTTTAACCTATTGGGATTAGATGACGGGAAGTGAAATAACATTGAGAAAATTCTCCTTGCAAAGTCTTAATATCAACTATCTTACCTGATTTGCATTATAATTTAAAAGGTAAGCATTTTGGGGTCTATTTTACAGACGAGAAAAAAAACACAAAGAGGTGATGTGACTTTTTCACGTTTTTACAGCCGTAAGCAGCATACCTGAGGTCCAAATCCACAGCTGGTTAATACTGAAATCCTTGAGAGGAGCTTCAAGATGGCGGAAGAGTAAGATGGGGAGATCACCTTCCTCCCCACAAATTTCATCAGAAATACATCTACATGTGGAACAACTCCTACAGAACACCTACTGAACGCTGGCAGAAGACCTCAGACCTCCCAAAAGGCAAGAAACCCCCTACGTCCCTGGGTAGGGAAAAAGAAAAAAGGAAAAACAGACAAAAGAATAGGGATGGGACCTGCACCAGTGGGAGGGACCCGTGAAGGAGGAAAGGTTTCCACACACTAGAAGCCCCTTCGCGGGCGCAGACTGCGGGTGGCGGAGGGGGGAAGCTTCGGGGCAGCGGAGGAGAGCACAGCCACAGGGGTGCAGAGGGCAAAGCGGAGAGATTCCCGCACAGAGGATCGGTGCCGACCGGCACTCACCAGCCCGAGAGTCTTGTCTCCTCACCCGCCGGGGCGGGCGGGGCTGGGAGCTGAGGCTCGGGCTTCGGTCGGAGGGCAGGGAGAGGACTGGGGTTGGCGGCGTGAACACAGCCTGTGGGGGGTTAGTGCGCCACTGCTAGCCGGGAGGGAGTCCGGGGAAAAGGCTGGACCTGCCGAAGAGGCAAGAGACTTTTTCTTGCCCCTTTGTTTCCTGGTGCGCGGGGACAGGGGATTAAGAACGCTGCTTAAAGGAGCTCCAGAGACGGGCGCGAGCCGCGGCTAAAAGCGCGGACCCCAGAGATGGGCATGAGATGCTAAGGCTGCTGCTGCCGCCACCAAGAAGCCTGTGTGCGAGCACAGGTCACTCTCCACACCTCCCTTCCGGGGAGCCCGTGCAGCCCACCACTGCCAGGGTCCCGTGATACAGGGACAACTTCTGTGGGAGAACGCACGGCGAGCCTTAGGCTGGTGCAACGTCACGCTGGCCTCTGCCACGCAGGCTTGCCCCGCACTCCATGCCCCTCCCTCCCCGCAGCCTGAGTGGGCCAGAGACCCCGAATCAGCGGCTCCTTTAACCCCGTCCTGTCTGAGCAAAGAACAGACGCCCTCCGGCGACCTACACGCAGAGGCGGGGCCAAATCCAAAGCTGAACCCCGGGAGCTGTGAGAACAAAGAAGAGAAAGGGGAATCTCTTCCAGCAGCCTCAGGAGCAGCGGATTAAATCTCCACAGTCAACTTGATGTACCCTACATCTGTGGACTACCTGAATGCACAACGAATCACCCCAAATTGAGGAGGTGGACTTTGGGAGCAACGATATATATATATTTTTTTCCACTTTTTCTCTCTTTGTGAGTGTGTATGTGTATGCTTCTGTGTATGATTTTGCCTTTATAGTTTTACTTTTACCATTTGTCCTAGGGTTCTGTCTGTCCATTTTATTTTCTTTTATTATTACTTAAAATTTTTTTCTTTATAATTATTTTTTATTTTATTAACTTTATTTTATTTTATCTTCTTTCTTTCTTTCTTTCTATTTTTTCTCCCTTTTATTCTGAGCCTTGTGGATGAAAGGATCTTGGTGCTCCAGGAAGGTGTCAGGGCTGTGCCTCTGAGGTGGGAGAACCAAGTTCAGGACACTGGACCACAAGAGACCTCCAAGCTCCACGTAATATCAAACAGCGAAAATCTCCCAGAGATCTCCGTCTCAACGCCAAGACCCAGCTTCACTCAATGACCAGCAAGCTACAGTTCAGGACACCCTATGCCAAACAACTAGCAAGACAGGAACACAACCCCATCCATTAGCAGAGAGGCTGCCTAAAATTATAATAAGGCCACAGACACCCCAAAACACACCACCAGACATGGACCTGCCCACCAGAAAGACAAGATCCAGACTCATCCAGCAGAGCACAGGCACTAGTTCCCTCCACCAGGAAGCCTACACAACCCACTGAACCAACTTTAGCCATTGGGGTCAGACACCAAAAACAACAGGAACTATGAACCTGCAGCCTGTGAAAAGGAGATGCCAAACACAGTAAGTTAAGCAAAATGAGAAGACAGAGAAACACACAGCAAATGAAGGAGCAAGGTAAAAACCCACCAGACCTAACAAATGAAGAGGAAATAGGCAGTCTACCTGAAAAAGAATTCAGAATAATGATAGTAAAGATGATCCAAAATCTTGGAAATACATTACAGAAAATACAAGAAACGTTTAACAAGGACCTAGAAGAACTAAAGAGCAAACAAGCAATGATGAACAACACAATAAATGAAATTAAAAATTCTCTAGATGGGATCAATAGCAGAATAACTGAGGCAGAAGAACCGATAAGTGACCTGGAAGATAAAAGAGTGGAAATAACTACTGCAGAGCAGAATAAAGAAAAAAGAGTGAAAAGAATTGAGGACAGTCTCAGAGACCTCTGGGACAACATTAAATGCACCAACATTCGAATTATAGGGGTCCCAGAAGAAGAAGAAGAGAAAAAGAAAGGGACTGAGAAAATATTTGAAGAGATTATAGTTGACAGTTTCCCTAATATGGGAAAGGAAATAGTTAAACAAGTCCAGGAAGCACAGAGAGTCCCGTACAGGATAAATGCAAGGAGAAACACGCCAAGACACATACTAATCAAACTATCAAAAATTAAATACAAAGAAAAATATTAAAAGCAGCAAGGGAAAAACAACAAATAACACACAAGGGAATCCCCATAAGGTTAACAGCTGATCTTTCAGCAGAAACTCTGCAAGCCAGAGGGACTGGCAGGACATATTTAAAGCGATGAAGGAGAAAAACCTACAACCAAGATTACTCTACCTGGCAAGGATCTCATTCAGGTTTGATGGAGAAATTGAAACCTTTACAGACAATAAAAAGCTAAGAGAATTCAGCACCACCAAACCAGCTTTACAACAAATGCTAAAGGAACTTCTCTAGGCAGGAAACTCAAGAGAAGGAAAAGACCTACAATAACAAACACAAAACAATTAAGAAAATGGTACTAGGAACATACATATCAATAATTACCTTAAATGTAAATGGATTAAATGCTCCAACCAAAAAATACAGACTGGCTGAAGGGATAGAAAAACCAGACCCATATATATACTGTCTACAGGAGACCCACTTCAGACCTAGGGACACATACAGACTGAAAGTGAGGGGATGGAAAAAGATATTCCATGCAAATGTAAACCAAAAGAAAACTAGAGTAGCAATTCTCGTATCAGACAAAATAGACTTTAAAACAAAGACTATTACAAGAGACAAAGAAGGACAGTACATAATGATCAAGGGATCAATCCAAGAAGAAGATATAACAATTGTAAATATTTATGCACCCAACATAGGAGCACCTCAATAGATAAAGCAAATACTAACAGCCATAAAAGAGGAAATCGACAGTAACACAATCATAGGAGGGGACTTAGCACCCCACTTTCACCAATGGACAGATCATCCAAAGTGAAAATAAATAAGGAAACACAAGCTTTAAATGATACATTAAACAAGATGGACTTAATTCATATTTATAGGACATTCCATCCAAAAACAACAATACACATTCTTCTCAAGTGCTCATGGAACATTCTCTAGGATAGGTCATATCTTGGATCACAAATCAAGTCTTGGTAAGTTTAAGAAAATTGAAATCGTATCAAGTATCTTTTCCGACCACAACGCTATGAGAATAGATATCAATTACAGGAAAAAAATCTGTAAAAAATATAAACACATGGAGGGTGAACAATACACTACTTAATAACCAAGAGATCACTGAAGAAATCAAAGAGGAAATCAAATAATACCTAGAAACAAATGAGAATGAAAACACGATGACCCAAAACCTTTGGGATGTACCAACAGCAGTTCTAAAAGGGAAATTTATAGCAATACAGTCCTACCTTAAGAAACAAGAAACAGGGGCTTCCCTGGTGGCACAGTGGTTGAGAGTCTGCCTGCCAATGCTGGGGACACGGCTTCGTGCCCTGGTCCGGGAAGATGCCACATGCCGTTGAGTGGCTGGGCCCGTAAGCCATGGCTGCTGAGCCTGTGCATCCGGAGCCTGTGCTCCTCAACGGGAGAGGCCACAACAGTGAGAGGCCCGCGTACCGCCAAAAAAGCAAAACATCTCAAATAAACAACCTAACCCTACGCCTTAAGCAATTAGAGAAAGAAGAACAAAAAAACCCCAAAGTTAGCAGAAGGAAAGAAATTATAAAGATCAGATCAGAAATAAGTGAAAAAGAAATGAAGGAAACGATAGCAAAGATCAATAAAACTAAAAGCTGGTTCTTTGAGAAGATAAACCAAATTGATAAACCATTAGCCAGACTCATCAAGAAAAAAGGGAGAAGACTCAAATCAATAGAATTAAAAATGAAAAAGGAGAAGTAACAACTGACACTGCAGAAATACAAAGGATCATGAGAGATTACTAAAAGCAACTCTATGCCAATAAAATGGACAAATTTTTAGAAATGCACAACCTTCCGAGACTGAACCAGGAAGAAACAGAAAATATGAACAGACCAATCACAAGCACTGAAATTGAAACTGCGATTAAAAATCTTCCAACAAACAATAGCCCAGGACCAGATGGATTCACAGGCGAATTCTAGCAAACATTTAGAGAAGAGCTAACACCTATCCTTCTCAAACTCTTCAAATAAAACAGGGAGGAACACTCCCAAACGCATTCTATGAGGCCACCATCACCCTGATACCAAAACCAGACAAAGAAGTCACAAAGAAAGAAAACTACAGGCCAATATCACTGATGAACATAGATGCAAAAATCCTCAACAAAATGCTAGCAAACAGAATCCAACAGCATAGCACAGGGAGATCAGCTCGGGGCTTTGTGACCACCTAGAGGGGTGAGACAGGGAGGGTGAGAGGGAGGGAGACGCAAGAGGGAAGAGATTTGGGAACATATGTATATGTATAACCGATTCACTTTGTTATAAAGCAGAAACTAACACACCATTGTAAAGCAGTTATACTCCAATAAAGATGTTAAAAAAAAATACTGAAATCCTTCTATTTCCACGTGAATATGTGCCTAGTTTTTGACTGCCATTGTCTTAAAGACGTGTAAATTACAAGCATTTTGATCTTAAAACTACCCGGATTAATTTTAAGTTGGCTTATATAAATGAATGACCTTAGTACGTACTTTAAAAATTTTTTAAAAGACCAGAATGTAAAAGAGTCATCAGACTATCACCACCATTGCAGAAGGATGAAATACAACTGCTTTGAACAATAAAAATTCAACTGCTCATAAATTATAATATAGTACTTATTAACCACAAATATGACATTTGCTTAATAAAAGTTTCCATAGGAAAGCTGAAGAAACTACCAGCTTGAGTAGAAAGAGAAGGAAACCTATTAACAGTTAAGTAGCTCGTATTTGTGTGTTTTTTCTAAAAAGTTCTACAAAATGTTGCTGATGTCCAGTGGCTGGTATGATCATATCTGGGATAGGATGCTTTTAAATAATAACCAATTTCAAATCTTTCAAGTATATTTATTTAAAAAAATAAATTCAATTGATGAAATGACTAAACATATTCTAGGAAGAATTGTAGCAATTTGCTTTAAGAAATAGAAAAAAATCACATCTGGTAACCTCTGCAGTCAGCAATAGGAAACAACAATGAAACAAACTTTTGATGTGTACTTTGTTTGCTGTAAGTAAACAGAGTGAACATTAAAAGTAGCATATTCCCGAAAACGGGCCATGAAACTGTTCCAGCTATGTTAGAGGCAAATTTTTCAAACTGTTCTCAGCACTTCCAGGCCCAGGACATCGGTTGGTACAAGGTGCGTTTCCTTCTCAGTCTGAGCCTGTTTGAATAGGTGCTATGCAAATATAAAACCTCATTATCCTCCTCATAGGAGCTTATCTTTAGAGAATGCAAAGCAATTGCATTCTTTGCCATCTGATGCAACAGCAATCCTTTTGAGCAGTTGATTTTCTCCACTCACATGTATTTATATTTTAGAAAGACAATTTAGGTAGCTTTTGGAAAGTGTTCACTGAATATTTATGCGGTAAGTTTTCATACTAAACATTTCTATAGATGGCATTGTGTAAGATAACTGAATTTTCCTGTAAGCACTGTCATAAAAATTATTGTGTTGTTAATTGCAAGCCGTTTATTATGGAAGCAAAAGAAGTTTTCTGTATGCCTTAAAACTCATTTAAAAAAATGTGTTTCTGTCAAATGCAGAGAAAATGTTGTAAGAGGATTGATAATGATATTGTGAATTAGTAAAATATATCACAATTCACAGAAGACTTTAAATACAGAGAATTCTTGTCCTAACAATTTTGTGATAGAAAAAATTAGTATCTGCACTGTGGAAACTGAAGGTCAGAGAGATTAAGCAAAATGCTGTAGTCACACATCTAATAAGTGAGAGAGCTGGAATCAAAATCCAGGTTTCTGGTGTATAACCTCTACTCACTGTAGGACAAGTAAACAACCTCTCATAAATATTCTGCAATCAGAATACATAAATACATGTATGTTTGTTTTCTGGCCAAGTATTAACAACCTATACCTTTACTAAAGCCATATGTACATACATACATATGTATATATACTTATTTATACATATATATTTTGTTAATGTGTTATGCACTGGGGGATACTAAGGAGAATTCATCTTGGTCCCTTCCTTGTTCTAATTTCCTACTTTCCAAGAAACCCTCTGACTCATAAATTATATTTCCAAACATTTGCTCTGGAAAGAGATTGTTCTTGATAGAATGTGGAAACTCTCTAGATGTTCAAAACTTATATTGGCATCTTTGAGTAAATAAACCTGTTGTGTATTTTTTTTTCTTCCTCATCAATAAGTTATTCAATATCAGCCCAACAGCAAACTAAGATCTGTTTAAACTCAGACATTGAATTTTAGGTTCGTAGAAACCTAAAGCTAGACCATGGCTCCATTAACCCAAACTACAACGTTCTCTCAGGACAAAGTTATTTTCAGTGCTACATTGATCATGTGATATTACAGGAGTTGTGTGACTCCTGCCATTTCAAGGTTTCCAGAAAGCCAAAATCCCAAACCCTGCATAAAAAGTCATCTGGACAGGCATGACCTCTACAGTCATCACAGTATAGCATGTGCTTTCTGCCATGTTCATGGATGGATATTGTGTCCCTTCCTTGGTTCCCTGCAGGTTCCTTAGAGGGTGAAGGCTCATTACCCAGCTCAGCCATCATTGTTAACAAGTGGAGAGGATGACAGAGGGCTAAACAAAACAAGCTGAGACATTAACTAGCTTTCAATAAACAGACCGCGGGGTAAACACATACACCTTGAAAGTGCAGAGCAAGGCTGCTTCTTGGGTCTGCTACCAAATGCAGTGTCCATTGTTCTTGATAACCAAGAGGCTAACACCTCCAGTCAACAAATAAAACATTTAGTTTCATTGTCAGGGAATGTTTTGTGAGTGGATCAACTAGTGCCATGTTTCTCTTTCTAGCATATATTTATTGCCCATCAACCACTGTGTTTGGGTTCAGTTACAGCTATGAGGTCAATTCTGATTAAATATGCTCCACTTACTCTGGACATCTATGAAGTTACTCTGCTTCTGCACAAAAAATTCAGTTCTATTGCTCATGACTGCAATTTAAGGTTCTTTCTGTCCTCTGATCTTTTATCTGTTTGAAAACCAAGCGGCATAGGAATATCGGCAGTTTAGTTCTCAAGTGTCTGCATTAAACATGGTGGCCTGCAAGTCAAATCTTTACTTCCATTCAACTGAGAATCGTGTCTTCAAGTTCCCAGCTTTGGAACCTCTTGTCATTTACATAAACAGTGGATGCACCAAAAAAGATACTATTATCAGCATATCCTGTATGACACTCTACTGACTTGACTTTCTAATAAGCAATACTTGGATTTTTCAAAATAGATAATAGGAAGTTTGGAGCAAAAGGAAATAACTAACTTTTCTTAGGATCTATCAAGTGTCAAATATTGAACCAGGGATTGAGGTTAAACTCTGTTATCTCATTTATTCTTTCCCAAACACTTTTATACAGATCAAGAAGCTGAGCCTGGGGGTGATTCAAGCTTGTTCAAGTTTGTTGATGCAGAGCCCCTTTGAGAACCCTGGTTTTCTCACTCAAAAGCATGTTTTGGTATAATTTTAGTTTAGCTTTTTAAGCATATTATGTATCTGGTACTTACATGGATTTGAATTATTTTGAAGGAACAATACTCAGGGTCTATTCGATGTCATCCGTCTGCCATCAGTACAGGTGCTGTAACTTTCATTACAGAACATCAACCCTGCTAGCACATCAGAAGCTATGGATTCCTCTTCAATTGACACCATGGAATAACTATAGGAGAAGCCTTGCCAGACAGCTGAATCACGCATTAGTTGTTATTCAGCTCTTGCCAAATTTATGCCTGAGAAAATTGACGTTCGAGTTGGAAAATTTACGACTCTTTTTTTTCTGTGTTATCAAAGTTCTAAACCTAAACCAAGTTAGATCAGCAAAGGGTAAAATACCAAACACATATACTGAAAGCCCATAGAAGAATGTGCACTAAGTGACAAACCCATACTATTCCCTGGTGTTTTATTGAAATCTAATATGTAAACATGTAATAAATAGTTCACCTTGAGTCAAATAATTTGTGGTTTCTTCACTAATTTTTTTTCTCCATATGATAGATTTTCCCTCAGAATGTAAGATCAGGGAAGAAATAACAACTTTGTCTATCTGTCAAGAATTAATATTCTTTCTTTAAAAATGATACAAAGATAGAAGCTACTATCCTTTCCTTTTATATTGGATGCCTAGGAGTGTAAAGCTAAGTTTAGTTCTCATGTGCTAGATTGCTAAAATTGTTTCATCATTTTCATCTATTAAGTTTCTATCTCTTCTGTTTTGGGGTTCTAATCATGTTTTTAAAACATTTTTGTACAAACTCTCATACACCTATACATCAGCTAAACTGAATAAATTATCTAATTTGGCATGTGTATGCCATTAAATTGTACTCTGTTATAGTCATTTTTTTTCTCAAGGTAAGAACTAGTATGCTTGAATCTATGTCAAGTACTGTGAAGTATCCAAAATCCAAGACTAAGATGTTGTTCCTCTCTTTCCAATATCTGTAACTAAATATCCATCAATAGAGCCTGTGAAAAGTACAAAATGATAAGTTCAGACAATATTCCACTAGTCCAGAGAGAAATCACAGATGATACTAATAATTGCATAGATTTATGGTGTCTAACTATGAACCAGACATTGTTTAACATACTTTACGTCTATAAATTTTCACCTTCAAAACCAACCCGTGAATGGTAACTAACATTATCACTCACATTTTTCAGATGGGGGAATTAAAGCACAGAGAGGTTACATGACATGCCAAAGTCACACAGCTGGTGAGAAACAGAATTGAGATTTAGCTGAGGCAGTGTGGCTCTTGAGTCCCTATTCTTAAGCAATATTCTATGCTGCCATTCAGAGATCAGAATTGCTAGGGCTAGTCTGGGAAATTGGGAGAGTTTCCTAGGGAGGTTAAGATTTAACTACATAAAATTTGAGGTTTAAAACAAAATAAATGATTACCATTGTGTTTGTATTTCGAAAACAAATTTCATATTTTTACATGGTTTCAACTTTTCTTCCTTGTAGAAAACCCTTTATGGTATAAGGAGCAGCTGTGCGTGTATCAAGGATTGGGGTGTAAAGGAGAGAAGAAAGAAAATTTTACAGGTAAGTGAGTTGTTTTGATTGATAATGAAATGTATTCAATTGCAAATTTAAGTCTCATTCAATTCAGAATTTAGCTTTCTTTTTACTTTGTCACTATGGTACAGAGGTTTTGAAAAAAATAGACCTTCGTGTTCAATTTTGAGGGGAAGGGTGGAGGGCAGAATCGCAGATGGCATTTAGAGTTCATTTGCTCTTATTCAGAGAAGCCGTGTGTGACACCGTCATTGGGGCAATGTCCTGGCAGCAGGGTGGCACTGGGCTCCGGTATGGGTTGCGGAAGACTGTTCTCTGGAAGCTTACTGTTCCTGAACAGGCTGACATTTTATAGGGACTATTAGAAATGCATGAATTCTGCACACAAAATGTCAACTGATAGATTAAGAAAGAGCAACTTGCTATAGTCACTAGCAGTAAAATTTCTTTAGCTTTCACCCCATTCTGCTCCATAGATATACTGTATATAAGCTTGTACCATTTCAGATGAGATCATTTGACACCCAAAATACACAGTCAAGTGAAACTTTTGCAATAAGAGTGAAAATTTAAAGAAAAATGAAAATAGTAGTATTTCTCCATCTTCAGTTCAGAAGCCAAGGTCATGGATTATGAATTTTAAACACTCAAAAATCATTCTAGATAAAAGATGGCATCTTTACTCCACTTGCTTATTACTTTTAAAGTATGTTCCCGTTTAAGCTTCTGCTTTAAGTTTTACAAATTGGATGCTAATACAAAAAAAAAATTAACCCCATCATAAAGCCATTGAATTTAATAACATTTTTGTATTGAATTTCATAGTCAGTGATGCTGCCTCCCATTATGTCTAGAAATCCAGAGAAAACTGAGTGCTTGAAAAAAAAATGTATGCTTAATATTTATGTAACCCTTTCAGTATGATGTAGCTTAGGAAGCTATTCCTAATGGAAAATGAGATTAGCCATAAAATTTGTCCCTGGAGTACTTAGACTCTCAAACACTGGACTTCAGGCACAGCAGAAGACAGCAGTGTGTTCATGGCGTCTCCTTTACCCATGGCTCAGCTCACGTGTGACGTAACAGTTACACAGCTTCATTCCCAATTTTAGCGTATATTACCTCAACTTCCTTGTCACCCATAAGACTGCTCGGCATACACATTTATGGCTGCTTTTCCAGTACATTGAATTCCATTTTCTCACCACAACTTCCGGGACTCCTTTTTGTTAAAAATACATGTAGATGATGTCATCTATAACTTAACCACAGCTCTGCCTAAACTGTAAGTAGCAAATGATAATTAAGTTATTCAATTAATTTTAATGCTGTTAAAATCTGTTTTGTTCACTGGTATAAACATGTAAATATGCTTTTGTGGATAAAAGTGAAATGCTTACAATTTTCGCGTATGAAAAGGTAGAAAGTTCAATGGAGGAAACCCACAGAAAAGTTTGAAGTCACGTGAGTCCGCATAGTTACACAGAAAAACATAACCTATTGGGTTTAAGTGAGAATGTTAGTCATCTCATTACTCGTGACTAGTAAAGCTGTCATTTGTGCATGATTTAGAATTTGAATAGTGGGTGTATAGGATACCTACAGTACTATTTAGTTTCTGCTTTGCTGGTGTCTTGTCAATCTGTCATTTTTTGGTTGTGGAAAATAGGGATTTAATCATGCTTTAGGGAGACTGTGTTGTCTGAGAAGAAAATGGAAATGAACTTAAAATGGAAAAAAATGTAAACATATTTAGTGGTGTCCTGACTCGTAAAACTAAAAGCACAGTCTGTCCAGGGTAGTATGCAAGGAGTGGGTACTGCAGTTAGGAGGCATATCATTTCCTCTGTAGACTGAGATCATTTCTGAAATATTTTATACTCTATTAAGTTATACGAAAAATAGACAGAAATAAAAGTCAACACTTGTTCATCATTTTACTTTTTAATTTTTTAACATTTTGGACTATGAACCGTCAGTCGTCCCATACTTATTAATTAAGCATCTACTATGTGCAGGGCTGTGTGCAAGGCTCAGTGAAGAGATACAGAGCATATTAAAGAGATCATATGGTTGAATGTTTCAGACTTTGATTTCTGGAGCCATACCAGCCTGTGTTTGAATCCCACTCTTCCACTTACTAATGGGTGATCACGGAGGAGGTACTTACCCTTTTAATCTCAGTTTCATTTCCAAAATGGTGATAAAAATAGTGTCTGTGTCATATGAAAGTTTTGAAGTGCAACATGACTGCATACATAAAATATTTAATGCCCTTTGTGACTAGCACATAATGAATACTCAGAATCTTAGTAGTAAATTAATACTATTGTTATCATTGTTCATGTTCATTTTTCAAGGAATTAGAAGAGGAATTTCAAGGAATTCAGTAGAGGAAAATTGAACTAACAAAAATATAAATAAAACTGTTGCACTGTGGAATAGTCTCTTAAGAGGAAAATTCCCACAATATAAATAAAAACTTAAATTGAACTTAGATATATAGGAGAAATTACAAATATGCCATTAATTAGCCTATTTCCAACCTAAAATTAATTCCCTAATTAAAAAGAAGGAAGAGAGTCCTTTTCACCTTGGGAGAAATAAGAAATTATATTTAATAAAATATTTTGTAATGTATGTCCATGACAAAATAAGTAGGCCAGATGAGAAAATTTTAAGTAAATGACCAGCATCTATAATCCCAGCATTCACAGATGACCACACTCAGTAGTTTAATGTATTTTCCTCCAGTCTTTATGATGTAGTTTTTAACACGATGGATATTCTATTGTACATTAAATTTTATGTCTGCTTTTGACGTTAAACCTTATACTATAATAATTTTCCACATCTTTAGGAATTCTTTATTAGTTTCATTATTCATATCTCAAAAATTCTGCATTTTATGAGGCTACACTCTCAATGCATACGGAATAGTAAACGTTTTTGTCACCAGTTTATAATTTGTAAGACAATTAGAGAATATGACTAGACACCAACTAATATACTTGAGATGTTCAAACAGTTACAGCTTTAAAAAGAGGCACATTATTAAAATTTTTAAGAAAATTTTCATTAAAATTAAGAAGCAAATGTTTTTGTGTTTATTGAAAGGTGAATAGAACATCATTAAGGAACAAAGAAGGTGTTAGGATATTTAGGTCATGAGCAAAAAAAATTGAAGTAGAAGCATAAAATGTTAGGTGGTGGTGGTAGCTGAAAAAATTAATAACAGAATCTCAATCAAATAGAGCTGGGAGACCAGAGGGGGAGCCCTCATTCTCTGTGACAATAGTAGAGCCCAGAACCTCAATTGAATAGAGCTGGGAGACCAGAGGGGGAGCTCTCATTCTCTGTGGCAATAGCAGAGCCCAGTAGGAAGAAGCAGCACTCCTCTTCTTTCCTGGCAAGAACTCAGCCAATGAAAAGCCAGGGACTCTGTTTACTAGAGCCCTCCCAACTATTTTTTCCTCTCTCTAAAGAGTTTGCCTTCTCTTGCGTAGTAGGAACTTGCACTAGGCTTACCATGGTTGCAGAACCTGGGCTGCAGTTCTCTACTGATCTCTACATAGACCCATTTTTGCAGGAGAAATATCTGAGTCTGTTTGTTTCAGGTCACCATAGTTTACCTGAATACCAATAGTGCATGCCTTAAATGTTGTAAGTGAAAACTGTATAATGTGGAGGAGGGAAGTTGAAGAGACAGATTTTGTTTTCTTAGGTGATTTTTTTTATCTCAACCGTAGTACTTGAAGCGGACTAAGTACATAAGTATTGCTTAGATGTTCTAATATTTTGCAAATTATTTTCACATGCAATATATTGCAAATTGTCTGAGCAAAGTACTGAAAAAATAATATTCTTTTCTTTGTAGTATAAGTTGATGAAGTGTCAGAGAGTTGTTTTTCATTCTCTGAAATAAAAATTTTGTGTTTTGTTTTGATTTCACACCCAAACAATACATTAGTTGAAATAAAATGTGTATTTTGTGCCGTCAAAATTTTGTACACATTGTTGCATTGCCTTTAAAAATTTTTTCCTTATGTTATGCAGAGACAAAAGACTTTTACATAAAATGTGTGTAAGGCAATGTACCAGTTACTAAGGATGTATGGACAAATTACCCCAAAACTTAGTTGTGTAAAACAACTATTTGTCATGCTCATGAATATTCTGTTTCAGAAATTCCAGCAGGGCACTGTGGGGTGGCTTGTCTCTGTTTTATAATATCTGGGACCTCAGCTGGAAAACTCAAAAGCTGGAGCTAGTGTTATCTGAAAGCTCATTTATTCACACACGTGGCTTCTGGTCTGGGATGACTCGCAAGTTTGGCGACTGAAGCAGCTGGGGGTTCTGTGCGTCTCTCTGTGTGTGTTTGTTCCACATGGTCCTTCCAGCATAGTGGCTAGTGCATTTACAGTAGCCATACCTATGGTAGTCAGGGCTTCAAAGGCACAAGATGAGAGAGAGAGAGAGAGAGAAACCCTATCACCTCTTATGACCCAGCCTCAGAAGTCATGTTGTGGCACTGCCATGGTCCTCTATTGACAGAGGCAGATTCAAAGTTCCATCCAGGTTCAAGGGAGCATAGATACAACATCTCAGTTGAAGGGTGTCAACATCACATGTATTTAGAGCATATGAAATGAGCTGTATATTGGTGTGTCAATCTCTGGGAAATATAATTTGCCTCAGGCATGAAGGCTAATAACAATAGCATCACATTGGAATTCCAACTACCCATTCCAAGAAATATTTCACCATTACTTTTGCAGTCCCCACATGCCTTACTTTGAATGTATCAACCCCTTTCTCTTCCTTTCGTACATCTTCACTTCCCTGTGTTTTGTACCTCTTTCTGTAGGTTTACCAAATGTGCTTTCATGCCATCTCACAGTGGATTCATGTGCAGCACATGTGTGTGCAGAGTTGGGTTTCATATATTATTAATAATACTAAATGCCTTCTTCTGCATCTTGATCTTTTCCCCTTGACCTGTGTTCTTAAGATTTTTTCCATACTGTTTCATGTAGCTTAAGCACATGCATTTTACATGAGCCTTACTATTCTGTTGAATATATTTTCCACAAATTATCCATTTTATTGATGATGGGGTTTGGGTTGTTTCCAGTTTTGTTTTATTTATCTCTTATCTCCAGTGTTTCTGTTGTCATATAAGTTTCTTTGAATTTTGCTTTTATATAAAAGGTTGTTATAAATATGCAACTTGCGTGTATTATGTGCCATAAGGATAAAGTTCATTTTTTCCCCAAAGGAATTTGGAATTTATCCTAGCACTACTAAGTGAAAAAAATTTAGTTGGAAATAATTTCAAGGTTAGAGAGTGTTGCCAAAACTAGTACAAAGAAATTATATACCGTTCAGCAGGGTTTAGCTGTTATACATATGTCCATGTTATAAATATATATATATGTGTGTGTATGTGTGTATGCACGTATCTACATAGATATGTGTGTGTGTAAATTACATTAATCATGGTGCTTACCTCTAAATACTTTCATGTGTATTTCCTAAGAATGGGAGTATTATTAACTTATATAACAGAATCATAATCAAAATTCATAAATTTACATTGAATCAATACTTTTATCTATCATCTATATTCCAATTTTCTGAATTGGCCTAATCTTGTCCTTTATAGCATTTTCCCACTGTAATACAGAATCTAATCTCTAGAGTCAGATATTACAGACTTGTCATGTCCCTTTAGCCTGTAATATTCCCAGAGACTTTCTATATCTTTGATAACATGGACACAATTGAAAAATATAGAGCTCATCTCCTTTTTCAAGAAAACAGTCCCTATTTTGCATTTGTTTCTTAATCATGTCTACAATGAAGTTATGCATGCATGGTGTGTTTCAGGGTTTCACATCTGGAGAAACATGATGTCCACTTGAAATATTCCTTTTGATTACCTTGAAGGTGTTCCCCCAATTCTCCACTGTTAATCTCCTTAAAAAAAAAATTGTTGTTAACATTTTTCTCAACTAATAGACAATTAATTGGAGAACAGCTTAACACCATACAAATACATGGATCATCAAAATTTCTCCTTAACTGTGGCATCCACTGATGATTCTTGCCAGACAGTCTTTACCATCATAGTTCCAATATAATGATTTTCCAGCTCCAGAAACCATCCCACCTTTAGTATTCTACAATAAACAATAGACTTCACTTCTCCTGTATTTATATATGTATTTATCTATTTATTATTGAACAGTAATTAATTCCTATGTTTAATGGTTTATCACTGATTACTAAATATAATTATTTCAATGCTCAAATCCTCCCAGATTTGGCCCATGAAAGCCTTCCCAGTAGGGTTCCTCTGTGTTTGGAACTGGCTCCCATCTGACTTTCTGGCACGACAATATATTCAGTGCTCACCTTGGACCTGCTGTACCCTAACAGTGGAATCTATTTTTCCAAGGTGCTATAGTTCCTGTTTATTAGCACCATTTACTTGAGTCCAGTGTTTTCCTATTGATCAGTAATGTTAACCCTGTTACAAATCAAGTTTCCACATGTGGATGGGACCTGTCTTGGCTTCTCTATTTAGTTCTATTAGCCTACTTGACTGTTACTAGATACATAGGAAAGTCTCAATACTTTCATGTTAATTATTATACTGTCTGCTTACTTCTTAATTATTATACTGTCTGCTTCTTATATTTGCCAGGGCATTTAAGTGGATAATTGGTATAATCTTGAAATAAATAAGGAAGTAATATTCTTAATTAAAATCATTCCAAGAAACAAACAAACAAGAGCTCCAGGCACAGTTAGCTTCACCAGAAAAATTTACCAGAGTTAAGGAAGAAATGATGCCAAACTTACAGATTCTTCCAGATAGATGAAAAAAAAAAAGGAATTCTCTGCCTTTTTGAGGTCAATTTGGTTTTTGTTTGTTTGTTTTTTACATCATCATAATATTGATTTAAAAACACATGACACAGGCCTTACAGAAAAGGAAAATTTCGGACCTTAAATATGATCTTAAAATCCTAAAGAAAATATTAACAAGGAAATGTCAGCAAAATATATATTATGACCTGGTTGTTTTTAGTCTCCAACATAAGCCTGGAAATATTTTAAAATCAATGTAATTGGCCACCTTAATAGAAAAATTAGAGAATTATATCAAGAGATGCAGATCAATTAGTTGAAAACATTAAATATCCATTGATAATTAAAAGCAAAGAATATTTTTATTCTGATACAAGATAGCTACAACAAATGAAAAAGAGAAAGTATTGTGCTCGATGGTGGAAAGTCTAAAGTTTTTTCTTTGAGATCAAAAATAAGAAAAGATGGCCATGGGATCTACTTTTATTCAATGTGTGTCTGAGGTCCTAGCTAGTCCGTTAAAAGAAGGAAAACAAACAAATTTATAAGTAGTGAGGGCATAAAATAAAAGTGTTATACTACTGTTGACATTGTAGACTACTGTTATATATGTAAACTAACCAAGAGCATCTATGGATAATTATTAGAATAAAGCAGCAATATAAGCAAGTTTGCTGGATGTAAGATCAACTTACTCCATCCTAGTCCCTACCCACCCCCCAAAAAATCCTATTTAGATGGAGGAATATACCATATTAATTTATCAGAAGTCTCAATATCATAATGTCATTTTATCCAAATTCTACCAGATTTACCCAATCAAACTCAAATGTGGTAGTTTGTTGATTTGCCAAGCTGATTCTGAAAATCATATGGAAATGCATATGGCAAAGAATATCCAAGATAATCTTGAAGAAGAACAACAGAATGGGAATACTTGCCCCTACTGGATATTAAAACGTATTGTAAAGTTACTATAATTAAGATAGTGTGATATTTGCACAGAAACAGGCAACTAGACCAATGGAACAAAATAATGACTCAGAGGGAAAACCACACATATATGGGCATTTAACTTGTGAAAAACATGGCCCCAGAGAGTAGACAGAAAGAAACTGTGTTTTTAATATTTATTTGGTGCTGGGAATAATTGGTATTCATGTAGATATCCATATCCACAGCTTGTACAGAAATTCTAGTGGATTGTAGATCTGAATGTTAAGGAGAAAAATAAAAGCTATAGTACGGTAACAGAATTTTTAAAGACTTCTGTACAGAAAAATATTCCTTAAAGAGGACTTAAAAATCTTTAAGAAGGTAAATATTGATAAACTTTGATGACATTAAAATATTTCTGCTAAAGAAACAACATTAATTCAGTAAAAAGGCAAGTACGTACTGAAAGACTATATTTGTAACTCACATAGTTGACAAATATTGCATCCACAGTATGTAGGTAAATCTTCCAAATCATTAAGAAAAAAAAGGTAACCCAATAAAAATATGCAGAAGACAACTGAACAGCATTTCACAAATAAGGATATACAAATAATCAATAAACATATGAAAAGATACTTTAAAGATATTGGAAAATAAACATTAAAACCACAAGAAGATAACCCTATTTCCCCAACAGAAGGCCAGAAATAAAACTGCCACAAAATTTGATAATACCAGTGGTTGGAAAGAATGTGGAACAAAAATTACTCTCATTAATTTCTGTAGGGAGCATAAATTATTTTTTAAAAAACTAGGAAAAATTAGTATGATTTATTTGTATTACAATTATATTATTAGTAGTATTGTATTAATATTATTAGTATTACTATTTGAAGATATACATTCTTTATGATACTATAATTTCACCCTTAGGTATAATCCAAAAGAAATTCACATATGTGTGCACGAAAGGCATTTTAAAGAATGTTCTTAGGGGCATTATTGTGATATCAGTACATCAGTTCTAGAAACAACCCACCAATGGTAGAATGAATGTACACAGTTGTGTTGAATGTATCAGATGGGGCAACACACAGCTGAAAAAGAATGAACTGCAGCTATATACATCAACACAACTAATCCCACAATACAATCTAGAGTGAAAGAAATAAAAAGAATATGTGATTCAGTGGTAAAATAATACAGAAAGATGAGTGATGCCCAAACAAGAGAATGGTTACCTAGAAGTGGGAGAGGGTTAATGTCTGGGAGGAAAAAAGGAGACTTTTGGGGTGTAATGTTCTAGCCTGACCTGTGTTATGGCTATTTAGGTGTTCACTTGGTGATAAATGAACTGAACTTTCCATGTCAATATATGCTTTTCTAAATTTGTGTTCTGTGTCGTAAAGCCAGTTTGAAACGAAAAAAGACAAGCACAGTGAAAATCAAAAATGACTTAGAACTAAATGTCAAATGAGCACACTTATATCAAACTTTGCATTTAGAGATAAATGTCTACATTTACAAGAAGTTATTAAAAATTAAAGGAAACTTGAAGAAAAAAGGGTTAATACTAATGAAGGAATTGATAAAATTAAAACTAAGCAGTTTAAAGAATAATTAACAAAACAAAAAATGAAAGGTTTGGAAAACAAGATGGAAAACTGGATTAAGATAGAAAAACGCAGTGAGTGGACTGAGAGGATGAAGGTGACTAGAGAGAAATAACCACGTTAGGAAAGAAAAGAGAATTACTACGGAGGATTAGTACATTTATACTTACAATTCTGTCAGTTTTTGTTTCAAAATTATGGATTGGAAAGATATAGACAAGTTCATGAGAAAAAATTTTTCCTCTTTGGAGGGATAGAGTAGTGTAGTATAGAACTGGGGAGCAAAATTAAAAAGATTTAAATAGTATTTGTAATTAATTACATATTTTATTTAAAATATTTGAGACCATGCACCTTTTTTGTTAATTTGGAGGGCTGGGTACACATAGGTTAGTTATAATATTATTTATAACTTTCAGTATTTTTTCAAAAATCTAAATTTGAATTGATTCTTAAATAAATCTTTAAAGAACCACAGAATTATTCCATTTTTAAACAATTCACATAAGTCAAAAATGGTGAATTCTCAATTGTTTGATCAGGGAATCGATTATATTTACCAGTGCTTCCTAGAGTTGCAAATAGAGCCTGTAATATATTAAGGACATTTCACGTTACAGGTAGAAAGTATTGATTGTATTGAGTGAGCACGACAACCATTCCTGCCGTGTAGGTCTAACGCGTACCCTCATTAGCTTACCTGCTTTACTGTGATGGTTTCCAAATTCTGCTCCTTACAATTCATGTCGATTTTAAAAGACTCATCCCAACCTGCCATACCTGAGCTTGAGATATGTTAACACCTGCTTATATTTCTACCATAGCCCCCAAATCGATAGCATAATATTGTAGGACCTTCATGCACTCTATTCTATATTCCTCATTTTATGCACTTCACCTCATAAGAAGCATTGTAACTGATTTATTGAGAGCTTTCAATTCCAGCATATTTTTTCATATATTAAGATAATCACATGGGTAGAGCAAAATAGTATCCACTGAAATCATTTAAGGGCCATCCTTTCCAAGGAATCTCTTATTGGATTTTACCCTTTTTATTCAGCCTTAAATACGTCTCTTTCAATTGGAGTAATTTCATTCACAGTTAACATAATTACTGTTAACATATAGGTTTAAGCTTATAATTAACTTTGGTTAGGAAACAAAAGAAATTCAGTTCACCTATCCTATATTCTTTCTTCCTTCCTTTTTTGCCTTCATTTTAAGAAATATGTTCTATGTGAGGTGATGAATGTGTTGACCAAACTTACTGTGGTAATCATTTCCTAATACATACATGTATCAAATTGCTATATTGTATACCTTAAAGTTACACAATGTTATATGTCAATTATATCTCAGTACAGCTTGAAGAAAAATACATGTCTGTGCTTTTTCCTTCTATTTGTTTCTAGCTATACATTTGTTTAGTATTCTCTTGGGTGGTTACCATAGAGATGTAAATGAATACTTTTATCACTTTGGAAATGGTACAGGAGCCTTGAAAGACTTTGGGGACATTTATTCTTCTCCAACCTACAGAGCCACAACTGATGTGTACAAATTGTGTGTGATACTGTTTGCAAGGTCCTTGTGTATATAGACAATTTGATTTAAATTCAATAAATAAAAAATTATGGGATCATGTGAGGTTTAGTTATTTATTAACTAGTATTTAGAATGAGAAGATATGAGGGGTTTACGTGTTTGTCTATTGTTCTCATTGCATATAAAGATTCGTCATGGTGTCTAGACATCATCACTTTCTGTTCAGGTCTAGAAACCATCTCTTCAAGGTACTTTAGTATCAAATTTCATGTCTCCTGATACAAGAAAAAGAGAGCAAGACTGTTATTATTTACTATCCTATGACTTTTCAAAATATGTTTATTTTGAAACAATACAGATTTTCTTGTCTGTGCAGTTTTCTAATTTCATTTATTTAATGCAAGTTGCATAATTACTTATGATGCTGAGTCATCCATCGTGCTGCTTGTCTGAACTCTGGCTTCCAATTTTAATATTGTTACTGAACTTTGTTAATGATGACCAAAAGTGTAATTCTTACCCAGAGTGTGCAGGAAAATGTACAAAATGCCTCTTTTTCTGGTCATGTTCAGTTAACTATTCAGAATTCTATAGTCTAAATGTAGAACACCACATCTTCCAACAATGTCTTCTCTTGAACTCTTTAGGCCTTATCTCTCAGTTCCTAGAATGTGAACTTTTTCTCTGTTGACCTTAACTTTGCCTTCCACACACCTGCCCCCAGCAAGAAGAATAGGTGAGGAGACTGTAGGCAGAGCAAACAGGGCTGTTCTTTTTCCATCGCTCATCCAGCATGGCTAAAACTGGCCATTGACATGTGGCTCTAGGTCTATCTCCCTTAGAATGTGAAGAGCAAATAGTTCTGGAGAAAGGAGACATTCTCTTATTCTATAAAGCGTGCCAATGCATGTCAGTTTTCTTAACTCAGCAAGTCCTAAGCATGGAGAATCATGAAAACATTCACATTATTTTGAAACTCTTTTCTCCTTATGTAAGTCAAATTAGTCATGTTAGACCTTTTACCATGTTGCATATGTCTTTTCTGTATTATATGTCATTTTATACCATTTTCTTCCCCTTGTTTGGGTTCTGATTTTTTTTAACCTATTTTTAGCTGAAAAATGTTCTTTTCGTCTGTGTCTAATATTTTGTTAAACTCATTATTTAAGTTTTTAGTTTCAGTCATTGTATTATTTAGTTCTATAATATTCATTTGCTTTTAAAAAATTATTTCCAATTCTTTTTTGAATTTTGGAACATTGTAATTTAATTATTTAAAAATACAAATTATAGTTATTATAAAGTCTGTGTCTGATAACTGCAGTATCTGGATATTATTTAGATCTATTTCTTTTCTTTTTTTTTGCGGTATGCGGGCCTCTCACTGTTGTGGCCTCTCCCATTTTGGAGCACAGGCTCCAGACGCACAGGCTCAGTGGCCATGGTTCGTGGGCCCAGGTGCTCCGCGGCATGTGGGATCTTCCTGGACCGGGGCACGAACCCACGTCCCCTGCATTGGCAGGCGGACTCTCAACCACTGTGCCACCAGGGAAGCCCTAGATCTATTTCTTTTTTAAAAATTTTTCTTAGTACTCTGACATTTTATTCCCTTCATCTGTGAAAGCTTTTTATAATTGAGTGTCAGATATCATATATAAAAAATTATAAAAATTACTGGTAACTTTAGGTAGTGCTTTGTTCTTCCAGGGTGAAATTACCGCATATTTGTTTAGTTTAGTGTTTTGTTTTTTAGGCAACTCGTTTAAGAGTCATTGACTTTATCCTATCACAGGTTGAAATTATTTGAAGTTAGATTTAAGTCCTTGAGAGACTGGTCAATTATTGGTTTACTTTGTCACCTGAAGTATGTCTCTTTGGGGTTAAAAGCCAAAGCCTGACTTTTTAAAAATCAGGTCATCTGTTCCTTGTAAGTCTCTGGCCTTCGGTTTCTCACCCTGCCCCCAAATTTTGTGAGGCTGGAGAAGATCCTGTCGACTTCCTCGTCAAAATTGCCAGCTTCCTCATGAGATTCTATGGGATTCCATTGATTTGTGAGTTGAATGGTTTGAAACAAGTAATTCAGCCATTATTAGTACATCATAACTGTCAGACTGCTCTGAATTTGATGCAAATAATTTCTATATTTTTCTAATTCAACCTGAATATAATATTATCAACTAAATCAATAATATTCAGCCATACATATAATAAACACCCTGGGAACACATTATTTACCAAATATGAAACTGTGCAATGTGACACAAAATGATGGAAATGACAGAGCCTGTCAAGCATCTTCAGCAACATATTGAGAAGGTTTAAAATTAGCATTTAGATTTAAGTAAATGTTAGTAAAGGATAAAAGCAAATATTCAAGTTTGAACTACCTTCACATTCACCTGAGATGTACAGAATGACTCTTCAACTCCATTGTAAACACTTTTTAATAATATTCATAAAAATTTGTGTTGCAGAATATATATATATATATTTTTTTACTTTACTACAAGAGGATGAAGACTCAGAGAGATAAAGTTTCTTACTTAGTATCACACAGCTTGAAGGTGTCAGAGCAAGGATTTCAACCTGTATTATATATGTGCAGTGTGTGCTCCTGAAACCCTAGTGTTCTTTCCATTCACTGATGCTGCTTCATTGAGGCACATACATTCAGAACAAGTGCATATTTAATCTCTATTTGGGTTTGAATGAAGTAATATATTTGTCACATGACACTATTTAGGACAGAATATAAGTAAACATGCAGAACTTTCCTCAAGTAGTCAAAATCTTTCAGTATAAATTTAAAGATTAGCTTTGGTTCTCCCATTGCTCTTAGGTCATAATGAATTTCTTCTTCTACTTCTGTATTTTCATATAGGTCATGTATTAAGTGATTTCTTTCCTGTGTTGCTTCTGACTCAGTGAGCATCATGTGACTTTTGAGTCAACTCAAACTGATGTTTAAAATCAATTTCTTTTGTTCACAGTTATCAAGTCAGAAAAAGGCGTTTTCTCTGACTTTAGGAAGAGAGACACTAGATTTTCAAAACAGAATCTAAATTTATCCTGAAGAATTTGTATAAATTGAAATTGCTTAAAAGTCTCAGTAATTTTGCAAATCAGGCAGGAAGGCATCCAAAGTCTATTACAAATGCTTGTGTATGTCTATCTAGCGAAAGTGGCAGGTGCAAAGGATCAGATTGTGAATCTATGGATTTAAATTTAGAATCTGTTTTTTTAAACCATGCCTTGAAAAGAGAGGAATTAACAAGGGCTGTTATAACAATAGCTATTTGTTCTGACTATTAAGTTGTGTTTTTGGCTAGATTTTTCTCTCAACACTTAATTTTAACTGTATGGAATTAAATTGTTTTACAGATTGGAAACATATCAATTTCTTGTATATTTGCACAATGCTATTCCTTACTCTTTACTTTAGCATGGTCATTTGGCAGAAATTTATAGATATTTTATTTAATTTTAATATTTTAGTTTTTTAAAAAACCCTCTTGTTTTCAGTTCAACCCAAATGATATGTAAATAAAAAGAGAAATAAAGTTAGAAATATGGATTAGATATAGAGTCCAGAGGGCATTGAGTACTGGCTAAGGAATTCAGACATTCTTAAATAAGCAATGGTGAGTCCATGAACATAACTAAATACTGGAAGAAGATAATCCAAAATGTGCTTTATAAATAACAATCTGGCTATCACGCATTCAGCCCACTGGGATGGGCCTATTAGGCACATGACCATGCCAATAAGAAGAACTTTTAAGATTGTGCAGGTAATAATTTGTAAGTGCCTGTATCAAGGAAGTGATTATAGTAAGAATATTAAGCAGATACTTTTAAGGTATCAGAGAACCAGAATTGACAGGATCAGGACATAATGCAGTGAACTGTGAATGAAGTGGGAGATTGGTCATGAGACCATTTTATTTTTTTAATATCTAGGTGAGTAAGAGGATGGTAATAACATTTACAAATATAAAAATGCATATATTTTCTAATTTAGACTTTGGACCTAGAAAACAATTAAGAAATGATGTGCAGATTTTGTTCATCTGAATATAGGATGGAAGTTTTAGGGAGAGGTCAGAGCTAGAGTTTTAGGTCCAAGTGTTATTTACTAAATTTGGCTGACACCCATGAGCTTTAATGATCTTTCCAAATAAAAACTACTAACAGTAAGTCAATGTTTCCTAATATTTCCCCATCAATACAGTAATTATTAATAAACATGACCCAGAGATAACTTTCTGGAGGTCATCTTAAGGAAATATAAACTAGAATATTTTATTATGTGAAAAATGGTATGTGAGGGATTGTATTAAAAGAACTATAAAACCTTACTCTTTTCAATCTCTGGGAATCTAAGCTTTTATGAAAGGCACCTTCATGTATTACAGTGTACATCACTATCCTCTCACAGATACAGTTACCGTCACCACCATAGCTTTAGTCATGTCAGTCATAGATTCAGGCAGATCCTTAGTAGACTATTTTTGACCAAATAAGTGTTTTTTAACTCTGTGATTCAGCATCATCCACTTGAACTGGGGCACCTCTGCTAGTTCAGTCATGCCTACCCCAGCCCATTGACTTTGCAAGTTCTTAAACAAAATTCTCTTTGTCTCCTGGTATTCTGGTTTTTATGGGGGGGGGGGGGGTTGAAACTTATACCCACTAAGTACCTTGCATTTCTATTTATTTTTCTTCTTTATCTCTTTGCTATCTTTAAAGCTATGAGAGAAATAGCTTTTATCTAAATTCCTTTTTCAGTAATGCTACAAATATCAAAACATCATATATTTTAAAAATATTCTTGATCTTATCCAGCCAGCGAGATGGTGGCATAGGAAGTCTCAGAGCTTGTTTCCACACAGAGACACCAAATTAACAACAATATGTGGTCAAAAACCCTTTATGAGAAGTCCAGAACCAGTTAGTAAGTTGCAGCACACCGAAGTAAGCTTAAAGCCAAGAACAGCCACGTTGAAACTGGCATTAAAATTTTTCTTTTCACCCACATCAGCCCCTCTTCCAGGCTGGCACAGTTCATGATTGGGAGTAAAAGCCAAACTAGCAGCTTCCCTCTTGGGAGGGAAAAGAAAAGTGAAAAGTATGTCCAGTGTTCTGGCCTTTGGGGATGCTGCCTGAGTGATTAACTTCTGTCTTACCTGATTTGGATTGCTGATTTGGGTACCTGCATTCCTTGGATGGCTGGGGAGCGTAGAGAACAAAAGAGAGCTCAGTGTCTTGTTGGCAGCACCAGAGAATCTGCAGTACCACAGGCAGACATCAGCGGGAGCAAGAAACTACAGTTGTCCCTTGAGCAACTTGGGTTTGAGCAGTGCAAGTCCACTCATATGTGGATTTTTTCAACAAACACATACAGTATTGTGATTGGTCGAATTCATGGCTACAGAACTTCACATACAGAGGGCCGACTATAGGGCATGAGCATCCACAAATGTTGGTATCCTCGGCAGATCCTGGAACCAATCCTCTGTGGATACCAAAAAATGACAGATGGCTGTACAAGCTTCTGAAAAAGAACCTGGCAGACCTCTCCAATTGTCGAATTACATGTATAAGCCCAGAAAAGACACTTTCCCATAAAAAGGTTTGATTGGTGATCTATAGATGGACTGATTTGTGAAGGTCTTCCCCTGTATAGAGATAATTCTTCAAGACTGGGAGAAGACAGAGAGCTTATTTAAAAAAAATTATGGCCCCAAATGTCTTAAATCTGAGGAAGGGATTCAAATTCAAGAAACTCAAAGCATTCCACTTATGATGAATTCAGAAATATCCACACTGAGACACATTATCATGAAACTGTCAAAAATCAAAGACAAAAAGAGAATCTTGGAAATGTCAAGTGAAAAAAGACTTGTCATATACAAGTGAGCTCCCATAAGATTATCAGTTGATTTCTCAGAAGAAACATACACAAGAAGGAATAATATAGAAGAGATGGATACATTTGTAGAAACATACATCCTATCAGGACTAAACCATGAAGAAATTAAAAAAAAAAAAATCAGAACAGACCTATAACTAATAAGGAGATTGAATCAATAATTAAAAAAATCTTCTAACAAAGAAAAGCCAAGGAACAGATGGCTGCATTGGAGAATGCTACCAAACATTTAATAAAGAATGACACCAATCCTTCTCAATCTCTTCCAAAATTTTGAAGAGGAGAGAATATTTCCAAAGTATTCCAGAAAGCCAGGATTATTCTGATACAAAAATAAGACCACACTACTACAAATAATGAAAACTACAGACTAATGTCTGTAATGATATTAATGCAAAAATCGTCAGCAAAATATAGGCAAACTGAATTCAACAACACATAGCAAGGATATCATTATAACCAAGTGAGATATATTCCTGGAATACAAGATGGTTCAACATATGAAAATCAGTGAATACAATACACCACTTTAACATTATGAAGGATGAAAACCACATGATCATTTCAATTGATGCAGAAAAAGCATTTGGCAAAATTCAAGACACTTTTATGATAAAAACATTGAATAAACTAGGACTAGAAGAAAATTACCTCAATATAATAAAGTCCAAATAAAAAATAAAGTTTTATGTAATAAAGTTATAATAAAATAATATATGAGAAGTCCAGAGCTCATATCATACTCAATGGTGAAAAGCTGTGAGATATTTTTCGAAGATCAGTAACAAGACAAGGATACCTACACACATCACTTGTATTCAACACAGTACTGGAAGTCCTAGCCAGAACAGTCAGATTAGAAAAAGAAACAAACAAAAAATTCCAAAACAGAAAAAAAGTTAGGTAAAATCATCTCTGTTCACAGATGTCATTGTCTTATATGTAAAAAACAAACAAAAAAAAAGAAAAAACCTAACGATTCCACAAAAGAACTGTTAGAACTAGTAAGCATATTCAGCAACGTACAAAAATTAGTTGTGAATCTGTTATTAACAAAACTACCTCAAAAGGAAATCAAGAAAACGATTCCATTTGCAATATCACCAAAAAAAAATGCTGAGGAATAAACTTAATAAAGGAGGCAAAAGACTTGTACACTGAAAACTATAAAACATTGCTGGAAGAACTAAAAGAAATGAACAAATAAATGGAAAGACATCTTGCATTCATGGATCGGAAGACTTAATATTGTTAAAATGTCCATTTACCCAAAGTGATCTACATATTTAGTGCATTCTCCACCAAAATCCCAATGGTATTATTTTGCAAAAATATAAAATACCATCTTAAAATTCATGTGGAATCTCAAAGGATCCTGAATAGTCAAAACAGTCTTGAGATAGAAAAACAAAGCTGAAGTTCTCACACTCCCTGATATCAAAACATATTGCAAAGCTGCAGTAATAAAAAGAGTACTAACATAAAGACAGACATATTGACTGAAAGAAGAGAATAGATAGCTCAGAGATAAAACCTTATGTATACAGTTAAATGATGAGAAGAGTACCAAGGCTACATGATGGAGAAAATATAGTCTCTTCAACAAAGGGTGTTGGAAAACTGGATGTCCACATGCAAAAGAATGAAGTTGGATCCTTACCTCACACCATATACAAAAAATAACTCAAAATGGATTAAATGTAATACCTAAATGAAAGATACAAAACTGTAAAACTCCTAGAAGAAAATATAGTGGAAAAGCCTCATAACTTTGGATTTGGTAATGATTTCTTGGATATGACACCAAAAGTACAGGCAAAAAAGCAAAAATAGACAAATGATACAACACCAAACTTAAAAATTTCTGCACACAAAGAAAGAAATCAAGAGTGAAAAGGTAACATACAGAATGGGAGAAAATATTTCCAAACCATATATCTGATAAGGAGTTAATATCCAGAATATATAAAGCACTCCTACAAGTCAACAACAACAATAACAAAATCCAATTAAAATATAGACAAAGGACTTGAATAGACTTTTCTCCAAAGATGATATATAGAAGGCCAACAAACATATGAAAAGGTGCTCGACATCACTAATCACCAGGAATATGCAAATCTAAACAATGCTATATCATCTCATATTCATTAGGATAATCAATTTCAAATAAACAGAAAATCACAAGTGTTGGCTAGAATATAAAGAAATTGGAATCCTCTGCACTGTTGGTGGGAATATAAAATGTACAGTGACTATGGAAAACATTATGGAGGTTCCTCAAAAAATTAAAAATACCATGTAATCCAGCAATCCCACTTATGGATCTATATCCCAAAATGTTGAAAACAGGATCTGGAAAAGATATTTGCACACCATGTTATTGCAGCAGTATTCCCAAGAGTCAAGAGATGGAAGCAACCTAAATGACCATTGATGGATGAATGGATAAAGAAAATGTGGTATATACATGCAATGGAATATTATTCATCCTTAAAAAGGAAATAAATTCTGTCATATGCTACAACATGGATAAACCTTTAGGACATTTGCTAAGTGAAATAAGACACTCACAAAAAGACAAATTCTGCATGATTCCACCTATGAAATGTACCTATAATATTCAAACTCTTGAAAACTGAAAGCAGAATGGTAGTTACCAAGGCTGTGGGGAGGAAGAAAAATGAAGTTGTTGTTCTAAGGGCATAGAGTTCCAGTTTTGCAAGGTATAAAATTTCTAGAAATTTGTTTCACAGCAATGTGCATATAGTTAATATTACTGTTCTGTACACTTAAAAACTGTTAGCCTGGTACATTTTGTGTTATGTGGTTTTGGCCACAATAAAAAATTATTTTACATAGATATGCTTTATCACCATAATAATGTATCAGATAGCTAAAAAAAACCCTTATCTGTATTTACTCTTCTGTTTATTATATTACTGTCTGATTTCCATGGTAGCCTAATCTTCACATTTACAAATTGTTTTATTATATATTTTGTCTATAATTTTAATATTATCTGAAACTCATTTTCAGAGAGCATTTAGTTTTAAAAAAGGGTAAAATAAGTGAGCCTCACCAGGATTCTACTTATCCTTTAATAACTCACAAAAATTCCTCAATAATACTCATTATTTATTTATGTTTGCCATTTTTGTCTACCAATATGAGCTTTTGATACTAATAGATCAAACATTTTGGATGATGAATTTCAATTTTCTTCTGATTCTGAATACTAATAGATAGTTATTTAGGATATTAAATGTTTTGTTTCACAGATGTTTTGAACTATCTGCTTTCTATATTCAGCAATCATTAACTACTCAGATACTTCATTTTAATTTCATTTAATTTCATTCTAAAATGTAATGACATATATATAAACAGCTTGCTTGAAGATATGTTTATATTTTGCATACATATGTTTTTCTTGTGACAACTGAAGTAGTTTTTTTTTTTTTTTAAATATATTTATTTATTTATTTAGGGCTGTGTTGGGTCTTTGTTTCTGTGCGAGGGCTTTCTCTAGTTGCGGCAAGCGGGGGTCACTCTTCATTGCGGTGCGCGGGCCTCTCACTATTGAGGCCTCTCTTGTTGTGGAGCGCAGGCTCAGTAGTTGTGGTCACGGGCCCAGCCGCTCCGCGGCATGCGGGATCTTCCCAGACCAGGGCTCGAACCCATGTCCCCTGCATTGGCAGGCAGACTCTCAACCACTGTGCCACCAGGGAAGCCCTGAAGTAGTTTTTTAATTTATTTAGTTTTCATCTAATATAATTTAGATAAAAAGAAATTTTAAGTGAATGCTCTTCTCTCTTTTTTTTTCAAGTACTTTCCTGTTTTGTAAATTAACCTATAGTTACTATAAATTGTCCCAATATAGCATTGCTCGTTTTAAGTTCTTATCTCCATGCCATTTCTTATACAAGGCATTCTTCTTGGAATTATCTTTACTCCCCTTTTCAACAAGTTTCTTCCAAAGCCTTTAAAACAGTTCTAACCAACATCCCCTGTAAAACCCTCCTGGTGGCCAATCACCACGTTGATTTAGTTGGTTTTGTTTGCTTTCATAGCACAATTCATCACGCAAAGAAGGTAACCAAAAATGCTTTTAGAATTTCAATGAATGATTTTGATTTACATGAATAAATTTTCCAGTTTTATACTTTTTGAAAGTTCTATACATGGTTACATCTTACATGAAGAGTAAAAGAATTTTGTCACTAATTACAAGTGGGATTTACCAGAAGTTTCTTATGTAGGAATGATTAAATCAGATGATTGTATATAGTAATTATTATCAATAAGCTTCAGTTGCATTTAGTACATATGACTTGAGGGTCTGTTATGATTCTGAAAGGTCTGTGTAGGGACTAAAAGTCTATGTTCTTATCTGGATGCTTTGGAGTCAAATCAGTCTTAATCTGGCTTTGGAGTCAAATTGGCCTTGATGTGATTTGGGGGAAATTACTTAAACTTTTGTGGCTCAAGATTTGTAATAGAAGAATTACTGTTAAGGGACATTTTTTAATAAAAGATTACTTTTCTTTAATGTCCTCTGGTCTCTGAGTTCTACAACTCAAAGATTATGTCTTAAAATTTCAATCTGTGTCCCAGTGCAGTATCTGACACCTAGCAAGCACTTACCATGTGGGTGAGATGAACAGATGGGTAATGAAATTATTAGCGCTTGTGAGGAGGAAGAATATAATTCTTGGGGCTGATACTATCAAGGAAGAATTCCCAGAAGAGATGAAAATTGATCTTTACATTGAAGGGCATGTGGGACAGAAAAAAAGGAAAGAATATCCGAGTTGTGCATCCAAGCCAAAAGTATATTTTCATGGTAATCACGTGAGAACATTTTCCAAATGTCAAAGCCCATAAAATATTTATTAATAAAGGTGTTTGCAACAAATTTTCCTAAACATCTCAAATCTATGCTGTATTTATGTTTGCCTAGTCTAATGAATAGAAGTACTTTACATTTCTGATCAGCTTGCCTGCAATGCTGGAATTTGAAATAGTTGAAATTTAATTGCTTAAAAAATACTCCCTGCTTCTTCTCTTGCCCCTTTATTTTTCTCTCCCTTTTTCAGTCAGCTTGAAGGGGGAAAAAAAAAAAAAAGACACACTGAAAATCCATTTGATAGGTTCTTGTGCCCTCTTGTGGCAAATCCATTTTGCAGCATAAATACTGCCCAGTCCGGCAGGAGTCATCAAATTGCTGACCAGCCCCTCCTGCCTCTCACTGGAAATGCTCTTGTAGGCTCCACAGAGAGTAGGCAGTAACACATCGGAAATAATGGCCGCATCGTAAGTAATTTGGTGAAACTGAGAAGAGTTCTGTTGTATCTATACTGTTAAAAAAGCATTTTGTTTTCAGAAGCAGTATGACCTTGGGCTAGCCCCTCTGTTGCACTGAGCTTCATTGCCCTCATTTTTCAATGGAGATATTTCTACGTCAAAACAATTTCACAGGAATGCAGAATAGATTAATGTATATTAAGGTGTTTCATTATCTAAGTGGGCAAAATAAAAGGGTTTATATCATTATTACATTTTCATGGCATATAGTTCAAATAAGATGTATTTAAATAAATTTATTCAGTAGGATAACTTTCTATTTTGACTAAAAATCTTGATGACTAGGTCTGGCCTGGTGTGAAAAATATTAAATTCAGGAAAATAAACAACTATATTCTGTATAAAATTACCTACCTAATTACTCACTATATATATATATATATATATATATATATATATCCTAAATACAAAAATATTTTTAATTCAGAGAGGACAGAGTCATTTGCAAAAAAATCAAGTCAGTTATTAGGTTCACTCGTTCATCAGATAGTTAAAAATAATCTACAGTATGCCAGTATTAGCTTAAGACTAGGAAAAATATGGTGAGTTCCCACATGGAGCTAATGTTCTAGGAAATAAACACAAACTAAATAATCATATTATAAATGTAAAAAATGAACTGTGGTGATACAAGAAAATGAAATATGCAGGTATCAGGATGTTTAATTGGGGAAATTATATTACCTAGGAAAATAATGCCTGGGCTGAAATCTAAAGGAATAACAAGCATTATAGGGGCAGAGGGTCAAGGGTGGGTTTGGGAGAAAGAAATATTACAAGCAAAAGCCGTGTCTGGAAGGCAGAAAGACACTGAAAAAAATGAAAATGTCAGAAAGCAAGAGAAAATATGGTTTTTGAAAAGGCAGGAAAACTGAGTAGTTTGAGCACTGTGGCCCTATGAATGACATTCATTCTTTACTTTTAGAGTCGCCCATTTTAAAACGTCAGTTGTACAGTTTCTTTTTCCCCAGGAATTTTGTAACTTAAAAACAGCTTTAAAAAGCAGATGGAAAACAGAGGTCACACCAAACCTGGCGCACCACTCCAGCACACATACATACAAAGGTACACACTGACAAACACACAGATACGTTGAAAAGGAAGTTAACTGTAAAATTCCTTTGGTATTTAATGAATGATAAAACTTATTAGTTGATAAACATAAATTTATGATACTGGTTGCATGCTCTACAACATATGTTTATCAATATCTAGATGCATATGATTTTTGTATGCTGCTTCTTTTGGCTCCTTCTTTTGCCTAATTCTTCTTTTGTGTAGGCAACTTGTGACACGGCTCCCAGTGAGTCTTAACTCTTAGTGGTCCTGCCCTTGATTATTTCCCTCCCCTTGTGCTTGAGTTGGATCTAGTTAGTGGGATGCTTTTAGAAATGACAGAATGACTTTGTGGCTAGGCTTCCAAAGACAGTGATTTCACCTTGCAGGCATTCTCTACTGGCTCTTCTCACACAATGGCTCTGACGGAGAGGGTAACTGAGGGCAAGGGACCGAGGGCAGATTCTGGCCAATGGCCAGTAGGAACGGAGGCCCTCAGGCTCACAGCCCTAAAGGAATTGAATCCTGGCCACCACCGCTGAGGGAGCCTGGAGGCAGATTCTGCGTCAGCTGGTCCTGCACCCCTGGAAAGGTGACATTGTCCCCAGTCAGCATCTTGACTGAAGCCTTGTGAGTGAGGTGACCATCCATCCTGGTTTGCCTGGGATCAAGAGACTTCCTGGGATGCGGAACTTTCAGTTTTAAGACCAGGAAGGTCCTGGGCAAACTGGGATGAGTTGGTCACCCTGCCTGTAAGAGCCTCTGAGCCAGAAGATCCACAGAAGTTGAGATGATAAATGTAACTTGTTTTAAGGCAGTAAATTTGGGGGGTAATTTGTCATGCAGCAGTGGAAAACTAATACACTTACATTCAGGATTCAGTTCGGGTATCAGTTCTCAAAGAAAACCTCTGAGTCTCGGGTGTGTACCTTGAGACCCCTCCTCAAATCCTCTACAGTATTCTGTACTTTTCCCTAGGAGAGCATCTGAAATGCTGTCTTGTCTTGGTCCACTTGGTTTTTCTTTCAGTTCTGCTAGACTACAGACACTCTGTTAGTATGGCCCATGTTAATTCCCCAAGGAAACCTTAGTAATGTTACAGAATAGATACCACAAGCTGAAACAGTGATGTGTGTGTCCCCTGGCTGGCTCTTCAGTATACTGGAAAAGACGTCATTACTTGAGGAGACAATATTTCATAAGTTTAAAAAATACTTTATTTAGTTCAATTAAATTTTCATCTTCTGTGAGTAGCATTAGATCTCTTGTATATTTTTCATATTATAAAAAAACGTTTTTTAAACTTACTCCTTTTTTTTTTGTAAAGCCAAAGCTGTTTTCACAAATCTAAACTCCTCACTGTATGATTAAAGATATGATTAAGAAGTAAAGGGATTTTGATTTTGTGGCCAAGATACTTTAGAATAAATTGAAGTCTGTTGTAAGTAATAAGAAACATAATAGTTCTGATTACATTCACATAGAAATAACTTAAAACTCAGTTTTTATTTCACTAAGAAGCACGGATAGCAGTCCTTATATAACGATGATTAAGTAAACAATGATTAAGTAATGGAAACAGAAATGACAAAATGGTAAAACTTTGTAAAAAATCGACTTTTTCTATCATAAGTGAATAGACTTGCCAGACATCAGGAAAAAAAGAGTTTGTAACAGACAATATGAAATCCTATTAATTGAATTAACTAAAACACGGAGCTACATGATTATCATTCAGTTCAGTCTCTGTGGGCCACTTTTCTTTTGTTTTATTCTATGGCTGTAGTTTGAGCTCCAGGCAATTGCCCTTTAAATGTGAGCACTAGGTATGTCTTAGCACAAGACTGAAAAGCATGGCTACAAAATGCACTAGTGCAATATTTCTGCAAACCAAAAATGCATCTTAATTTTTTGATCCTTCTAAAGATGTTTTTATAATGTAATATGGGTCAATTATTACAGTCCTTCTAAATGTAGTCTAATGATTTATTTTTAGAGTGCACTTTCTCCAATTCCGAAGCAAACATTTATCAACCAAGTTTGCTAATATAAGACTCTACCCACCCACAAATGTCACCCCCACTGTGATTGTCAGGCTTTACTTGTTCATTGGGAGCTATCTTCTGCTCTTTCTGGAGTGAGCAGGTAAAAGAGAAAAGATTTTCTTTTTAATTACTGAAACACAGACTGCAAATAAAAGCGTTCCTAATGGCAGTGTCATAAGTGTAGGAGGAGACAGGTCTCACGCAGGATGCAGCAAATAAGGACAAAGAAAACGTAAATTCTTGCCTCAGAAAATTTATGGGAAGAAGCTACTACATAAAGTGAGGTGTTGGATTCAATGATTTGTTTATAAGTAAGTAGTCCAAAACTTTTGAACTCTCTAGAACATAAAACAAAGAATATTCAACACTTACTGCTTTTTAAGGGCCAAATATTTATGTGTTCAGCATATCAAATATGAACACTTTAGATGTTCATATTACAGTTTATTTGCAAACTTTCATTGAAAATAATTTGGTTAACAGTGTAAATACTTTTATTGGTTATTTGATACATGTTACAAGTGATGTGCAAAATAAGGATTTATTTTATTGCTTGTAAAACATTAGTATTTCTAGTTCTAATTTGAAAAGTTGCACGATGCTTCCGAAACTTCATCTGTTATTCTGGCCTTTTTTACTTTTCTATAGAATTTGCAGTCCTTACCTCATACAATCTATGAAAAATGCCAGGAGATTATCCATAAATAAAGCTGTGAAATTTACTCATTTCTGAAAAGGCTATGTGCAGTCTTGCTTATAGATTTATTCTTGCTTCAGAGAGAGCTATTAGTTTCCTTGTGTCAAAGTGAACTATGTTTTAGTACACAAATCAGAACATATGTTTTCTATGGTATCGTCTATTTAATTAGCAGTTAATCATCAAAGATAACATGCAAGTTAGAATACACTGTATTTAGAAAGCTAGACACTTAATCTCTCTAACAGATTGTATCATATATTCCAAGTCTCATAGCCCACCATTATAAAAGAAGTTATATCTGGAATGTTTCAGTAACATCTAAATTGCGCATGCTCAACCCAGGGCTAATTAGGCAGAACTCGATCTTACTTATTTTTAGTTTCCCTTCTATGTCTTGTATTTAATGAAGTTTTTACCACATATTCTTCAATTGAATCAATTAAGCCCCCTAGAAAGTATTGTCAAAAACATGAGTTAATTTTATATTTAAACTCTTATTAACGGAAGCTAGATTTTATACAATTAAAGAAGATTCTAAATATTAAAAGCAGTTGTCAACATAAGATCAACACAAGAGACTGGGTTCATGCTAAGAAAATCAAGAAATTTGAAATTGAGACACATGCATGAAATATTCACACATTACTATTAGCTCATGTTGTTAATGAGATAAATAGATATCATTCTGAAAAGAAAAGGTTAGTTGTGACAATAGAAAAGATGTGTCATGCCACTTCTCACTATGTACCCATGATAAGGCTGAACTGTTGTTTGTTTTACTTCTTAAATTCTGTATCAAGAAAGGTGTGTCCTTACTCCTCTCACAAAATATACAAATTCTGCCCATAGCCCAAGTTCTAGTTTAAAGGCTGTTTGCATCATAGACGCTTCTTGGTAGCTACTGTATCCTGGGTGCTTATAGGACTCATTACTCTGTTTTTACTCTTCATTTCAGTTACCTATTGACTTCCCCATCTATTAAGAAGAGTAATGTTCCAATTCTGGTGTGAAGAAAATTACCTTAGCAGCTTGTGTACAGTGCAGATTCCTAGTCTGTATGCCTGGAAAATTTTAATTGAGCAGATTTAAGATATTAGGCAGAAGTCTCTACCTCTAAAAAGACCATGTAAACATTATATCAAATTTATGTACTTGATTTCATGCAAATATTATTTTTCCCACTTCAAACACACTCTGAGGAATTTATTTTCCAGCCCTGGGCCAAAACTCTCATGTCTGTTTTTTTTCCAACATTTTGTGATATTGCCTGGCATCTTGGAAGTGCCCCCCAAAATAGTAGTCTACGGTTATTTTATTTCAGTCATCATTTGTGCCCCATGCAAACTCTTTGCTAAATATTTCATAAGCATTCTGTTTTATGACCATAATCATCTCACTGAATTAAATTTAAATTAAATTCTATAATTATGTGGGTTTAAGTCTTAAAACAAGTCTATAAGTCTTTATTCCCACATGCTGTGTTCTTGACTTTCATTTGTATATTGTTTAATAGGATTATGTTTTCAAGACAATGTTTTGGTAAAGCTAATTGTATAATAAAAGTCCTGACACCTGATAAATGTAACAATATTTTTTTCTTGCCTTTACTCATTAAAACATGATGAAAATACAGAAATTTAAGGTCACATACCTTATTCCCCTCACAATATTCTAGATATTTATTGTCTCTGATATTGTTCTATTAATTATGAGTAATTCCAGAAGCCAGTTATTGTTCTCCTTTTAAATGAACTGCAACATTTCTTACAGTATAAAATTTTGTACTTTTTTACTCTGAAGTTCAATTGACTACATCACTATATATATTTACATATATATCAGCATATAGTTGTGGTTGTTAATTTCATTTTCTTGGATTACAGTGAGACTCCCTGTCTGCTCATCTATGGCTTCATTTCAGTAACATTTTCTTTCATATTTGATATTATTTTAATGTATCATTTGATACCTTGTCTTAAATTCACACTAATCAAGGCTCAGTAAGTATTCTATTGTCTATCATCCATTTCTCTCATTTTTCATCTAGTCACTTCAATCACCGTATGCATTTCCTTTGTAACTGGTGTGGTTTTCACAAGCCTCTCTCACAGGTTATTTCTTTACATTTTTTACAGCATCACTTTGATTCGGTTAATCAGAGTTCAGCAATAGCATTAAATTCTATCTTAATTTATATACTTAGCTCCACCATCTCCTTTTTTTTCTTTTTGCTTCACGTTGTTTTCTTCATTCATTCTTAATCAAATATTTTATTGTGTCCATCTCTTTAATTTTCCTGAAATGGAAAGTAGTTATATTTTAAATAATTTCTATATTACCTAAGATAAATAGATATAATTCTTAAGTGAGTTTCTCAGTATTTGGAACGCTGTGCTTTGTCTTTAAAAACAAATCATTCATTAATCCATGTATTTTTTTTTTTTTTTGAGAGTGTGCTTACATGCCTTTGTGTGTCCGTGAGGTTTGTATTTTTAAAATCTGTTTTGGATGGGTACAGTTCTGTGTACCTTTGGCTTTCTACTTGATAAAGCAATACATAGATTGTGGAATCTCCATGATTTTCCTCCATTTTTACCTGAACAGTTTAGACATTTATTTGTTCTTTAACTTTGAGTTGCAAGGCTGAATGTAAACTTTTATGCTACTTTTAGCTCTTCAACTGTGGAAAAGGAATGTAACTCTGGACATCCACAACCTGAAACTTTGAATACCTGCTTTTTTTTTGAACCTCTCAACATGTGCTCACCCTAAACTTGCCAGGGCAATTTTTATACTTAGTGGTAAAGGACAGGTTCCTTTCTTAATTTAGTCTTATGTGCTTTGCTTTGAGGAGCTTTGGATTCCATGGTAAGAAGTCAGTTTTTTTGGCCAGCACACTGTTACACATGGACAGTTCATTTTTATCAGCAGCTACAAACTTGATTCTACTGCTGCTGTAGACATATATTTGGCATTATTCTTTCCAATTAGGAGATTGATTTTGCCAAAAGAAGAATGGCTTACAAACATGGAATGTTACCTTTTGTCTTGCCTTTATTGTTTTCCCTTATGAACAAAATGAGCCTTATGTGTTGTCTCCAAATCAAAATTATCCAATTTGGGGGTTCTTATTAAGGCCCTTATGAATTCTTCTTCTTACCTCCTGTGTACAATGGCATATAAATTTCTGTGTCCTTGCTGTCTTCCCCAAATTGTACTGTGTTTTGGGATTACTCCTTAAATCTGTGATATGAAATTCTGCAACCTCCCACACTTTTAGTGAAGATAAAGTTTACTTGTCCAACTTATTTTTTATTGTTGTGTGATTATGTCAGTGTATTTCAGGGGAAGAATTTGGTAAATGTGAACCTAATGCAACACCTAACTCAGAAATTTTGAAAGCAAAACACTAACATTCTTCACAAAATATACAAATAGACAAAAAGAAAGTTAGTTACAAAGTACTTCAATACAGTATCTTTGATTTATTTATAAAATTATTGAGTATCATATCTATGCATGTAAAACATGTCAAATACTATGCAAATACATTTATGTTATTTATTTCACATAAATATGTGAAGTATGTGTTATTCATTCTGTTTTATGTATGAATTAACTAAAGTGTCAGGACAAACAAGATAAAGAAAATTGCCCAAAGTCACGTTGTTTTGGTTTTTTTTTTAATCTTTTTTTTTTTTTTTTTTTTTTTGCGGTACGCGGGCCTCTCACCGCCGTGGCCCCTCCTGCTGCGGAGCACAGGCTCCGGACGCGCAGGCCCAGCGGCCATGGCCCACGGGCCTAGCCGCTCCGCGGCACGCGGGATCTTCCTGGACCAGGGCACGAACCCGTGTCCCCTGCATTGGCAGGCGGACTCTCAACCACTGCACCACCAGGGAAGCCCCTCTGTTGAGGATTTTTGTATCTATGTTCATCAGTGATGTTGGCCTGCAGCTTTCTTTCTTTGTGACATCTTTGTCTGGTGTTGGTATCAGGGTGATGGTGGCCTCGTAGAATGAGTTTGGGAGTGTTCCTCCCTCTGCTATATTTTGGAAGAGTTTGAGAAGCATAGGTGTTAGCTCTTCTTTAAATGTTTGATAGAATTCGCCTGTGAAGCCATCTGCTCCTGGGCTTTTGTTTATTGAAAGATTTTTGATCACAGTTTCAATTTCCGTGCTTCTGATTGGTCTGTTCATATTTTCTATTTCTTCCTGGTTCAGTATCGGCAGGTTGTGCATTTCTAAGAATATGTCCATTTCTTCCAGGTTGTCCATTTTATTGGCATAGATTTGCTTGTAGTAATCTCTCATGATCCTTTGTATTTCTGCAGTGTCAGTTGTTACTTCTCCTTTTTCATTTCTAATTCTATTGATTTGAGTCTTCTCCCTTTTTTTTCTTGATGAGTCTGGCTAATGGTTTATCAATTTTGTTTATCTTCTCAAAGAACCAGCTTTTAGTTTTATTGATCTTTGCTATTGTTTCCTTCATTTCTTTTGCATTTATTTCTCATCTGATCTTTATGATTTCTTTCCTTCTGCTAACTTTGGGTTTTTTTGTTCTTCTTTCTTTAATTGCTTTAGGTGTAAGGTTACGTTGTTCATTTGAGATGCTTCTTGTTTCTTAAGGTAGGATTGTATTGCTATAAAATTCCCTCTTAGAACTACTTTTGCAGCATCCCATTGGTTTTGGGTCATCGTGTTTTCATTCTCATTTGTTTCTATGTATTTTTTGATTTCCTCTTTGATTTCTTCAGTGATCTCTTGCTTATTAAGTAGTGTATTGTTTAGCCTCCATGTGTTTCTAGTTTTTACAGATCTTTTCCTGTAATTGATATCTAGTCTCATAGCGTTGTGGTCGGAAAAGATACTTGATACAATTTCAATTTTCTTAAATTGACCAAGGCTTGATCTGTGACCCAAGATATGATCTGTCCTGGAGAATGTTCCATGAGCACTTGAGAGGAATGTGTATTCTGTTGTTTTTGCATGGAATGTCCTATAAATATCAATATTCTTTGTTCGCACAGCTCCCGGGGTTCAGCCTTGGATTTGGCCCCGCGTCTGCGTGTAGGTCGCCTGAGGGCGTCTGTTCTTCGCTCAGACAGGATTGGGTTAAAGGAGCAGCTGATTCGGGGGCTCTGGCTCACTCAGGCTGGGGGGAGGGAGGGGAACGGATATGGGGCGAGCCTGCGGCATCAGAGGCCGGCATGACGTTGCACCAGCCTGAGGCGCGCTGTGCATTCTCCCGGGGAAGTTGTCCCTGGATCCCGGCACCCTGGCAGTGGCGGGCTGCACAGGCTCCGGGAGGAGAGGTGTGGATAGTGACCTGTGCTCGCACACAGGCTTCTTGGTGGCGGCAGCAGCAGCCTTAGCATCTCATGCCCATCTCTGGCGTCCGCGCTTTTAGCCACGGCTCACGCCCGTCTCTGGAGCTCCTTTAAGCCACGCTCTTAATCCCCTGTCCTCGCACACCAGGATACAAAGGGGCAAGAAGAAGTCTCTTGTCTCTTCGGCAGCTCCAGACTTTTTTCCCAGACTCCCGCTAGCCGTGGCGCACTAGCCCCCTTCTGGCTGTGTTCACGCCACCAACCCCAGTCCTCTCCCTGCGATCCGACCGAAGCCCCAGCCTCAGCTCCCAGCCCTGCCCGCCCTGGCTGGTGAGCAGACAAGCGTGTCGGGCTGGTGAGTGCCGGTCGGCACCGATCCTCTGTGCGGGAATCTCTCCGCTTTGTCCTCCGCACCCCTGTTGCTGTGCTGTCCTCCGCGGCTCCGAAGCTTTCCCCCTTCGCCACCCGCAGTCTGCGCCCACGAAGGGGCTTCTAGTGTGTGGAAACCTTTCCTCCTTCACAGCTCCCTCCCACTGGTACAGGTACCGTCCCTATCCTTTTGTCTCTGTTTATTCTTTTTTCTTTTGCCCTACCCAGGTACTTGGGGTTTTCTTGCCTTTTGGGAGGTCTGAGGTCTCCTGCCAGCGTTCAGTAG
The DNA here is from genome assembly GCF_937001465.1 of Orcinus orca. Taxonomy (NCBI): domain Eukaryota; kingdom Metazoa; phylum Chordata; class Mammalia; order Artiodactyla; family Delphinidae; genus Orcinus; species Orcinus orca. Next base: position 82,162,854 of record NC_064571.1, read on the forward strand.
GTGTTCTGTAGGAGTTGTTCCACGTGTAGATGTATTTCTGATGTTTCTGTGGGGAGGAAGTTGATCTCCGTGTCTTACTCTTCCGCCATCTTCCCCTCTTCTCTGGATGTAAATCTTGAAGCAAAGTTCTGCCATTTGTCTATGTTTATTGGACATATGATTTATATAATGCTGGTGAGGTTACTGACTAGGTGGCATGTATTTGTGAATTCAAATGAGATAATGAGGGCAGACATTCTTTAACGCATGTAAAACTTTATAAAACATGAAGCTTTATTTTAGTCATTATGCCTGAATTAAGGGAACTGAAAAATATTACATATTTATTTCTACCTTAAGACTAGGCTAAATAACTAAACAATTTAGTTGCTTCCCCTACTAACAGATAATACCCACTAAAGTTTACTTATCACAAATTGGCATCGATATGATATCCATGTCCTGATCAAATAAATTATCATAATAATTAGAATTCTCTATGTATATATTCACCATCACAGGGATTTACCTGTTTGATATAGGGAACCAGATTCCCCAGGTTCCATGGTATCGTGGCATCAAAGTTGGAACTTTGGAAGAATGTTTTCCAAATATATGTGTGATTCAGAGTAGTCACTTACAGTGGGAAGATACAAAATAATAATCTTTTAAAGTAACCACCTAGAGGGGTGGGATAGGGAGGGTGGGAGGGTGGGAGATGCAAGAGGGAAGAGATATGGGGATATATGTGTGTGTATAGCTGATTCACTTTGTTATAAAGCAGAGACTAACACACCATTGTAAAACAATTATAGTCCAATAAAGATGTAAAAAATAAAAATAAAATAATTGTTTAGCTTTTCTAAATAAGGTAAATGATCCTAATAATGACCCTGTGAATTGTGCATCATTCTCTTTGACAGAAGAATCCAAGGGTCAGAAAAGTTAAAGACTATGTCAGAAATTATGTTGTTAGTAAGTGGAGGTCTTAGAATAAATCCCATTTTGCCTATTTTTAAGTAAAATGAAATTTTCACAGGGTAAATATCATCACACTTAAAACACATTTCCTCTATGGGCCCTGAGTGAGTCTCTGAGAAGAGTGACTGTGACTTCTTCACTCTTATGACCCAAGGGTGAGTCCCTGGCCTTAGCACAGAGCAGTCTCAGTAAATTGGTTTTGCTTAAGTAGATAAACATGGAGAGATGAAAAGAAGAAACGTGAGATTGACAGCTACAACCAAAGTGATTCTGAACACAGAACAATGGACAGGAAGTCTATCATCAGAAATGAAATCAGAGGCAGCTATTTGGAAGATCCCTTGTTCTATTATCTTGCTCTAACAAAAGATCAAGTTTACATGTTTTCTTTAAGATAACTATGTGGAGATGTTTAATTTCATGAAAAGTATAACCCATATTCAGAATATCTATATAATTAAAAAAATAGATTGTGGGAAAATTAATAAAATTCAAAAGTCTAGTGTGATATTTTGGGGAAAGCATTTTAAATGGGAAACAAAAGAAAAGCTTGAATTCTCTCAGTTATCTTTATTGATTTCCACAGTCATTTAAAGAGATAAATTTAGGTGTTTTTCTTGGTTCTGTATATGGGTTTAATAAATATTAACAATTTAAATTTATAAAAATTTAAGAATTCATAGGTCATTTAGTTTAAAAAGTAATCACCCGTTACTATTCCTTATTTTCCTTGCTTTTAACCACCCATGCATACACACACATTTACTTTCCTTACTGAGGTATGCAGGGGAGGGTGGGAGGGAAAGAACACTTATAACAATGGTTATTCTGGAGAACGAGCAGTTCACTAATAAGGTGAGCTAAAACCTAACTTCACTGGATGAGAGTACTCAGAATGATGATGATTGCTCTTACATCAACTAGGTATTGAAGGTTTTAGGTATTCATATCTGATTATGTTTGATAACCACACATCTGTATGTCACATTCCATAATGCGAGTGATAACAAGTCATTTTGGTTTATGAACCAAAACTAAGCACTGCCATGTCTTGTTAATATCAAGGGATATTGTAAATTAGAAAAACAGAACCTTAAAATGTCAGCATTTATTCCTCCTGTGAGCACAAGGGGGAAATGCTGTCATAAGATCAGAGACCCTAGTCAATATTTGGGGTGTTCCTCAGTTGAGGATTGTGGCAGGAACTGAAAAGGGACCTTTCATCAGCTACACAACAGCTACTATGGGAAATTACTGCCAAATCTAAGAATAAAGAAAACGCTTCCACATAAGCAGAAGAGCACTCGTAGTTCCACATAAGCAGAAGAGCACTCGCACACCAATTATTGTTCTGTGGGTCTTGAATGAGTGAGGCTTTTGCAATAAAAGTAATGAAGTTTCCCTTTTTTTCCCTTTTACAGAAGAGGAAATTATGAAAATTTCCATACTCTGAGGTTTTTACTTTATTATGTAAGATACTATTCTGATAAAACTGTGTGAAGCAAACATACATCCACCAGAGTTCCACATATTAATTCAAATATTAAACTTCATATCAAGAGGCATTTTTTCATGAGAAGTGAGAAAGGAATTAATTTTCTTTTTATTTCCCTTTTCTCCTACTACTTAAAAAACAAAACAAAAACAAACAAAACAAAAAAACACATTTCCTACATGTTGTTACCCTTCTAAAATTTCTGCGTCAGGGTCTGAGACCAGTGGTTGCTGAGAACTACAGCTTATCTGAATCCCAGAGTCTATATCCAGGTCGTTCCTTTGGAATGTGCAGTGCCCCGGAATCTGGCAGCAGGACCCCTCTCTATTGGTTTGGAGAAACCTGCAGGAGGTCTGCTCTGTCATCACCTCATACTGCCCTGAATCTGCTACTAGGAATCTTCTCAACCAAAGCCTCCAAATTCTCCTGCATCTGCTCTTTCTGGTTCCACAGACGAAGAGCTGTTGTCCACATGCAATACTTCCCCCTTCGCTACTATTGCCAATGCCCAGCCTAGCAAGAGTTAAAATTAACAGTTACATCTACCGAATACTGGACATATTTGCAATTATTTCTTCAAATTTTTTTTTTCTAAATTATCCCTCTTGGGATAACAATTAAATGCATGTTAGACCACTTGACATTGGCCATCAGGTGATTCTGTTTATTTTTTCCACCTATTATTATTTTTTTCTGTATCTTTCACATAAGATAATTTCCACTGATTTGTGTTTAAATAAGAAACTTTTTTCCCATGTACAATCTGCCGTTAAGCTCATTCAGTAATTTTTAAAAAATTTTAGATATCTTATTTTTATTTCTAGAACTTCCATTGGGTTTTTACTTTATGGTTTGCATTTCTCTCATGTGGGTCTCCATCTCTTCCCTCATAGTGACCCATCTTTTCCCTTAGGTCCTTGAAGATATTTTTAATAATTTCTTCAAAGTCTTTGTCTGCTGGCTCAAATCTGCTTCATCTCAGGGTCAATTTTTATTGCTGTCTTTTTTCTTGATTTTTCTGGACGTTGTAGGGAGACTAGACTGTGTTGTGTACATGTAATGGGGATTGAATTTTATTCTCACTGCCAGTTGAATTACTGGCATAAACTTTTGGTCTTACCCATCTTGTCTTTCTTTTTAGACTGAGTCTGTTTCATTTCTCCTTAGTTCTCCATCATGTCTCTAACTATAGAGAATGATCTTTACTATTAACTCATGACCTTTCTGATGTCTCAACTTAATGCCTGAGGTTGCCATAGTGGTCTCCTTACATGGCTAGACTGAAAATCCAGTGTCTCACAACATTCCATGTCTTCTAATATTTCTGTTTATCTCTCATTCCTGCAGCTGGCAGTCTCTGATGCCTTTTGGAGCCATGGATAGTCAACTCTTGCTAAAGACCTAGGCTGGACTGACTCCATAATCTTGCTCTTTCCACTATACTTCTTGAGTATCTGACTCAAGGCTTCTCTGTGCAGCTCTCTTCTTTCTCATACTCTGCAAATCTCAGCCTCTTCAGCTCCAATTTGCCTGACCTCCAGTCTGCCCAGAACTCTTCCCTTGTGTTCTAATTCCCTGTGTCACACAGGAAGTGTCCCCAGTCAGATAGCCTGGGCAAACATGGGTTTCAATTTATGAGTTCCCATTCTTTGAAGGATCATAGTACTATGCCACCAGTTATCTGATATATGAACACAATTGCCTCATATATTTTGTCCAATATTACAGTTCTATGGTGAGCAGACAAATAGTATACTGGTTACTTCATCATGATTGCATGCTGAAATTACCCATTTCCTTTACATTTAATGAAGCCTTATTAATTTCTTCCAGTAATAACCAGAACTGCCATCCAATTATGATTCTCTCACACATGATTAAATATTTTTCTTTAAACTGCAATAGCAGTAATAATTTTGGAAAAAAATCCAAGTCATCAACTTCAGTTATTTTAATAATAATCATAAATTATTAAGTTATTGCAAAATACCAATGTACATATCACTATATGTGGATTTCTCATTATTCCATACAGAATTTATAAAGTAGGTACTCTCCTCATTTCAACTATGAAAGAAATGAAACAGAGAAATTAAGTAGTTCTTCATGGTCTCATAGTTACCTAGTACATTTTGAATTCAGGAAAGAAACTCAGGGAGTTTGCCCCCAGAGCCCATGATCTTGACTGTTTTGTCATGTGAAGAATACTGAGATAACAAACAGGAACAACACAATAGTGATCAGTACTAAATAAACAATTTTTAGAAAATATTTGAAAAGTCACAAAAGGAAAGCAAAATATTTGCAATTAAAACAAAAGGAAGAGGAGAAAAAACATACATTTTGCAAATACAGGCATAGCATAGAGATACCGTGGGTTCAGTTCCAGACCATAGCAATAAAGCAAATACCATAAAATAAAGTGAGTCACAGGGATTTTTGGTTTCTCAGTGCATATAAAAGTTATGTTTACATTATACTGTAGTCTATTAAGTGTGCAATAATAGCATTACATCTAAAAAACAATGTACATATCTTAATTTAAAATACTTTATTGCTAATAACAGATCAACATCAATCTGTGCCTTCAGCAAGTCATAACCGTTTTGCTGGTGGAGGGTTTTGTCTCAATGCTGATGGCTGCTGACTGATCAGGGTGGTGGTTGATGACGTTTGGGGTAATCGTGGCAATTTCTGAAAATGAAACAGCAATGAGGTTTGCTGCATCAGTTGACTCTTCCTTTCACAAATGCTTTCTCGGTGGCGTGCAGTGCTGTCTGAGAGCACTTCACCCATAGTAAAGCTCCTTTCAAAACTGGAGTCAGTACTCTCAACCCTGTTGCTGTATCAACTAAGTTTATGTAATATTCTGAATCCTTTGTTGTCACTTCAACAGTCTTCACAGCATCGTTACCAGGAATAGGTTCCATCTCAAGAAAACACTTCCCTTGCTCATCCATAAGAAGATACTCCTCATTCCATTAAGACAGACATTAAGATAATTCCATTATCATGAGATGCAGCAATTCAGTCATATCTTCAGGCTCCACTTCTAACTCTAGTTCTCCTTCTATTTCTACCACATCTGCAGTTACTTCCTCCATTGAAGTCTTGAACCCTCAAGGTCATATATGAGTGTTGGAATCAACTTCTTCCAAACTCCTGTTAATGTTGATATTTTGACCTCTTCCCCTGAATCATGAATGTTCTTGAGGGCATCTAGATGGTGAGTCCTTTCCAGAAGATTTTCAATTTACTTTATCCAGATCCATCAGAGGAATCATTATCTATGGCAGCTATAGCCTTACAAAATTTATTTTTTTAAATCACAAGACTTGAAAGTCAAAATTACTCCTTGATCCATGGTCTGCAGAATGGATGTTGTATTAACAGGGATGAAAACCACATTAATATCGTACATCCATGTCAGAGCTCTGGGTGACCAGGTGCATTGGCAATGAGTAGTAATGTTTTGAGAGAAATCTTTTTTTCTGAGCAGCAGATCTCAACAGTGGGCTTAAAATATTCAATAAATGATGTAAACAGATATGCTGCCATCTAGGCTTTGTTGTTCCATTTCTAGAGCACAGCATAATTCTTAAGGGCCCTAGGATTTTCACAATGGTAAATGAGCACTGGCTTCAATCTAAAGTCGCCAGCTCTATTAGCCCCTAACAAGAGGGTCAGCTTGTCCTTTGAAGTTTTGAAGCCAGGCATTGACTTCCCTCTAGCTATGAAAGTCCTAGGTGATATCTTTTACTAATATAAGGCTCTTTTGTCTCCATTGAAAATCTGTTGTTTTGGGTAGCCACCTTCATTACTTATCTAAGCTAGGTCTTCTGGATAATTTGCGGCAGCTTCTACATCAGCACTTGCTGTTTCACCTTATACTTTTACGTTATAGACACAGATTCTTTCCTTAAACCTCATGAACCAGCCTCCTCTAGCTTCAGACTTTTGTTCTACAGCTTCCTCACCTCTCTCAGCCTCCACAGAATTGAAGAGAGTTAGGGCCTTGCTCTGGATTAGGCTTTTGGCTTAAGGGAATATTGTGGCTGGTTTGATCCTCTACCCAGACCAATAAAATTTTCTCCATATCAGCAATAATGCTGTTTTGCTTTCTTATCATTTGTGTGTTCACTGGAGTAGCACTTTTAATTTCCTTCAAGAACTTTTCCCTTGCATTCACAACTTAGCTAACTCCTTGGTGCAGGAGGCCTCGCTTTCAGCCTATCTTGGCTTTCAATTTGCCTTCCTCACTAAGCATAATCATTTCTAGCTTTCGATTTAAAGTGAGAGATGTGTGACTCTTCCTTTTACTTGAACACTTAGAGTCTAATGTAGGGTTATTAGTTGGCCTGATTTCAATATAGTTGTGTCTCAAGGAATAGGAAGGCCTGAGGAGAGAGTGAGAGACAGGGGAAAGGTTGGTCAGTGGAGCAGTCAGAACACACACAACATTTATTGATTAAGTTTTCCATCTTGTATTGGCACGATTTGTGGAGCCCCGAAAATAATTACAACAGTGAAGATCACTGAGCACAGATCACCGTAACAAATCTAATAACAATGAAAAAGTTTGAGATGTTGCAAGAATTATCAAAGTATGACACAGATGTGAAGCGAGCAAATGCTCTTGAAAAATGTCACCAATAGATTTGCTTGACACAGGGTTGCCACGAATCTTTAATTTGTAAAAAAAATGCAATATCTGGAAAGCTCAGTAAAACTAGGTATGCCTGTGTGCCATAGTAAAGAAGGTACCAAGGAGAAGATAGGCTTGGTAATTAATGTGTAGAAGAGTGAAGTTACTGACTATAAATATCTTAAAGTTGGAACTAATTTCTTATTCTGTCTTTAAAGGGAGGCAGGAAACACAAATCCCTAAAACTGGATGCAGGCATAGAACTTGTTTGAGAATCCCTGCTTGCAGAAGATTCGTAAACCAGCATGAATTTGCAAATATACTTACTTAAGTGATTAAGGGACTTAACTATCACTGCTAGGGCTTAAACTAGTTTTAGATAAGTCACTGGTTTCTGGCAGCACTAGAGGGGAGGAATGAGCCATGAGTCATGGATGGAAGACAAATAGTTCTTGTCCCAGCCCATAGAAGGGCAGTCCATTGACCTTGGGCAGGTCATTTCTCCTTTTTGAGGTCTCTGTGCTTTCATCTGCAAGCAAGGATCTTGAATACATAATGTTTAAGTACGTCCCCTCTCTACCTTCTATACATAATTTATCAATGGAATGAACAAAAAATCTAAAATAAATTCAATCCCAAAATAAATCGATCTATTAAATGAACACTACTTATTAATAGAATTCTGTTATGTTATTATAGATTTCATTGTAAATAAATAATTAACAATAACCTCCTTGGGATTTAAAGCTGTCTTGTATCTAATCTAGAAAAAAATAATAACGGGTCCACTACAATGTCAGTACTCAGTCAAACGTACTCTTACTAGATCTTGATTCAAGCTCTGTCCATGGAAGTTCTTGTAAATACTTAGAAAAGCGATCATGGGAAACTCTTCTAGGATAGGAAATATGGAAATTCCTGAGCATCTGGCCATCACAGTGTCCTGCCAAAGTGGAAGCTCTGTGATGACAGAGAAGTGAGAAAAGCATCAGTTTACTGAACAGAAGCTTATTTTAAAATCTGTGTGATGTTAAGTGTGATAGTAATTTGTTGAACTTCAATTCTGAGTCTTTGAAATGAATTAATAATGCCAAATTTAGAAATTGGAGGATTGCTGATGTTTGAATATAAAGGATTGAGCATATTGTCTGAAATTCGTTAAGTTCTTACTAACTGGTAGTTTTCGTTCATCACCTTTCTTTTATTAGTATAAAAACAAAGATGCTATTTTATAATGTGTACTTTTTAAACAACTTTACAGAGATATCTCTGACATATAAATTGTATATATTTAAGGTGTACAACTTGATGTTTTGATATACTTTTACATTGTGAAAACATCACCACAATTAAGCTAAAGAACTTAACCGTCACTCTACGTAGTTACCGTGTATGTGTAGAAGACTTAAAGACCTATGCTTTTTGCAAATCTCAATTATAGAAAACGTTAACTATCATCACTACACTGTACATTAGATCTCCAGAACTCATTCATCTTGCATAACTGAGACTTCATATCCTTTGACCATTTTTTCCTCATTTCCTTCATACCTCCTCCCTGGCAACCACCATTCTACTCTCTGCTTCTATGAGTTTGAGGATTTTAGATTCCACATATAAATGAGATCATGCAGTATCTGTCTTTCAGTGTCTGGCTTATTTCACTTAGCATCATGTCCTCCAGGTTCATCCATGTTGCTGCAAATGGCAGAATTTCCTTCTTTGTCTTTTTTTTTTAAGGCTGAATAACATTTCATTGTATGCCACACCACATTTTCTTTATCCATTCATCCATTGACAGACCCTTAGGTTATTTCTACATCTTGGCTATTGTGTGTGCCCCCTTGGTGGAAAGGTAAATTGATACAGCCATTATGAAAAACAGTATGGAGATTTCTCAAAAACTTATAAATAGAACTACCATATTCAAGCAATACCACTTCTGGTTATGCATATATCCAAAGAAAATAAAACCTGGAAATCAGGTGGTTGTTTTAAAATTTCTACATATTCTTTAATATATAAGAAACAAGATCCCAGGACGTAAAAGATAGCTATATATACTTCAAACAGTTTCAACAATTCAGTAATAATTTATAAAATGGCAGTATATAAACAAATATCAGATTACTTATTTATTTATTTATTTTAATATGAGATTATTTAAACAAGAATGTACAAAAACATAAAGTTCAATAAATGTATATAATATAGTGTCATTAATTTTCTTGAAAAATACGTGTAAATTAATGTACATTAAAACAGTTTAAAACTTGACTGAACAATTTGTCAAGTTATAATAATTAGAACTTTGTCTTTATTATATTTTTAATTAGTCTCAATTTCATATTTGAATGAAAGCAATATTCTACCTCTTTTCAGCACTTTTTCTTTCATTCCTTTAAGTCTATCTTAAACAAATTTTCTTTACGTAAAGAAAACTCATTGTTCACTCTCTAATATCTGTACTAGATGTTAGAAAGGTACAAAAATGGTGAAATATGGACTCTGCTTTGAAGGAATTTATAATAGCAAAGTGTGGTCATAATAGAGATTAAAAAATTGTGAGGTTGAAGATAATTTTGTCTGAGACATGAGGAGTGTTATCCAGAAGAGACCACTGGACAGAAGACATTTTAACTTTGAAATAACGAAGTGCTTTAATCAATAGGAAAGATGGGAGGAGCAAAGCCACAGATCATTGAAAAGTGTGGTGTAGTTTGGAAACCCAAAGTCTGATAGAATGGGGAGCAACAGCTTAGAAATATTGGTGGAGATAACATGGAAATTGTTGACTTGTGTTAGATCGTGGAGGCAGTTGAATACAATATTAAGTTTATGTTAAAGTGGAGAGCAGTTCGGGGCCACTGACGTTTTCTAAGATGATGAGAGATGTCAACAGAATTAAGTTTCGGGGAAAAAAAACCACTTCAGTTTTGACAGGGGAAGATTTGAAACAGATCAGAAAGAGTGCTTATGAGAGATGAGAAGATACCAGGGTTATGGTAGGTGTATGTTTTCACTGAAAAATGTGAAGAAGAGGAGGTGAGGTTTCAAAATGTCTGGGTTCTTCCTGGTGTTTCTGGAAACCTGTCCAGACGCCCAGCCATAATCTGGGCATAACCAATCTTGGTTTGAGGCTGCTTTGATGAGATTCTCCATGATCCTCCTTTAGTCAGTAACTCTGTCTCCCTCTGGTCTTACTTGTCTGCTTCCTTGAAACCTCTGAATCCCCCTTTCTCCTTTGAGTTGATCTGTAGATCCCATCCACCCTCTAGATCCCAGATTCTTCATCAGCCACAGAAGGCCTAATGATTTGAATGTAGAACTGGAAACCCAATCAAAAGCTGGTCAAGTGATGCCCCAAGGTTGTGTTATTTTCAGATGTCTCCTTCTTGTCACAAAAGGCTCTCCTCCCAGCTATCTACATGGACAATTCCTTCGATGCCAAGACTTTGTTCAAATATTACCTTCTTGAAAAGGCTCTACAATCTCTCTGTTTAAAACTTCAGCAGCCCACCACACACCCACCTCTGAATCTGCCATAGACTGCTTTAATTTTTATAAATATATACCTTGCCTTAAGTATACAGCGCCTTCTTATATAATATACTATTTATTATATTCATTTTTTTTGTCTGTCTCCCCTACTATCACAACAGAAGGTAAGCTACGTAGAGAATGGAATCTTTTTTATTTTCATTGAGTGTCTGACACATAGTGGTACTCAATTAACTGTTGAATGAGGATAAAAGCAATTGTCACAGGGTATTTGGTGAGTGAAAATTAAAGTTATAATTAAGAGATTATATGGCTCGTTCAGAAAACTGAAAGAAGTTGATTAGAGTAGAAGTAGGTTGCATTGGGAAGAACACTGAATGGAGAAAGAAACTGGCATCGTTTACACCTTTGGTGCACAAGGAAAACTTTATACCTAAAAAGCTAACCCTCCTTCACATTAAAGGAGCTCCAAGTCCTCTCTTTCAGTAAAACTCTTCACAGTGCTACCATGCAGCAGGCATTACTAACCGACTGGACGGAACTTTTGTGGGATATGAATAGCAAATGATGCCTTGCACTTGTGGGAGGCAGAATAATGGTCCCCAGAGATGTCCACTTCCTTATCCCCAGAACCTGTCGATATGTTTTGTTGCATAGCAAAGAAACAATGAAGAAGTCAGATGAAATTAAACTTGCAAATTAGCTTGACCTTAATGTATGGAGATTATTCTGGTTTACCCACAAGTGGTCACAAGGGTCCTAAAAAGTGGAAGTGGAAGCAGAAGAGGGGTTCAGAGAGGTGTGATGTGAGATTAACTCAATCCACTATTGCTGGCTTTGAAATGCAGGAAGAGAACGTGAGCCAAGGAATGCCTGTGGCCTCCGGAAACTAGAGGCAACAGAGTAATAAAATCTCCCCTAGAACCTCCACAAGAAAATGCAGCCCCACCAGGACTTCAGCCCAGTGAGACTTGTGTCATCTTCTGACCTGCAGACTGTAAGATAATAAATCCATGCGTTTTAAGCCACCAAGTTTGTGGCAATTTGTTATACCAGCAATCAGATCCTAATACAAAACCTTTCCTGAGTGAATGAACAAAGATTCTAATACAGACTCTTTCATGAGTGAATGAACAATGACATCCTAATGCAGACTCTTTCATGAATGAATGAACAGTGACAATGAATGAAATCATCCTCACCTTCCATGAGCTTGTAAACTTGATGCCTATTCCTTATTATAGTGCACCCGTGATTTTGCATGCGATTCTAACTTCAGACAACCCCTGCTCTGAAAGTTTGGAAAATCTTTCCAGATATTTGGTAACAATCTTTCTAGAATGTCTATTGCTAAATAGAAAACTATACACTGAAAATAAATGAGGGAGCATATTTCCAATCTCAGATTCTTGCGGTTCGCTCACTCTTACTCTTTTCAGCTAACATCTGTGAGGAGAAGAGCCAGATGTGAAGTAGCATGGAAAACACTTTGCTGAGAGGTGCTCTGGAAAAAAAAAAAAAAAAAAAAAAAAAAAAAAAAAAGACCATGGCAATTGTTTTTACTTAGGAAAAAGTAAAGGTAGGCTTTAAAAACTGCAGAGACTGCATTATAAAAATACTCTTCAAAGTGTATTTTATTTTGAGATAGTTGCTCATTAGATGAAAAGCATTGCTATATTACAGAAAGAGTATCAGGCTGAAAGTCAAGCTATATGGTTTCTATTATCAGTTCTGCATTTTTTAGGCTCTATGTTAACCCCAGTTCCTATATTTAAAAGGTGATAAAGTTTTAATGAACCTATGTGTATGACTTTATGATATTAAAATGTAAAGTGTTTAAGTGATGTTTAAATGTGAAGGAAAACTATGATAAGTAATGGAAAGAAAATTAATTAAATAGTCAAGAGACCTGGATTCATTTGTAGGAGAAAGAGCAAAGTTTTCGAATTACAATGAGCTTGGTTTGAATCCTCACTCTGCCATTGCCTAGCTTCGCTTAATCAAGTTATTTATTCTCTCTGGTCATCTCTTTCCTCATTTGTAAGAAGAACAGCAATTCCAATTTTAAGGGTCATTTAAGGGATTTATTGTAATAATGCTATTAGTTTCCTAGTGCAGTCTCTTGGCTTTAATAAATGAATGGTGTTAAATTGAAATAGATTCCAAGCAAGCTTCTCTGTACCTGGGTGTCTTCTGCAAGACTTAACTCTCAGTCTTCATCTACAAGAAGTGACTCTCACCTCTTCTGTAAGAATTAAATGAGATAACATGGATTTGCCTAACAAAAATTAGGTATTCAATAATCACTTACTAAAAAATGCAGAGTCCAGAGTCCATAGTTTCCTAATTCTGACTAGGGCTGGACATAGGCAAAGAAACATGTCAACATCTCAACCACATGGCCCCATCTTACACAATGCATTTCCATCTATTTCAAAGGACGTCTGAGTATAAAGTTGCCCTTTGGGGTGGAAGAGATGGGCACAAAACACTTAGGGAAGGTGAAATGCAAATTGTGGGAGTCTGTAGGGTTTGAAGCAGCTACTAGCCTAGAACTATAGCAACAAGGCGAAAGAAGGCTCTGAAGTAGCTTATAAGGTAGATAATGCTAAGTCCAAAATTGAACAAAAAGACGCCAGGAGAAGAAAGAAAATCTTAAGTGTGATTTCAGTGACTTAGCTTTAGAGGGAAAGGTAAGGATTAGAAAGTTATTGCTGTTGATGTTCTCATGTCAATGCAATCTCTGTCTGTGGCCAAGAGTGTTTACCCTTTACGGTATCATGAACCTCTTTGGGAATTTAATAAAACATGTTGACCTCCCTCACCAAATTCAAATGAACATATGCACAGAATTTCAGGGTGTTTAAGGGTGACCTGAAGCCCATCCATGGACTCCAGGTTAAGATCTCCTGCTACAAATATATATTCTTTTTTGACTGAAGTATAGTTGATTTACAATATTGTGTTTCTGGGGTACAGCAAAATGATTCAGTTGTACATATATACATATTCTTTTTCATATTCTTTTTCATTATGGTTTATTGCAGGATATTGAATATATTACTATACAGTAGGACCTTGTTTTTTCTCTATTTTACATATAGTAATTAGTATCCCAAACTAATTTATAAACTGTTAATCCCAAACTCGTAATTTATCCCTCCCCTACCCTCTTTCCTCTTTTGTAACCATAAGTTTGTTTTCCATGTCTGTGAGTCTGTTTCTGTTTCATAATAAGTTCATTTGCTTCATATTTTATATTCCACATGTAAGTGATGTCATATGGTATTTGTCTTTCTCTTTCTGACTTACTTCACTTATTATCTTAATCTCTAGGTCCATCCATGTTGCGCAAATGGCATTATTTCATTCTTTTTTATGGCTGAGTAGTATTCTGCTGTATGTATGTATATACATATATATATATATATATACCACATCTTCTTTTTCCATTCATCTGTCAGTGAATATTTAGGTTACTTCCATGTCTTGGCTATTGTGAATAGTGCTGCTATGAACGTTGGGGGCCCTGTATCTTTTTGAGTTACAGTTTTCTCCAGATGTATGCCCAGGAGTGGGATTGCTGGCTCATGTGGCAACTTTATTAAATACATATTCTTAATCTGGAAAATCCTTGATGAACATGGAATCAGAGTTCAATAAATGTTTAGTGACAGTCAGCTAAAAAAGCCTAATATGCTTTCCACAAAAATGACAGCTCTTTTGCTGGGATAATGAATGGATAAAGAAGATGTGGCACATATATACAAGGGAATATTACTCAGCCATAAAAAGAAACGAAATTGAGTTATTTGTAGTGAGATGGATGGACCTAGAGTCTGTCATACAGAGTGAAGTAAGTCAGAAAGAGAAAAACAAATACCATACGCTAACTCATGTATATGGAATCTAAAAAAAATGGTTCTGAAGAACCTAGGGGCAGGACAGGAATAAAGACACAGACGTAGAGAATGGACTTGAGGACATGGGGAGGGGGAAGGGTAAGCTGGGACGAAGTGAGAGAGTGGCATGGACATATATACACTACCAAACATAAAACAGATAGCTAGTGGGAAGCAGCCACATAGCACAGGGAGATCAGCTCAGCTCAGTGCTTTGTGACCACCTAGAGGGGTGGGATAGGGAGGGTGGGAGGGAGACAGAAGAGGGAGGAGATATGGGGATATATGTATATGTATAGCTGATTCACTTTGTTATACAGCAGAAACTAACACACCATTGTAAAGCAATTATACTCCAATAAAGACGTTTAAAAAAAAAAAAGGACTGTCTCTGAGTCTGGAATTCTCATTTTGAGATCACTGCCAATTTGATCTTTGAGATTTTCGTCTTCAATGTTTTCTTCAATATGACTTAGTAAATTCCCAGCTATAGACTTCTTAGTGGTTTAGTGGATTTCTTGCCAAGTCATAGAGATATGTCTTTACTTAGAAATGCTGATTTGTTTTCAAATGTATTGATATAATTGGACTCTGAGGAATTTTTTTTTCCGTTTCTAGTGGAGCTGGGAGCAAGCCATCAATCCTGCCCAGCCACCTATCCATCCCTGCTGTGCCTCTTTCTATGAACCTCTCCTAAGCAGAATTCCTTAGCTTCTTAAACCTTTGTTCATGGGCCACAGAAAATAGACCAACCCACCTGCAAGTTAAATCAGCTCTGCATTTACATGAACTGCCATATTGGTTCATTTCACACCATCATGATTACTTCCAGCTCAATCGAAGATTCACTGTCAGACTTTATAGTAGTCTCCTAACTCTTCTCCCCAACTTTCACCATTTTATTTACCTATTTGTTTTCAACACAACAAGCTAACTGATTTTTTTTTTAAGTATTGCAGTGAAACATAGGGAACCAATATTTTGAAGGTCAAAACATTGTGTATTAGACATTTCATATGGTTTGAGATAATACATCATATCACTCACTTGCTCAAAACCCTCTAATGGCTTTTTATCATTCTTAGAATATGTCCCAAACCCCTTTTCTTGCCCTACAAGGCCAACATGACAGTCTTTGTCCAGGTCATCCACATCATCTCAAACAACATTGCCTCACTTACCCCAACCTCAGTCACCTTGTCAGTCTTGCTGCTCATTGAAAATGACAAGCTGATTCCTGCCTCAGGGCTTTTGCACTTACTGTTTATCTCTCTAGAGTAATTTTTTTTCCCCCAAAATTTTCTCATGGCTGGTTGCTTTTCAACATTCAGATCTCAGCTCAACCATCACCCTTTCAAAAAGAAGAGATTCCTATACTGGCTACAATAACTCTCCACCCCCATCACCATACTCACCGCTCTCTATCATTGTCCATCATCCGACTTTAATATAGATGAAATTTTTACCTATAAGCCCATATGTACTTATTTATTTTCTTGTCTAATTGTTAGTTATCCCTATAATATTATGAACCACTCAAGGGCAGGAATTTGTCTGACCGACTGCTCTAGTTCCAATACTAGGAGAATATCTGATGTATATTTGGTATTTGACAAAAACAAAATAGTTGAGTGAATGAAAGGCTCAATCAACAAATGAGGAAAGTGAGTTTATTCTTTCAAATTAATTAATTGTTTATTTTTTAACCAAACTTCACTGGGCATGAATTATGTAATAAGGCACTAAGCCAGGCACTGTGAATAAGATCTGTACTAAAAACAATAGGTCCTGTAAATAGATGCATAGTTCATAGTTGAGGAGCACAGATTCAGTAAAACATGTAATACTCCTAGTACGCGAAGACAGATGCAAATAATTTGCTTTTGAGTTCAGAAACAAAGGGTAAATGTTTACAGCAAGATGAATTGAGTCACTTAGTCCATTCCTTCTAGAATGGGCAGTAGCCTTTCTGCTACTCCAGTTTCTAGGAAGGTTAATGTGCTGGCACATATATATTCCATTTAATGAATGGGATGAGATAAGAATTAATTTTAATATTAATTTTAATTTTCCTGTATATATGACCAATTGTTCTACTCTTTTGAATGGTCATTCTATTCCCACTGTTATTAATGCAAGATTTATCAAAAATTAAAATGGATTTATTAATATATCCTTCATCCTATACCATCTTCAATTATCTATCATTGCATAAAATCACAGTAATTAGTATATAAGTTTTGATATCTGTACATAAGACTCATGAGTTTTCTTTATTAGAGTATTTGTAAATATTGACTCTTTGCTATTATAGGAAAAATATTTGGCTTGTTAATTTCCAGTCATATTCATGCAAAGAAAGTCTGTTCTGAATTTATTGGAATTACAATTAATCTCTAGAACTTTTGTTGGGGTTCCCGTTTTTATACTGGATGCTATATTCTCCACTTATTCAGGTTATCTTTAATGGCTATAAAATACAATTGCATAATTTTCTTTCTAAGTATTGTGCATTTCATTATTATTTTTATTCAAGGGGATTTTATTTTTTGTTGTTGAAAATAACATTCTTTTTAAACATCACATTTTATAAGTATTGCTGGTAAATAGAAATGCAGTTTACTTTTTCTTGGTAAGGATCATATGTCAGACAAACTTGTTCAACCCTCTCATTAATTTCATAATTATTTATATATTCCTTTGGGGTGTTATTTGAAAAAAGTATTTTCTGGGAATACTGACAGATTGCCTTCCTTTTTCAACCCTTATAACTATTATTTTTCTTTTGTTTTGTTTTGGTTTGTTAAGACTGTAAATTACACAACCTGTTCTCAACACTATGGTATATCATTATCTTCGAACTTCAGTTTCTTGGTATTACGTCATGTATTTTATGTAACCGTGCTATTGTTAAGAGTAGGTAAACATGAGACAAAATCACATGAGTCCATGGCATACAATAAATACTTAAAAATTATCTTTTGTCCACTCCTTCACACATGCACAGAGAAAGCTAAATATTTGTTTCAAGTTTAATAGTTTCCTCTCATTACTCTAGCTTAATAGGATTTCTTAATTGGAAAATATGTATCTGGTAAGGATGGTGATAGAAGAAGGTAGAAAACACATACACACACAGTCACACACATACACACACTCACACACACACACACACACCATGGCTGGAAAGAATGAAAATATCCTGAAATCTCCTTTTCTTTCTCTGTATCCAGTTAGACACCTTACAATGACAAAGGAAAAGTGGCCTTGAATTATTTTAGCTTAAAAGAGGTACTCATAATTGTCCTAAATCTCTGTGTAATATTTTTGACCAGGAGGTATAACAGAATGTCTCCTGTGAATTAAGAATGGTAAGGACTGTCACAGGAAAGTGGAAAAATATGGAAACTGAACCTCATTTACATTGACACATTCATTATAGAGAGAGCTTTTGAGGAAAATCACTCTGTTATATATTTTTTCTAGGTGAATCATAAGTAAAAAACGGAATAAATTTGGTTTGTGGGATTATGAATTGAATTCTGCCAGGTAAATTCCTCTGATTTTCTTTGAAGTCAGCTCTAATTATACTCTTTCAGAGGTCCTCTGTGAATATTCAGTTTTACTACAGTTTTGACTTTCACTAATTTGAACATTAAAGGAAACAATTTTCAGAAACCATCTGAGCAAAATACTTTTACAACCCCAGCAGTACTATTGATTCTAAAAATTAAAATCTGAAACCGAAATGAGAAACATATTTGGAGACTGAAAATATGTAGGTATTCCAAATCACAGCAGATAGAAGCCAATGTTTCTGTCTTATAGCAAAGTACTGAAGCAATTTCTATAACCTTAGGAAAATTATATAAAACTGTATATCTGCTAAATTATTTATCCTCCCTTTTCCATAAGCCTGCTCTAATGCTACCCTCTTTCTCTAGATACAGTGAAGTTTGGGTTAGAATTTTTTAAAACTTCTAAAAGTGTGACAGAAGGATCCAGAGGTGGGCTGATTCCAAGGACTAGAGAGAAAGCAGGAGTGCTATGCAAAGAGTGAGGAAGCCAGAGTTCTGTTGCTATTCTATGAATGACTAATTACATATTCTGATAAAAGTCACTTGGTTTCTCTTGGTTTATAGTTATATATCTGTGAAATGAAGAAGATATTGGAGTAGGTTCTTCTATAACAAAGTATTCCTTTAAAATCACATATCAGTAATAATTGGCACAAGGAAACACTGAACAAATCAGTTGAGGATCAACCACATCAAATGCAATACTCAGGCACCAATAAACGTGGATCTATATCAGGCAGCTAAGTGATGAGTAAAGGAGAAACCAGCTTTTCTATCACTCACTTCTATTTGCCTCTTTGAATTTTCATTTGCTTTGCTTTTCTATATCCCTTATTGCAGAAGAGCATCTTGGAATGATCTCTTACCTCTGGGAGGTGCCCTTGCCTAAGGTGGTGTTTTTCAATGAATACTCAGTTTTATTGAATGTGGTAGTTATTAAGTTGGCTCCATAGCTATGAAACCTCGAGTTGGTTCATCTGTAAAGTGGCGTTGATGGTTGTAAGACAGTGTTCTAACAAATAAGGTGATGCATATAAGGTGAGTGCTCAGCAAACAGCAGCTGCTATTCTGAGTATAATAACAATTATTATTTCCCAGTGTGCTTATTAAAATTCAGACTTCTTGGCCTCTTCTCATAATCTGATGGGATGAGCTGAGGCATGCATCTTTTCAGCAAGCTCTCCAGGTGTTTCAGATTCATAGTTGTATTGGATAAGTATTAGCGAAAGGGAAAGGAAAAGGAGGTAAG
Organism: Orcinus orca; assembly: GCF_937001465.1. NCBI lineage: Eukaryota > Metazoa > Chordata > Mammalia > Artiodactyla > Delphinidae > Orcinus > Orcinus orca. Next base: position 82,182,184 of record NC_064571.1, read on the forward strand.
AGGACCTACTTCTACTGTTGCTCTTGGCCAAAGAAACAAAATGAGCCTTTGCATCTTCTTTGTGGTCCAGCTTAGCTCACCAGAACAGAGTGTAACCTATCCAAAAATCACAGTGTTACATATATTTGGTTTTGCACACTGTGTTAGTATCTCCTTCAGGAATGAAGGGGCATAGTTGTAGTCAGAAAGAGCTGTGCTTGGGACTTCCCTGGTGGTGCAGTGGTTAAGAATCTGCCTGCCAATGCAGGGGACACGGGTTTGAGCCCTGGTTCGAAAAGTTCCCACATGCTGCAGAGCAACTAAGGCCGTGCACCTGCACTCTAGAGCCCGCGAACCACAGATACTGAGCCCACGTGCCACAACTACTGAAGCCTGTGTGCCTAGAGCTTGTGCTCTGCAACAAGAGAAACCACCGCAATGAGATGCCCGTGCACCACAACGAAGAGTAACCCCCACTTATTGCAACTAGAGGAAGCCCGCATGCAGCAATGAAGACCCAACATGGCCAAAAAATAAATAAATAAATAAATTTTAAAAAAGAGAAATAGATGTGCAGGACCTTCCACGTGCAAAATCACGTATCACAACCAATGACTCCATCTCCACAACATAGGATGAGCAGTTTTATATAAAAAGATAAATAGGCCATTGTCTTTTTTAAACTTGAATTCTACTTCAAACTCCAAGTGTGAACTTAGGTATTTTTGAGTTCTGTAAGTGTATTCAATTTTAAAAAGTAATTTAGTCCTCTTTCAGGGGTCACAGTATGGGGGGAAAAAAGTTAATATTTAGAATATACTTCACAGAAACTCCTCCCCCATTCCTCATTAAAAGGACATCACACCATAAAACTCATTTTCTTTTCTAGTATTAGTGATTTGTTCTTATTTTGGTACTAGGTAGCTTATTATGTTGAAACAGGTATCCTAAAGCTAGAAGTGTCGGATAAGACAATTTGAGACTATACTATCAAGCAGACCATTGGAAAGTGGCCCCTTGGAGAGATGACATTTCGTCATCTTTTAAACAGCTCTTTTGAAATGGAAAAAATTATTATATTGAGGATGGTTTCAGATTACCTTCTACCAACACTTCTAATTATTACCTAAAGTTACTGAGGGATAAGGTAACTTATTGTAACTGAATCAGGCAGAGAAATAGGCTGGAAAAGTCACATTTTCTTTCCCATATTTAGTCTTCTGAAATCCTTTATAGAATAAAATATGAACATATTTGTTCATAAACTGATAATATGCACCTAATGTGTTCCTAAAAAATTGTTTAAGAATTGAGGTTGACTTTGAATGTGAGACATTATTATTAAATAGGCTATATATGCAATTTTGATTTTCCCATTAACTCAATAGGTGAGAAAGTTGTTCTCATTTTAAATTATAATAGTTGGAAAATTTGTAATATAAAATTGTATTTCTTTACTATCTTATTAATTTATTTTGTGTTTTTAATACAATTATGAGCAGAGAATATGAGACAAAGGACAGAAGACCTAAATTGACATTTCTCCAAAGAAGATATACAGATTGTCAACAAACACAAGAAAGGATGCTCAACATCACTAATCATTAGAGAAATGCAAATCAAAACTACAATGAGGTATCACCTCACACCAGTCAGAATGGCCATCATCAAAAATCTACAAACAATAAATGCTGGAGAGGGTGTGGAGAAAAGGGAACCGTCTTGCACTGTTGGTGGGAATGCAAATTGATACAGCCACTATGGAGAACAGTATGGAGGTTCCTTAAAAAACTAAAAATAGAACTACCATACAACCCAGCAATCCCACTACTGGGCATATACCCTGAGAAAACCATATTTCAAAGAGAGTCATGTACCACAATGTTCATTGCAGCTCTATTTACAAAAGCCAGGACATGAAAGCAACCTAAGTGTCCATGGACAGATGAACGGATAAAGAAGATGTGGCACACATATACAATGGAATATTACTCAGCCATAAAAAGAAACGAAATTGAGTTGTTTGTAGTGAGGTGGATGGCCCTAGAGACTGTCATACAGAGTGAAGTCAGAAAGAGAAAAAAAAATACCGTATGCTAACACATATATATGGAATCTGAAAAAAAAAATGGTTCTGAAGAAGAACCTAGGGACAGGGCAGGAATAAAGACACAGACGTAGAAGATGGACTTGAGGACATGGGGAGCGGGAAGGGTAAGCTGGGATGAAGTGAGAGAGTGGCATGGACTTTTATACACTACCAAATGTAAAATAGATAGCTAGTGGGAAGCAGCCACACAGCACAGGGAGATCAGCTCGTGCTTTGTGACCACCTAGAGGGATGGGATAGGGAGGGTGGGAGGGAGACGCAAGAGGGAGGAGATATGGGGATATATATATATATATATATATATATATATATATGTATAGCTGATTCACTTTGTTATACAGCAGAAGCTAACACACCATTGTAAAGCAATTATACTTCAATAAAGATGTTAAAAAAAAAAAGAGAGACAAAACTTGAGATTTTACTTGTATGTGTGTGACTTCCTCTTAGTGGACACCTGCTGTTTTGTCCACGCAGTCGTTCTTTTCATTGAATTCTGTTCCTTCTTGTCTGGAAGGGCTTGATTCTTCTCCATCTCCGCATCAGCTGCAGGGAGGGGCACATTGCTCAGAGGTGGCTTGTCAGAGGACTGCAGCATCATAGCAACCATGAATGATTAATGTAGGTAGGGACAGAACTAAACTCCAATCAGCATAACTCTGGGATTTTTTCTCTTAGACCTATTGAGTAAGATTCCTTTCCTACCAAGATCAGTGAACTGGCAGGACAGGAAATGCATGACATCAGCCACCTTGCTCATCAAGTACAGAGTCTATTTTAAAGTAAGGAGAGCCGAGCTGGTTGCCATCCTTGGAATTCCTCATTCCAGCTGTGATGCAGCCAGCAGTACCTCTGGACTCCCTATTCACATGCCCAAATACATTTTCTTTATTGGCTAGCTGATGTGAAATACATTGTGTCAGCCACAACTAAAAGAAACCTGATAAAATGTCTCTAGGATTTTATTGTTTCTAATATCTACGTTATTTTCAAGTACCAACATCTATAATCTTGGGGTAGTACATTCAATGCTTTTCAGTATTATATCATATGTGAATTGTCATCATTTTCTTTTTTCCTAATAGCACACAAAATAATAACATGCCTTTAAGTTAATGGTGTCTTAGATATAGTGAAATATATTTCACTATATATTGAAATATTGTTGAAATATTGAATATTTCAATATTTTGAATTGAATAATTCAATTCAATTATTGAATTGAATAATTCAATTCAATTATTGAATTGAATTATTCAATTCAATTATTGAATTGAATTATTCAAAATAATTCAACAATAATTGAATATTGTTGAAATATATTGAAATATTGTTATATAATAAATATTCCATCAACATGACAAATATACTGGACAAAAATACATTCTATGTAGCTGCATTACCTAACACTGTGGTCACTAGTCTCTTGGTTTTTGACCACAGATGTAGCTGGTTTGAATTGAGATGTGTTTTATATATAAAATATGCCTTGGATTTCAAAGATTTAGTATGAACAAAATAATGTAAAATATCTCAATAAGTTATATTAATTTCATATTGAAGAATAATATTTTAGAAATATTTGGTTAAATTAAATATAGTATTAAATGTATTTCATCTGTTTCTTCTTAGTTTTAAAAATCTGGCTACTAGAAAATTAAAAAAAATGTAATATGGCTTACACATTAAATACGGCTTACATTGGACACATTATATTGGTGTTGGAAATATAATATTTCAGTAGGGTTTACATGACTTTGCTAAATGTAAATATATTAGCGCTATCACTCTAATTCTCAATGTCATCATTCATTCTTTTTTGAATTGTAAACAATGCGCCAAATACACAATGAGCAATCATATGTTCCTAACAGCTTTTGTCCCTTATTTTTTGATTTAGTAGTCTTCGATGCACATAATTATGTCTATTTATATATCCCTTTGTAATATTTTTCTTCACTATGTAATTTTGATTTGTAATTAATACTGGATCCCTATTTTATATATTAACAAATAAATCTTTGGTAGTATTTTATTTTATTCTGCTTTAAATAACAAAGTTTGTTTGTTCTCCTACCCTCATAGTGATAAAAATGCATCCTCATCTTCATGAACTATAAACAGTCAAGTGCCTCAGGTCTGTTATTGGACCTTTCTTCTGTATCTCTGTTAATTCCCTAAATAAGACCATACAATGCGAGGGCTTGAGAAACCATCTCTATGCTCATAATTCCCCAACCTGTATTTTCCACACTTTCTTAAGAGCTTCTATTTCCAGCTGCCTACTTAACATTCTTCACTTGAAAATCTAATAGATATCTCAAATATAATTGTGAAAAAGTAATTTTAATTGTTACACTCTTCCAGACCTGCTTTGCAGTGTCCTCTTCTTCTTGGAAAATAACACCATCACACACTTAGCCATTAAAGCCAAACACCTAAAAGTAGAGTAATCCCCAGGAGTAGAGAGCCTGTTTTTCTCAAATACCATTGCCAGTCATTCAGCACATCTTGTAGAAACTAATTTTAATATATATTGTCGTCCCTTTCCAGTCTCATGACGATAGTTCTAGAACTCAGTTATTATCTCTTACCTAGTTAAATGCAGTAGTTGCTTGCATGTTCTCCCAAGGTGATTCCCCAAATTCTTCAGTAAATTATCAAGAAAACAACCATAGTGAGCTTTCAAAGACCTTAGTCATATTTTTAACTTTCCCCTGCATAAGATAATCCTCTAATAAATTTTCCATCACACTTAGAATAAAAAGCCGATGCTTTGCTGTGGCTTCCCATGGTCTATGACGAGTGCATCTCTCTGACTTCACCCCCTTTCCCTCTCACCTTCCCTCAACACTGCTCTAATCACACTATGGTTCCTCATCTGATCCACATCCTCAGGTCTTTGATCTTGCTCTTTCATTACACCCTTCAGGTCTCTGCTCAAACGTCACTTAGAAAAGTCGTTCTGGACCAATTCCGGTTAAAATAGCTCATTTCTTATGCTTCATTTCCTTTCCCCAGTTGCAGTGTTTCTTTGGAGCACTTATTACAATTTGCTATTATAGTATATGTCCATAAATTTGATTTTTAAATTTGTCTTCTTCCACTGAAATTTTAGTTTCTTGCACATAGAAAAAAATCCATCCATTTTATTAATCATTATAGCCCTAGGGCAAAGAAAAGTGTTGAGCACTTAATAGAAAATTTAATAAATACATGCTTAATTAATTAATTATGCAGAAGTAGAATTATTGCCTGGTAATTTATGCACATAAGCATCTTTACTACAATTTGGAAATATTATCTTCAAAAGTGGTTACACAAAATTACTTTCCAAACAATATAGCATTAGATGGTAATTTTCCTCATTTGTGTGACCACTTAATATTAGCAGACTTTTTCATTGCTGCAAAACAAATAGGTGTAAAATTATAACCATCTCTTTTTTTTTTTTTTTCTTTTTTCTCTGTCTGCTATGATGTTGAGCAGCATTTTATTTGTTTCTTCGCTATTCAGGTCTCCTGTTTTGTGACTTCATTGCTCACATATGTTTGCAGAATATTTAATGATTTAAATTTTCTCATTCATTTTAGGAGCTTCTTTATGTATTCTCAATATTAATTTGTTAAGAGGGGTATGCCTGCAACTATCTTATGCAAGTATGCCAGTTGCCTTTTCATGTAAAATGATATTTTTTTCTTTTGCACTAAGTACAATAAAAGATCTAATATATTATCTTTTAAAATTTTAAAGATTTACTTTTTGTATTTAGGAATTTAATTATCCTTGGAATATATTTTAGAATATGGCCTAAGGTTGAGATATAGTTTTACATTATTTTCATATTCAAAACCAACTGTCATAATCATTTATTAAGTATCCCATGTTCAACCCATTGGCTTTTGATTCCATGTCTTACATCTATGATCTGTATATATGAAATTACCATATGTCACTGGGTCTATTTCCAGGTTCTTCTACTATGTTGCATTGGACTCTGCCTATGTCTGCTCTCTGTTACACTAATTTAATTGTGGTTGTTTCACATGAATTCTTTATAATAGGAAAAATTCTCCTTCTTTAGTTTCCTTCCAACAACTTTGATTCCTCTTGAGTGCTTACATATCCGTATGTATTTTTAGAGTCTGCAGACACATTCTGTGAAAAAAACTTAAGATTGTGATTAGAATTTTATTTAAACAATAGTTTAATTTGACAAGAGAGCCACTGCACTTTAAAAAATAATAAAGGTGATCTTTGATATCAAATCTGTAAATAAGCTTTTGGTATACTCAGGAAAGATCTTTTTGTGGAAAGAAATGTTTTTTAAGGCAGAATTGGACCCGAATTCACCTGTCCTTCAAACTATGTTTGTGAACATATTTCTCTTGATGTAGCTTGGGGCAAAAAGAAACAGACACATTTATATGTCTTTCAGTATCTGTGGAGGGATATTTATGGAGAGAGACCAGAGAGAAGGGCTCTGTATCTTTCCAATTATCTCAAGCACTGAATATATATTGGTGTAAGTAAGCAGTTAATTACTGCAGGAGCCAGACAAGCAGGCCAAATCTTTACTTTCTGCCATCTACTAACAGTTAATTCTTGATAACATAGAAAGGTCATCTATTTAAGGCCTTAGCATCAGACTTAATTTTTGTATGGAGAATATTGTCCATAAATTCATGAGATGGAGCAAATGTTCTCTCATTCCCTGACCTTCTCAGGGAGCTAAAACATGAGAAGATGCATATTCAGCTCTTCCCAAGGAGGGTAGTGACCTGCTGAAGAAGAGGAAGAGAATGGCCATCCAGTCAAGTTGAGGATCTTAAGGAGAGTCGTATCCACAAAACACAGAACAGAGAATTAGGGAATATACAGAGCATCTCATTCTGAAGAATTGAATTTTCATTACAAATGTTGTGAACAGATAAAATTCCTCCCTGAAAGTATATCTCTGTCATTGTAGCAGAAATATGAAAATGATATTAAAACAACTCTAGAATTTTGTATTATTTCTATGGAGGGAGGAGATATCTCACTTTGTTCTTTGTAATAAATTGAGTCCTTTAATTTTTTTTGTCTGCCATTAGTGATGGATTATTACAAATTTGATCACACAAATACTGGGTTGATTTTAAATTAAAACACTGCAAGGAAAATAGGAATGCTTTCTGTTTTTTTTCCTCCCCAAGGCAATTTTATTAGACAAGTCATTAAAGGGAGTTCACTGATTTTATAGAGAAATGCCAATATTTTTCAATTAAATTACACCAACCTGTGTGTTTTTAAATATTTAATAAACACTTAAAGCTGTATCTTATAACAGCATTATAAAATAACACAAACAGAACAAGGACCTAAATGAAATGGATGTTGCTCTAAAAGCAGGAAGGCACTGAGTGAATAAAATTGGTAATAAAATTTAAACAATGTGTGACCCAAAGGAATGATATTTATTTTTCTTCCTCAGGCTACTGTTATTCAAGACTTTAGATTCATTTTCTTGACATGGGTATAAAGTAAGTGTAATGGAAGAATTTTGAAGAGTGAAGGAAAAGATTATAGGGTATGAATGTGCAAGATTTCTGCTTCCCCTCAATTACTTAACACTTCTTCTTTTTTTTTTTTTTAATGGGGACTCTCAGTGAAGAACACAGAAGGCTTTAGCAGGGGAAATCCTCAAAATCACCAAAAGGAAACATCAGGGCACATGGAAAGAACAGGAACTTCATTAGCTTTTTGCCTGTCACATTTCTAACCCGGCACATACAGGAAGGTGATAGGTGTGTTGGCTGGTTAAAGACAAATGCTGGGCGGTTTTTGCTCATCATCAGTTATGCCCTAACTTCAGCTGCCTCTCGTACCTTCAAGCCCATGCCCTTGACTGGTTCCTCACACCTGATTCTCCCAACTTAACTGCAACTTCTACACTCTCACTTCTGACTTCCTCCTAAAACTACGGTAATCAGATTTTTAGACCCCAAACTCAACTGAGATTGTCTTGTTAAAATCACTGTTAACTGATTAATTGATAAATCACGTGGAATCTTTCCATCCTTTTCAAATCTGTCTACTGCATTTGTCACTATTGATCCTTTCTTCATTGAATTCTCTGTAGTGCCAGCATCCAGACCCGCCTGCCTCTTCCTTCTCTGACCTTCATCAACAGTTCTTTCTCTGCTCCTCCCTCTTAACAAGTCTCTGTCCTCGGGACTCACTCCTCTCGTAGGTCAATTATATCCTGTCACCTTGTTTCACCTGCCATGTATATACTGTGACTCCAAATTGGTCGTTAGTAGCCCAATTTTCTCCCCTGACATTCCCTGTGTTTAGTCTTATAAATACAATTAAGACAGGAAATATTCATCTAACTATTTTACAGTGGCCCAAGTTGAACTTGTTCAGAAAGTCAGTTATCACATTTACAATGAGATTAGACTGGGCTAACTACTTTGATTCCTAGACGAGGAAATAGATCCCAGACCAGCTGCTTTAACTCCAAATAAGAACTTTTTCCCAACAGAGCAGCATTTTTCCCCAATAAACAACTTTTTAGTATTTTTTCTTCCAAATTTGATTTTCTCCATCTTATTATGTCAAAAAGGAAGAAAGATACAGACATATTTTTTACAAAAGGGTATATTTACTCTGCATAGGAGAAATGTATTAGATGTAGAGAGGAGAGGACTTGGAGGAAGCTGACGAAGTCTTGAATGCATGCCTTAGCACTTGGTCACTGACTTTTAATCCCTAAGACTCTGGGATTCTAGACTGCCCTCTTCCCTTGTGTGATCGTTAATTTTAAGCGGCAGCTTCACTGGGCTAAGGGATGCCCAGATATCTGGTAAAACATTATTTCTGAGTGTGTCTGTGAAGTGTTTCCAGAAGAGATTAGCATTTGAATTGGTGAACTGAGTAAAGCAAATGGCCCTTTCAAAGTGGGTGAGCTTTACCCACTCTGTTGAGGAACTGAATAGAACAAAAAGGTGGAGGAAAGGCAGACTCACTCTCTGTGCTTGAGCTGAGACATCTGTATTCTCCAGCCTTCATACACAATGGTGCTCCTGAAACTTGTACCATCAGCTCCTCAATTCGCAGGCCTTCAGACTCATACTGAATTTCACCACCAGTTTTCCTGGTTCTTCAGCTTTCAGAGAGTAAATTGTGGGACTTCTCAGCCTCTGAAACTGTGTGAGTCAATGCCTATAATAAAGTGTTTTCTATATACAGTTGATCCATCAACAATGCAGGGTGTAGGGGCACTGCACCTCTGTGCGGTGGAAATTACACATGTAATTTATGGTCAGCTCTCCACATCCATGTTTCCTGCATATCCACCATTCTGCATCTGTTGATTCAACCAAGCTTGGATAGTGTAGTTCTGTAGTATTTTACTATTGAAAAACATCCCTGTGTAAATGGGCCCTCGCAGTTGAAACCTATGTTGTTCAAGAGTGAACTGTAGATAGATGACAGGTAGATAGATAGATAGATAGATGATAGATATGCTATTGTCTGAAGGACCCTGACTAATACAGCTGGCATCCACCTTGTTATTCACACATCATCTGAGGGACATTGGTCAATTAGGCACCGGACAGGACAGTTGGATTTTTTCTTTCTGGAAGAGCAAGAGAAACTGAAGGCTATATTCTGTCACTGATATATTCCATTCCATATATATTTTTAATATCTCAGCACTATGTATTCAACCTTATATCACATCAATCATTCTATATTCCTTATATCAGTCATTCGAAGGAGATAGCATTATCTCATTTTGTAATGAATTGAGGCTCAAGAAATTTTAAACTGCTATCCCAGGGTCAAACTCTAGTAGAATTAGAATTGACCACACACGCACTTTCTATTAGCTGCTCTCTACTCGCCCAAAATGACCTTCTTAGCATAGTTTAAGTGATTCTGTTAGGTCAAGTTCTGCTAAACCCTCATCTTCCACCTCTCACCACTCCAGGCTTTTGGTTAACACTGTCAGCATGCCTACCTTTACACACCACGCTGTTTCACGTCTCCGTTCTTTTATCACGATCCTCTTCCTAACCTGAAATGGATTGCTCGTTCACCCCTTCTCCTTCTTCTGGCTAACTCCTACTCAGGTGCCTGCCTGCTTGCCTTCCTTGCTTCCTTCTCTCCTTTTTTATTCCTTCTTGTTGTTTTTTAAAATATTTTTGAGTGTATATATAATATATGAGATAACTGTCAGGGGCTTGACAAACAGTGAAAAACAAGACACAGTCCTTATTCTGGAGAAATTCTGTTTATTGGAGTAGATGGACTTTCCACAGATAATTTCAATATGGTGTGATAAGGGCTATAATGAGGCAATTACAAAGCAGTCTACTGGACTAGTCATTTCCTTGTCCAGGAATCTCTCCTAGACTCCACTTGCATAGGTATGGTAATCCCTCTCTAAGCTTCCATAATACCTTCTCTGTATCTAATTGCAATAACTGTATTCTTCGATTAACATCATCTGTTTATGTGTCTGTCCTTCTCCTGACCATTAGTTCTCAAGGCAGGGATGATGACCTATTCATATTTGTGTAGCCACTTTTTGGAAAAGTTAGTGGTAAATAGCACTAAAGAAGTATGGTTATTTGGTTTCTTAAATAGTCGATGTTGCTATAAAATATATGACAGTTACAGAATAATTTTTAAAAACTGATAAATACATAGAAATATTTATGCCTAGAAATATTTTTGCTCCATAAATAATATTTTATTAAATATGTCATCTTTATTCATATGAGATATTTTGTAATGATGCAGGCAACCTGTACTCTGTAAGGATTACAAATTGATCTCACCCTTCTGGCAGTCTTGTTCTTGCTACACCTGGTGTTGCTTAGTAAGGCTATACTGTCCTAACTTTAAACCTGGGATTCTGGGCTTGCTTCATCACTTTCATAGTGGAAGTGAGGTGGGGTGGGGCAATTTCAGGAATTAGAAATGTAAAATGTTTCCTTCTCTAGAGGAAAGGTCAGCCATAGATGATGAGAGAAAGGGACAGAGGTGGTAGCAGGACCAAGAATAGCCTGGGAAGACTGAAGTAATCCCCATAGACGCCTTTGGCGTGTCTTTAGTCCAATAGCACATAATTCAGGTAAAAATAGTGCAGTTGTTTTGCAAAGAAATTCAAGACATGTCTTCTAATCTCGTCATTCTTCTGTCTGAAGCCCCTCCAAATAAAATAATATCACTGGGCTTGCAAACTGTGTAAAGGAAGATTTCAACACAATCCATCTTCCCACTGATGTGTTACTCATGATGCAGACATTCTGGAGAGAGCGCAAGATCAAGGAGAGAGTGTTAAGGAGTAAAAACATTCCCAAAGTCACCCATGTGACTATAGTTTGTGTTGTCATCTTTTGTGGGTGACTAAATTGGCCCAGGAGACCAGATAATTCTGTCTACAATGGTGTGCTGGGTCCCCTAAGATATAAGTAGTTTATGGGCTCTGGCAAATTAAACCTGTTAAAGATGACAGACTTTTTTATTAATGCTCAATGCTTGGTAGTGTTTATTATTATCTTTATCTTATGCTTTTTTATCCTTTTTAAAAAATTTTTTATTGGAGTTTAGTTGATTTACAATGTTACGTTAGTTTCACGTGTACAGCATAGTGATTCAGTGATACATATATTCATCCTTTTTCAGATTTTTTTCACATATAGGTTATTACAGGATATTGAGTAGAGTTCCCTGTGCTATACAGTAGGTATATCTATTTTTGATTATCTATTTTATACATATTAGTGTGTGTATATTAATCCCAAGCTCCTAATTTATCCCTCCCCACCCACGGAGGATGACAGGATTTTAATATTAAACTATTTATCTGATTGTTCATTGTATCTATGATCTTGTTTCCGTTTGTAATTAATTTTTAAAATATATACATATATATGGATTTGATTTATACATTTACTGTGAAAATCTGTGAGAAGACTCAGTTTTTCATATATTTTATCATTCTCTATGTAAATGCCTCATGAATGGAAATATTCTTTCAAAATTTAGGCTAGTATATTTTGAAAATAATAATAGTATCAATAGGAACAACAACAACCTCCATCTGTGAGAAGCTTCTCCATTTCAGTCATTCTACAAAGAGCTTTTTAAATGGCCAGTAGACACTTTCTGTGCTAAAGGCATCAATATTAGATTCAAGTAGTTCTTTAATCATAATGAATACATTGATACTTCATGTTAGAAAATATATTTCCTCCTTTTTCTTAACGCTGTTTTCCCTACTTATTACATTCATCTTATTATGTGCTGTTTTTGTAAGCTTGTTTAATGGCTTATTTGAAAGTAGATGGTGTAAAATAAATAATAGTAAATTTGCTTGTATTACCTGATTTTCTGTTTTATTGCATTTCATGTAATCGTATCAGAGTGTAGTGAAATAATGCAGGACTTGAGCTAAGACCATCCACCCGTAACTCTCACTTATGAAATAAAAGTAAACATCCTAACATAAATACTAGAAAGCCAACAGAACTTGATAGATTTAATGGGAATTGATGTTCCAGGAAACTAGAGATTTTTCCCAGAAATGTAAGAATCATTTAACATCAGAATACGTGTTATAATATTATACCATACCAGTTGGTCCAATAGTAAATAACACGACATACTATCAATTTGCATTGAAGTAATACTTTATTGTTTTGTCTGAATAGTGATGTTTCCTTCTGCCTCTGTACCTATTGCGCTTTCTGCTCAAGCACAGCAGCTTTCTGAATTTTGGTTGGATTGGCTCAAATAGATTATTGTATTTATTTTTCCTCATTCAAAAATATTCATTGAGTATGATTTCTATGCCAGACCCTGTTCTAGACACCAAGGAAAAAAATAAATGATAAATAAATAGTCCCTGCTCTATGGGAGCCTGTGTTATGCAATGAGAAGTGTTTTACAGGTTAACTAGAGCAGCGGTTCTGGACCCCTGGCCCTGGTACCTGAGCTGAGTTAGCTCCCCAAGCTTCACATGGGAAAAAAAAAAAAGTTGAACTATAGATTCATGGGCCCCAGGAAGGAGCTACTGGGTCAAAATCATCAGGTGTGGAATGAAGAAATTTGTATTTTCAAAAGCTTTCAAGGTAACTTGGAGGAAGAGTTTGGAGCCATGGGCTAGTCCTACCTCCCATCTAATGCATCTAATGGTTCATCATCAGGTGCCTCAAGAGGATGATGAGTAGACAGGATGAAGGAGAAGAAAGAACCAAGAATCTGAAGCATAAACTAATAACTTCACCAAGACTCCAAACTCACATTTTTCCTTGAAAATCACTCTATTATGTGCTCTTTCACATATTTTCTTCAGAGTCAGAAAAATAAAAGCAGGTCTGAAAGATACTTTGAATATGTATATCAACTTATTAAACTGAAAATCCCCCAAGTTCATGGGATCTTATAAGATGCACAAAGCAAAATGGTGACAGTTGTGTCCACCTGAACACTAATTAGATTCTAGACCTGAGGCTCTGAGCATTTACACATCAGTAGGGACATAATAAAATCATGGCTTGTTCAGAAGTGCAACCACAATCATAGTAACATTAAAAATTATTGCATGAGGAGCAACCAGGACGTTGAAATGAAATTTTCATTCCATAAAAGTGAAAAGGCTACCTGAGCCTGGAGTAAAATTCTTGCTGTACCACTTACTAGATGTAGTAGACACAGAGCTGCATCCTCAGACCCCTTCTTCAGGCTGATGCAACCCACCTCCAGCTGCTGGAAATATCTGAGCCATGCTTTCACTGTAGTTGGCCAACCCATGGGTACCATTTCATACAGGGGACTTTAGCATCCTTGGAATTTGGTATCTGTGAGGATCGTGGAACCAATTCCCCGCAGATACTGAGCGACATCTGTACTTAATATGCCTCATCAAGGTTATGTCTTCTCCTAGGAAGTGGTCTGTGATCAATGATGAACTGACGTGGGTATATGTATGTCCACCCCTTTGTCTCAATTTGAGACAGCTCTGAAGGACCATCCCATCTCCAGATCTCCCTGTAGGAACACTTGAAGCTTCAGTTGAAACCCCGGTGGGTCATCGTTTCCCTCTGCCCAATCCTGTTTTCCTCCTTCTTCCCTGTGTATCTCCTAAGACTCCCCAGAGAAGCCTCTGTACACAGCTGTCAGTCTCAGAGGTTCCTTCTAGGGAGCCTAACATAAGACACTAGATGCACACAATTTAACAAAACATCTCAGTGCATTAGTTTCCTCATCTATAAAATGGGAAATAAAATAGTTATTTGGAGGATTAAATGAGAGCATTCATAAAACAACAACAACAAAAATAAAAACACATGGCACGTAGTTGGTAATTCCTCAGTGCTTATTTGTTTATTTAATTTTTAAATGCTGACATACTAAATCACAATAATAAATAGAATAGTTCTTCTATATATAATTTTACATTTTCTAGAACATTATAGCTCTGTCATCTTATTAAAAATCACGCATGTCCTGCTGGGAAGATAGCAACCTTTCCCAATTATGAACTTACAGAGAACTTCTTGTCTATCCTCTCCATCTGGAAATGAATCTTATTTCATGACACCATTTCTGAGGTTAATTGAGTCTTTCTTATCATTGTTATTTCTTTTAAAGTTTTATGGCTATATAGATGCTGGCCTATCTTGAATGAAGGGAAGATAATTGGAAATCAGTTTCCTCATTGGCTAGTTTTTATTATTTTATTTTAGACACGAAAAACTAAATTCCACATGTAGGTAAGCAAAAGGGAGTAATTTTTTCTGGCATTAAAACGCAGATGTATAAGTAACAAAACCAAGAGTGTGGAAGGAGTATGAAAGAAAAAGCAAGAAGTGTGAAAATCAGAGGATAAAAGAAGAATCAGAAGAAAATGAGAACAATCAGGCTTTTAAATCGACTATAAAACACACGCTTATTGGTTTAACTGACTTTTTTGCAGAAAGTTAAAATGCAAAGTAGGATTAGCCATCTTTAAAAATAAGGAGTGTATTTTGTGAGCTAGATGCCCATCAACAGCTAATTGAACAGCACGTTACAGAAAACAGTGCATGAAACCTCTCTGCAGCCCCATTCATGGTCTACAGCATTCTGCTTGAAGGAATTAACATGTCCAAGGCCTCAGGGCTAATGAAAGGCAGAGACAGAGTGAAAATCCAGGTTCTCCTATTCCAAAATCCTGCATGATGCCCCATACCTCCACTGTGTTCATTATATCAAATGTTCTTCCCTGTTGAACACATTAGTGGGTACAGTAATTTTATAGGGTATATAAATAAAATCAGTGGATGCAAAGTACCTAGCACAGTCCCTGGAACACAGACATAGACACAGCTGAATGTTTGTTAAATCTAAATACATTTAATTACCTAAGAATGGTTATGCATTCTTAGGTAACTAAAAAGATGAAGTGACTTGTATCCTTTGATGTACGCAATGCAACATAGAATTGCAGTTTTAATTGTAATATGGATCACTCTGTTAGAGGTGGCTTTGTGACAGCCTTGCTAGCCTAGATCTACAAGTTCCTAAAAGGCAAGGCTTATCTGTTTCTGCATTTCCCAGACTGCTTCCACTTTGTCCCATCACAGAAAACAAATCCAGCAGAGAGCTTGTGAGTCCGGAATCAGATGTGCCTGGACTTGAGTTCTGGATCCAAGCACATAAGTCGTATGGCTGCGGAATTGTCATTTTACATTTTTGTGCTTCAAAGCTACATATATAAATGAAAATCACAATGTCTGTTTTACATAATTATTGTAAAATATAGACTAAATAATATCCTCTTCTTCTTTCCCATCTGATCATATATATGTGTGTGTGTGTATATATATATATATATATAACATATATATCTTCTTTAATAAACATTAGTTTTCATCCTCTTGTAAGTAAAAAGATAAAAATATCAAACCATAATCTTACATTTAAATATATATTCAATAAATGTATAGAACCACTGATTTTGAAGACAATTGGTGACCACTTACTAAAAAGTCAATTTCATAATTTTTTATTGCAGGAAATATTATTTATCTTACTGAAAGGGAGTGATTTTACCTATCTAAACGGTAGGACCATAGCAATTTTCTTTCCTGATTGTCCTAAAGCCCCACTGTTCTCAAAGCAACATGAACCCTCACCTTTACTTGAAGGGAGATCTGTGTCTCTTGACTGATCATGTCTACTCCCAAATTGAGAACTATTAACAGCTACCTAAAGCATCACGCTTGGTGCTAAGATCTTCCAGCATCGATTTTGTTTTTTCCACAGCTCAGCAAAATGTATGTGAGAACTATTTATTTATTTATTTTACTTTCTCCTAAAATACTATAAAGAACTCTCATTTTACCAAATTTATTCTCCAATAGCTGTCTTTACTGCTCCCCTGTGTTTTTATTTTTCACTGGATGAAAAATTAAACATTTTTAGATGAAAGCAGGAGTGAGAGAATTAACTGCTTTCATAAAAGCTTCCAGAAATGGTATTGTAAAAGCATCTTGCATTTGTTATTTCTGTTTTTCCTCCATAGTTCTTTAATTTCTTCTTTGTGTTTGAAGGAATTCTGTGCTCTTTTCAGCTTAAGAAGAATTAAAACCATACTCAGTTCTTCAAATTTAGACATTGACATTGCAATGATCTTTAGTGGAAGAAAAAAATACAGCAGAGACTTCACACATGTCTGTAGGTTGTGATTGGGCTAGTGCTCTAGACTGGGCACAGAATGGAAACTGGATTGCTCAAAACTGGGACACAAACTGATATTTGAGGCATAACTGCTGGCCTCCTTCCACAGCTTAGGATGCTACCCCTTCACCAAACATTGATGAAGGAATTTGAAAATGATACAAAGAAGCAGAAAGATATGTTGTGTTCTTGGAATGAAAGAATTAATATTGTTAAAATGACAAGACTCCCCAAGGCAATCTAAAGATTCGACATAATCCATATCAAAATACCCATGACATTTTTCACAGAACTAGAACAAATAATCCTAAAATTCATATGGAACCACAAAATACCCCAAATTGCCAAAACATTCTTGAGAAAAAAGAAGAAAGCTGCAGGCATCACACTCGCTGACTTGAGACTATACTACAAAACCACAGTAATCAAAACAGCATGGTATGGGCACAAAAAGAGACACATAGATCAATGGAAAAGAATAGAGAGCCCAGAAAAAAAACCCCATGCACTTATGGTCAATTAATCTACAACAAAGGAGGCAAGAATATACAATGAAGAAAAGACAGCCTCTTCAATAAGTGGTGCTGGGAAAACTGGACAGCTACATGTAAAAGAATGAGATTAGAACACCATATACAAAAATAAACTCAAAATGGATGAATTACGTAAATATAAGACCTGAAACCATAAAACTCCTGGAAGAGAAACTAGGCAGAATACTTCTTGACATAAATCATTACAATATTTTTTGGATCTGTCTCCTAAGGCAAAAGAAATAAAAGCAAAAATAAACAAATTGAACTTAATTAAACTTAAATAAAACCTTTTGCACAGCAAAGGAAATCATTAACACAACAAAAAGGCAACCTGCTAAATGGGAAAAAATATTTACAAATGATATGAATGATAAGGAGTTAATGTCCAAAATATATAAAAAACTCATACAGCTCAATATAAAAAAAATCAAAACATGGGCAGAAGACCTGAATAGACATTTTTCAAAAGGTATACAGATGGCCAATAGGCACATGAAAAAAGTCTCAACATTGCTAATCATCGGTGAAAGGCAAATGAAACCACACTGAGATATCACCTCATACCTGTAAGAATCGAAATGTCTACAAATAACAAATGTTGGAGAGGATGAAGAGAAAAGGGAATCCTCATACACTCTTGGTGGGAACGTAAATTGGTGCAATCACTATGGAAAACAGTATGGAAGTTCCTTAAAATCTAAAAATAAGCTATCATATGATCCAGCAATTCCACTTCTGGGGATATATTCGAAGAGAATCAAAACACCAATTTGAAAATATACATGTACCCCAATGTTCATAGCAGCATTTTTTTTACAATATACAAGACAACAGACAAATGGATAAAGAAGTTGTGATATATATATATATGTGTGTGTGTGTGTATATATATATATACACACACACACACACACATATATTATATATACACACACAAGGGAATATTAGTCAACCATAAAAATAATGGAATTTTGCCAGTTACAACAATGTGAATGGACCTAGAGAGTATTTCGTTTCATGAAATGACAGAGAAAGACAAACACTATTATATTATCACTTATAGATAAACTCTAAAAAGTAAAACAAATGAATGTGTATAGCAAAACAGAAACAGACTCACAGATATACAGAACAAACTAGTGGTTACCAGCTGGGAGAAAGAAGGGGGGAAGAGGCAAAATAGAGGTACGGGATTAAGAGACACAAAATACTATGTATAAAATAAATGAGTAACAAGGAAACGTACAACACAGGGAAATATAGCCATTATTTTGGAGTGCTTTAAATAGTCTAATCTATAAAAAAATGTTATATACTATGTTGTATACCTGAAACCAATTTAATATTGTAAATCAGCTATACTTCAATTTAAATTTTTTTTAAAAAATAACATTAACAGAGAGAGGATATGCAGGCAGCTAACTGCACAACCTCTGGAAAAGGTGCCAGAGTCCTGAGCTGGTGATGTGACCGTAAACAATGCAAACACAAGGAGATCAGAGAGGGAAATCCCATTCTTTAAAAAGTATACGGCACGTAATTTTGTAAGAGTCTGATTATCTAAAAATGTGTTTGTTCTGTCTCACATTTAATTAATAGTTGGAATGTAAAATGTTAGGTTGGATTTTTTTTTTCCTTGTCAGAAATAGGATGCATTATATTTCTGGTTTTCATTGGTGCTGGTAAGAAGTACACTTCGTTTCTGATACTTGTTATTTTGTTTGAGGCAGTTTCTTCCCCCACTTTTTCGAATTTTGTGGGGACCCCTCATTACTCTTATTGGTCTGCAGTTTCACAATTTTATTTACTAGGTATTGTCCTAAATTCGTCTTTTGGGCTAAGCACCAGCTATTCATTTCAATGTGAAACAGCATTGTTTTCCTTTTGGGAAATTGTCAGGAACTATTTCTTTGATAATTTCTTCCCTCTCTTTCTAAGGGTCTGTCTTTCTAGCACTCTGATAGTTCCGATGCCTGAACACCTGTGCTCACCCTCTCGCTTCCTTACCTTCTGTTTCCTATTCCACTGTTTATGCTTTGTGTTCTTCTTCTTGGAGATATACTTAATTTTATCTTCCAGATACTACGTGAATTTTCTTTAATCCATGTTCTTTTTAAGTTTTGTGTTGCCATTTTTATGTCACTAAATTCTTTCTTCATAGATATAATATATTCTCTCATCTCAGTGAATTGCTGCTTATTTGTGGGGACTTCTTGTCTTTTACTTTTTGTTCTTTTAGTTTGCTGGTTTTTAAGTATTCTCTCTACCTTCTATCTGTGTTTTCATTTTAAATATTGCCTTTTTAGTATGATACCTTTGTTTTGGATCTTCTGTAATAGACACATTACTCTACGGTTTGGTGATCCTTACATGTCTGCTTACATTTACAACTAGGAGATCAAAAAGCTAACTTAGGGAAATACTATACAGCAATTAAAATGAATGAGCTACTAAAACATGTGACAGCAGTGATCAATCTCACAAATATACTGTTGAACCAAAGAAGCCAGATCACAAGAATACGTATTATGTGATTTCATTTATATGCATTTCATTCAGGCAAACCTCATCTGTGTTGTTAGAAGTCAGGATAGGTGTTATCTTGGAGGACTTGTGGGTTAGAAGAGGACTTAGGATGGCTCAGGAGTACTGGTAATATGTTATTTCCTGACCTAGGTGTAGTTTATCTAAACATGTTCAATTTTTGATAATTCGTCACATTTTAACCCTGTACATTTTGTGGTGTATATTATATTTTTAAAAACATTTAAAAAGTCTTATTAGAACAATCCTTGCACAGTTTTTTAAAATGCACTATAAGCTGTCTGTGTGAGGAAGTAAAACGTTAATTTAAAAACACAGGTCTTTACTGTGGGATCATCTGCTTGAGCTGATCCTATAAAAAAATAATAATAATAGTAGTATCTTTTATTCTTTCCTATTGGGCTGCTTTTCTAGGAAAGACTATTTTCATCTCCTGACTGAAGGGTAGAGCTTTATCTACCACATTCAAGAAGCTGAGTAGAGAAGGTGGTCCATTCTGTTAATCTTCCTCCCTCAACTAGGAAAGCACTATTTTCACTATATCCATGGGCTTTTAAAAAATGAATAACATGTTTATTAAGATATAATTCACATCATAATATTCACTCCTTTAAAATATACAATCCAGTGGTTTTATATTTATCAACTCCATTAATTATAACAACCCTATAGAGTAAGTATTAATATCACCTCCAGTTTACAGATGATGAAACCAAGGCCAAGAAAGGTTAAATGTCTTCCCCAAGGCCTGAATGATATCATTAATATAAACTGTCAGACAAGATACATTTAGCAAGGTAGATAATAAATATGAATTATCTTTTCCCCTTATTAAGTAATTAAGACACAATTTGCAAATTGTCACAATAAATCAATCATTACTTTATGGAACATGGCCTTGGTCATGTTCAGTTCCAGGCACGTGTGAAACGCCAAGTTTACAGTGATGATAAACTCATGCCCCTGGCCTCAAAAATGCTTACAAATGTCTGAGAAACAGGCAGGCATGTGGCAAAGGTTTAGATAGATTTTATCACCAAGGCTTATCTGTAACCAGCAGAAAGTATGAGTTAAGGAAAGCAGTTGGGAACCAATTTTTCAGAACAAAACCATTATTTAAAACGTACTCTTTTAGGCATCTTGTAAACATATGAAAGGAGCAAAACACCGATTGTTTAATGGAGCCTCAGTGAGAGACACAGCATATAACCACACAGTAAAATATATAATATGTGGTTTCTATGGGAAATAGGAACCCAGTTAAAAACAAATCAGCTCCAGCTGGGGTAGTCCAAGAAGACTAGAATTAGCACTTAAAGGACAGCAAGAATTTAGAACCTTAGAGGGGCAATAAGGACACTCAAGATAAAGATGTATTTAATTGTATTCATTGATTCATATTACATAGTTATTAGACGTATAAACATGCTGGACATAAGGAAATTACAAGTGGTTCAAAGATGAATAAGATATAATTTCTACAGGAGAAGAGCTGTAGAACAGGAGAGAAATAATTACATAGACTGAGCTGAGAGCAAGTTATTCTCTGTGACTGAATGCACATGTACAGAGGTGATGAGGGCCCTTAGTGGGAATTTGGTCTTCCAGGCAGGTGTTGTGCAAAGCGACCCAGAATAGTGCAGCAATATAGAAAATTATGGTTCTTTGGGAAGACTCAGAAGCTAAAATCGGCAAAGGCAAACGCCAATATAAATAAAGTAGAAGCAGAGGCAAAAGCAGGAGTGGACTGAAACATGAATGAAAGAGCGCAAGTTGGGAACAAAGTGAGAAAGCAAAGCACTGAGGGATTCTTACAGAAGATGCTGAGTGGCCAGTACAGCTGCTGTGGGTTGATGGGTTGTGTGGGCATGGACAGTGCGCCTGCCTGCAGGACAGATGTTTTGCTAGCGGTATGAAGAGTATTCTCTGATCAAAGAGGGGTACAGGTCAATGTTGTTTGTCAAAGGGGTGGGAAAACTTCCCAGAGGAGATAATGTATATATCAGCCTTTGAAAGTCGGGTCGGTTTTTCCCGGGGTGGGGGGAAGGACGGGGGCAGGAAAGGTCACTTGATGCAAAGGGTACAGCAGGCTCAAAGGCTCGGGGGCATATGAGTGCATGGCCACGTGGGGTGTTCAGGGAACATGAGTATTCTGGCATTTTTAGCACATCACACGAGTGGGAAGAAACAGTGGGGTATGGTGCTTACAGAGAATTTCAGAGAACTCTAATTGGATGTGAATGGGAAAAAAGAGCTTTGTTGCAGAAATCGTGTAAGTTGCTACTTATTTTTCAAGTTAGACCTGTATTCCCTTTAGGTCCAAATAGGATTAGCTTTATACATTTTGGCAAATTGAATGAGCTTTATGTTTTTTTCAAAATGAAGGGTTCACCAATGCTGTGATGGTTAATTTTATGTGTCAACTTGACTGAACCACAGGGTGCGCAGATAGTTGGTCAAACATTATTCTAGGTGTTTCTGTGAGGATGTTTTTGGATAAGATTCACATTTAAATCGGAAAACTGATTATAACAGGAGATATATATATATATATATATATATATATATATGTACACACACACAACTTATATATATTTATTTTATATGTATATATTTAAATACATTTTTATACACATACACACATCCTGTTAGTTCTGTTTCTCTGGAAAACCCTAATACAAATGCCAAGAACCTCTCTTCTGTGTTGGTGGTATAATGGTGAGCCTAGCTGCCTTCCAAGAACCTCTTTTCTAACCTACTAACAGCCATTCTTTATCCAGTTATCAGACTTAGCTGTTAAGCATGCCAGCATTTCAGAAGGAGCAACCTGAGATGAATCCGTGGAGTAAGAAGCGAACTAGAAGCTTTAAAGTTCCCTAGTAAAACTCCTTTGGGGGATAATTATTGTCTTTATCTCTTCATACACACATACGCACATACACACACACACCATGGCTTAGAGACAATTGCTTAGGATTTTGAGTCTCGCAAATCTCAGTCCAAATCCTTGCTCCATTTCCTACCACTCCTTTAATCAGAGGCAAATGATGGAACTTCAGAAGCCTCAAATCATTCTTCTGTAAAATGGGAACAATAAGAAAATGTTCCTGTAGGCTCAGGTGAGATGAGCTATGCAAAGCACTTGTCATGTAAAAGCTACTACAAATATCAGTATCCTCCCCTAGTCCCAGCAAGTGCCGCATGTGATAGTTCTTCCTTCCCTCTGTTCTCCTTCAATTTTCCTCTAAATCCTCCCCCATGAAGAGAAATGCACAATAATTGGAATAAATTCCCTGTTGTAAACCATTGGATTTCATTTTTCTTCTGAGCATACATGCTGGTTTATAGTCATTGAAAGCACTAAAAATAAACTTCCATTGTCTGTGGCCAGGTGTTTAATACACTGGATACTTGTCATTCAACGAAGAGGTGACTGCACCCCTAAAATATTTTGCCTTTTAGTCTATAGGAAATCATTCAGATAATGAAATCTCAAGAAGAAGAAAGCTAAGGGATCACGCAAATCTGTTTCTGCAGAGCTGGGACTGTGGTTGAACCCACACCCACACACACACACACACACACACACACACTCATAAACACGAACAACCACCCACAAACATGTTTTACGAGCTTTCATGAAAAGCCTTCAGGGGCTTCTGCAAAGTCACCTGGTTAATCTCTAAATTAATCTTTGTGCAAACAAAACTCCTGTAAGCTGTGTAGCAGGTGACCTCAGAAACAAGGCAGTATATAAGCTTCTGACAATCTATTGTGGGCTTGATATCTTAAAGAGCTCTTTTCTGACCCCACGAGCACACTGCATGCTTCAAGCTGCACTCCCTGAATCCTGGTATGCGTGCGTGCATGCACATGTGTGCCGTAGTGGCATATTTTTATCTTTTCTTTCAATCCAAACAAAATCTCCAGAATACAAAAGTATCCTCAATCTCCTTAGTGTCAGAGCTATTGTCTGTTTAGAATTGGGAAGGAAGTCAGAGATCACTGGCCTGAATCCCTCTTTTTAAAACCGTGTTAAAAGATAGAAGGAAAACATTTATTTTCTAGCGTCCCTGTTTTGGGTTAAATTGGCCCCCCAAATGATATGTGGAAGTCCTAACCCTCAGTACCTGTGAATTTGACCTTATTCAGGAATAGGGTCTTTGCAGATGTAATTCAGATGAGATCACACTGGAGTAAGTCCTTAATTCAATATGATTGGTGTCCTTATAAGAAGAGGAAAACTTTAAGAGAGGACAGATGCACACAGAGTGGAGAACACTGTCGAAATACACACACCCAGAGAGAAGACAGACGTGGCTTCAGAGGCAGGGATTGGAATTACAGGGCTGCAAAACAAGAAATGCCAAGGATTGCCAGTAACAACCTGAAACTGGGAGAGGAGTCACCATGGCCCTGCGGACACCTTGATTTCGGACTTGTTGCCTCCAGGACTGTGAGAGAATACTTGTTTTAAGCCACCAGTTTATGGTACTTTGTTAAGGAAGCCTTAGGAAATGAATACAGTCCCGCAACAAAACAGAGTGGGCCCTAACTTGAACCCATGTCCTACATCCCAAGTCTCCTGCTCATTGAGCTTCACTGTGATGAGTTTCTAGGTTGATAAATCATGCAATGATAGTGGCGGGATTTCTTTATAGGAAAGATTTAATAGCAGACACCTGATAGAATGGGAGATGGAAGGTGCCTCTGCACAGTATGAGATGTTGATTTTTGATATCAAAACAACAGGAGGGGACAATTGAAATCATGGCAGGTCATACTTAATATCCCTATGCCAGCTCTTCCTTGATATCAACACTCCTGTATGCTCCTCAGTAGCGTAAAGATCGTGTCTTTCTGTTTTTTCTTCTTGCAAAGTACCCTCATTCAGCACAAGGCATATTGTAGCACCTTAAAAATAATATTTAGCTTACCAATATTTTTTGACCTATTGGTCCATCCTTTATTGAATTTTTTCTTCAGTTTGATACCTGTTTAAATCTATAGAGTGTGGATGCAAAGTTCTTGCTCTCTGAATTTCTCTATTGGTTCTTTAGCTCTGAGCATTTCTCATAATTTATCTCCTGGTTCATTTTTGATCAACTTTTTCTTTCTTCTTCTGTTTTGACTCTGGGGGAAAAATTTTAAGCTCAGATTGAAATCATTCAAAAATTCTCAAAAAAGTGTTTTGTACTCCTCAGAGGAGCTACTATTATTTTAATTCATAATTATAATTACAGCAATGTTCACTGGGATAATTCTCCAGTACTCCAAAACAACATTTTCTATAAGCACATTTTTTTGTTAATGCACCATAGATTCCTGGGAAGAGCTAATCTATTTATTTGGTATATTTGGGTTTGTTGCTGGCTGAAAGAATTAGTTTCTGATACATTTTTACTATATTCAGTAGTTCACAGATGCTTAGCTGAATATTAAACTAAAATTGTTTTAAAATTTTGATGCACAGAGCAGATTAGAAAAAATCAAAAGTTTTAATCCCCGTATATTATTTATTTTTTACTTCCTTTAAATACAATTATTTTAAATCTGAATCTATTCAAAATGAAAGAAATAAGAATAAGGTATAAAGGGACACGAGTTCTATCTTGGATTCAATAGATACAGAATAGAATGTAGAATATAGAATATATCTCATAAATATACTCAGAAAGTTTGGGCAAATCGATCCTCTGGTCCTCAGACTCGGTATGATAAGGAAAAAAGAATCATTTGTTTCTTAAATTCATGTATAATAAGGAAAAAAGAAAATTCATCTGTGTACTTTCCTTCTTCCTTTTCAATTTCCCTTCACTTCCTATACTTCCTTTCTTCTATAACAATTATGCTGAAACTAAGTCATAAAATACTACAAAACAAAATTTTATTTCATCTCCCACCATTACTCTAACTTGAGTTACATGGGAATATTCTTTCCCCATTCCAGGATGGAAACTGGAGCATATCTTGGTACATGTTTTCCAAGTTTGTTCTTAAGTAATTACATAATCCTATAGTCATTTTTAAGACCTAAAAAAACACACAATTTTTAATAGTCCCAACCAGTATTTGAACAAAATGAATGCTTCATTCAAATATTTGTTCCAGAATAAGACTTGCCCTCTCTCTTGCCTATGGTTTGTGGTTACCTATAGCCTGCTTTTGCAGGAGGTAATCTGCTCTCTCTCACTCTCTCTGATTAACCCCTCTCCCACCTTCTCATTGTTCTTTAGGATCGGCAAATAAAATAGTTTTGCAGAAAAGTCTGGATTGACCTCACATGCTTCTTAGTCCCTCTACCTCTGTTTCTAACTCAGTCTGATCTTAAAATGACCATCTCAGTCTTGGTTACGTTGCTTACCTCTACTGAGATGTAAAGGGGTGATTAAGATGTCACGTCATCACTGATTCAGTTATATTTTCAGCCTTTGGATTCAATGTCTGCCTTGATGTCACCTTGTCTCACAGAGCCCTTTTATTCTGATTTTAAAACTCTGCTGTATCACCTTCTTCCTCTATTGACTTGCCTAGAACTAAAAAAAAGAAGATAACCTTTGTTTCAAAGATTGGCTGTTGTAATAATCATGCCTACCTGCTAGTCATATAGTTAAACTGGGAAATCCAGTTCAACTTAGCAAGCTCCAAGAGGTGATGCCTCACACCACTACCCAGGGTGACAGGGTCCAAATTCACATAAACTTGGTTCTTAGTCAGTCATAACGTGGGCAATGGGTTTACCTCTCAAGAATCCCATGTAACACCCTTCACTCTACTGTTTCTTCATAGGTCAGAGAATTCCTGGCCATTTAATAGGTTAATAAAGGGTCCCAAATCAGCTTCTAACATGGAATACTCTAACTGGAAGCCTCCCTTCTGTTGAATTAGACAATAATGTCCTAATGTAATTAATGACAATTAATTAACCGGATTATATCACTTTTTGCAGACCTTTTTAGTGGCAGAGGAGTTTCTAGGGAATGCCCTTGACTGACAGCCAGAAGGCTTCCTAGGCTCCAAATCCCCTCTTTTCCCCAGATTCCAGTCTCCATGACACCATGGAGATTCTATTCCATCCTACTGGCTCCTTTATCCAGGCTCTTTTTTGTAACATGCAGAATTTGGGCCTCTTTCTGAACTCTTACCAATAGAAGGCCAGAGTTTTCTAAGTCCTCTCAAATGGATCTAAGTAGTAGATAGTACTTTTTCTTTGAAGGTTAAAAGTATATTCTCTCAGAAGAAAATCTGTTCTCATTTACATGCAGTTGAGTTAATAATGATGGTTAATCAACTTTTTAAAAAATTAATTTCTGGCTGCGTTGGGTCTTCATTGCTGTGCATGGGCTTTCTCTAGTTGCAGGGCTACTCTTCGCTGCGGTGCGTGGGCTTCTCATTGCTGTAGCTTCTCTTGTTGTGGAGCATGGGCTCTAGGCATGTGGGCTTCAGTAGTTGTGGCAGGTGAGCTCAGTAGTTGTGGCTCGTGGGCTCTAGAGCGCAGACTCAGTAGTTGTGGCACACGGGCTTATTTGCTCTGCAGCATGTGGGATCTTCCTGGACCAGGGCTTGAACCCGTGTCCCCTGCATTGGCAGGTGAATTCTTAACCACTGTGCCACCAGGGAAGTCCCTGGTTAATCAACTTTAAACCCTGGTCTTTGAAATTAAAAAGAAAATAAGAAGGGGAAGAACATTCATTTCAATAAAATGTAACTTAGAAAATGAAGATAAAATCATGTTTTTTCAACTACTTAAATCATCTTTATCAGGCTCACTACAGGAGGACTTAATTTGAAAAGATAAAATGTATTGACTGAGTAGTGGATCTTTGGGTATTTGATAGAGGAATGAGGCCACGAGCGAGAAGCTTATCTTTCATAGAGGTTAATTCTCAAATGGAGAGATTTGTAGACTGAAGCTCAGTCTTTTTGTCGTTGTAACTGGTTTTATTTCCCTTTCAAAAAACACTGTTCAATTTAAGTAATGTAAAAACATTAGTTAAAATCATAGAGTATAGGCATAATAACTTCTTGACAAATTCATTGAAATCTTGGTGAATGCTAGTACAATTATGACCTACTGTAAAAAAAAAAGCTTTATTACTTTTTAAAATTTTCATCATTTTCTCCTAAACAAATTTATTGTTTAAGTTAGTAGGAAAATAATGATACTTTTTATTTTCCTCTTTAGAATTTGTGACCATTTATTAAATTGCTCAGGGACAAATACACATTGGTTTTTTAAAAGGAAAAAGCCAGCATGGTCTTTAAGCAAGGACAACGTTGTGTGTGAGTGTGCATTTGTGTGTGTGCGCAGATACATAAAGCAGAGACGGTTCGATCATATCTCCAGCAGAGAGCCCTAGAAATGTGGTTTACCAAAGCATCATTTTCCCCTGAGAAATAGTAAGAGGATTAAAACCAGCAGTGATAAACTTCACAAGTAAAAATAGTTTGACAGTTCAAATTATGTCCTTTTTCTAGACCTCATTTTGCCCAATTAAAAAAATGAGATTATCAGTCTAAAGTAAGATTTTGCTTCCACTCAACAATGACTATGCTTCCTTGGGACGTTAATGACCTGCAATCTATGTACTAAAAGTTTATCATAGTTTTTTTTTTTTTTTCGGTTCCTATTTGTGTTGGTGCGGGGTACTAGGTGGGATGCAGAAAATTATTAGCTAGTAGGCATACAAGTATCTGTCCCATACTCTTTAAACATACAGTCTGCTATTAAATACGTGTAGTAAAAGGTCACACAGCAAATAACAAATGGTCATTAACAGAAGAACTATGAGGTCAGTCCTATGGCTTAATTAATTAAAATGTATGCTTATGACTTAGGCCATCTATTTGTGTACTATGAAAAATATAAAACTGATGTCTTTAAGAAATTTAAAGTAATATATTATTTAATTTGGTGCTATATCTTAGTCTTTATTATGTAATTAGTGTGGAAATAATTACATTAATTATTTATGGTGCCCAGGAGGAAATAGTGAACTGTCTGCTGCAAGTTTAAGAGTCTCTGGACTAGATGATTTCAAATGCCCCATGCAACTGCCCTGTCCACACATTCCGTAATTCTGAGCCTATGTCTTTTTCTGCTCCCCACATTTCACGGGAGGATAACAATTGCATTGCATTTAGAAAACAGGTATACAAGAGGGGAAACAACAATAACTAGTTAATATTAAAACTTGGAGAGAGGAGAAGTGTTTTTGTCATATATGCTATAAACATCTATTAAATATTTAGTGGAGTGAAAGTATTGTGGAAAGTTACATTCATAAACGTTGGATGGAGAGACTATTGTGAGATGAGATTTTACTACCAAGAGGCTGGGTGATGCAAAGGAAAGGGTAATGCCGAGGAGTTTAGAAAGACTTGGGTTTAACATTTGCCAGCGAGATTTCTGGGACAAGTTACGGTGCATCTCCAAGCCTTTAACTTCTCATCTTTACAGTTGGGAAGATAATCCTTGCTTTGTAAAATTACTATGAGGGTTAAATGAGACAGCATTTGGAAGGCAACCTGCTCAAACTTGTTGTTCAAAAATATTAATTCTTTGTTGTTGTTGATGCTGTGTCGTTTTTATACAAGCTTGGAAGTGGTCTATATTTAATCTCTTCTCCTATCATTTTTCTCACCAAATGGGTATATCCCAATTATCATTGCAGCCACAATACTCACAGATGACTTGGAAAAGGTGATGTCCCATGAGAATAATCTCGCCAGAGTTATCTCCTCTCATGTCCTGAGTTGTTTCATCCTTTCTTCCTCCTATAAAGTGGACTTGGAACTTCCTACTCTGGGTTATAGCGAATAAAAAGCACTCTATGTAAGCATCAAAGCCAATTTAATCGTTGTTCAAGTCTCACAAGCCTCTTCTTGCAAACAATAACCCTGCAGGACATCTCATTACTCACTGGGATAATTGCTTCAAATATCGAAAGCTACATAATAAAATAAGAAAATCCTTATTTTAACAAAGCTCACTCTGGGGCTTCCCTGGTGGCGCAGTGGTTGAGAGTCCGCCTGCCGATGCAGGGGACATGGGTTCGTGCCCCGGTTCGGGAGGATCCCACATGCCGCGGAGCGGCTGGGCCCGTAAGCCATGGCCACTGAGCCTGCGCGTCCGGAGCCTGTGCTCCGCAACGGGAGAGGCCACAGCAGTGAGAGGCCTGCGTACCACAAAAAAAAAAAAAAGAAAGAAAGAAAACTCACTCTGGCTATCTGGAAAAGGACAGACTCAGGAGGAGCACGTGCAGGTAGAGAGAATGGTTACTGGGCTGTTAGAACACTCTACGTGAAACTTAATGAAGTCCTGTACCAAGGCGGAAGACGCCAGAGAAATCTGAAGAAAATCTTATCAAACTTACTGGAACAGACTCTATGTAGGGAGAAGGTCAACCCTAGTAATAACCCTAAGAATTAAATAAACCTGTGCATTTCTGTATATGGTGTGTGTAGTAAATGAGAGTAGAAGGAATCATGAAATCATGCTGCCAAAGTAGGAATAAAGGTCTCTGTGGACTCTGAATAGAGTTACACAGAGATTTCAGAGGAGCTGACCTTTCATTCCTTAGTAATCCCCGAATGACTCACAGCCCAGCAAGGGCCCAGCGTCGCTGCTCTGGGAATCAAATGCTCTACTTTCTCAGCACAAACACAAAATTGTAGCTCTATGAACACCCAGGAGATGTTGTCCTGGCCTCCAAAAGCAGCAGTCATGATTTATTGAGCACCTACTATGAACCAAATGCTTATGTGCCTTATAACAAATTGACAAGTTGTAATTAATTCCATTTTCCAGATAATAAAATTGAAACTCCAAATGCTGGGGTGGCTTACTCAGGATTACACAGTCAGTAAATGGCTAAACTGAATGAAAGATCAGCTTGTGTCTAATTGCAAAGCTGCGTCTCATTTCACACCACCATTCCTCTTCTATAAAGAATATATACATATATTCAATTTCAAACAGCTACTGAAATTACACAGAGGTAAATGTATTGAGTTGCAGCAATGTTGCCAATAATTATTCATTGAAAAAAACATATGGTCACACCATACCCTGTACACAAATGTTCATCATAGTGTCATCATAATAGCCAAACACTGGAGATGAACCAGCTGTCCTTTACTGAGTGAATGGGTAAACAGACTGGTACAACCATACAATGGAATACTACTCAGCAATGAAAAGCAGTGGACAGTTGGTACATGCAACAACTTATATGAGTTGCTGAGCAATTATGCTGAGTGATAAAAGCCAGTCTGAAAGGTCACATACTGTGTGATTCCATTTTGTCATTCTTGAAATGACAAAATTATAGAAATGACAAATAAATTATTGGTTTCTGGAGGTTAGAGACTGGGATGGGGATGGGAGGATGGAGGTGGGTGTGGTTATAAAAGGATAACACAAGAGATCCTTGGGGTGGTGGTTGCACTAATCTACACACGTGATCAAATTACCTAAAACTAAACACACACACACACACACACACACACACACACACATGCACATACACTAAGAAGTAGAAATAAAACTGGGAAATCTGAATAAGACCTGTGGATTATATCAATGCCAGTATTCTGGCTGTGATGCTATTTTATGCTATAATTTTGCAAGAGGTTAATATTAGGAGAACCTGTGAAAAGGATACACAAAATCTCCCAGTGTTATTTCTTACAATCGCATGTGACTATACCATTCAAAATAAAATGTTTAATTTAAAGAAGACAACAGACATTTATTGGGTGTTTGATGTTAATAACAATTAAAAATAATAACAGGAAAGTTTTTAAAATGTATGTACAATCAAAAATATGCTTTTAAAAATATATTAAAAATATTGTTTTGCATTATACAAGTAATTTAGGATCATTCAGAACAATTAGAAATTTTAGAATCACAATAACCAAAAACACCTACCATTTGACTGCCCAATAACAATATTTCGATATACATCCTCTTAGACAATTTTCTATACACTTTGTACATTTTTTCTTTATAAAAATTTTATTATTCAGTTTTATAATCAAGAATTTTCAGTTAATAATTATTGGCAACATTGCTGCAACTTAATACATTTACCTCTATTGTATAATTTCAGTAGCTGTTTGATATTTCTCTGGCATAAACACCCAAGAGTGTAATTGCTGGGTCATATGGTAATTGTATGTTTAGTTTTATAAAAAGCTGCCCAACAGTTTTCCAGATTGACTGTAACACCTTTTATTCCCACCACTAATGTATGAGAGTTCAGTTTCTCAGAAGTATTTGGTGTTGTCACACTTTTATTTCAGCCATTCTGATAGGGTGTATACTGATATATCATTGTGGTTTTCAAACTACAAAGCTAATCAAATTACAATGTTCAGTGCTAGCAGAGGAGAGAAAAAATTGTCCTTTCATACAGTGCTTTTAGTCAGGTTAATTCCATTTGACATGGTAAATCCACTTCTTGGAATCTGCCCTACAAGAGATTTTTCTCATTTCAAAATCACAAAGTCACCTTCTGATTATTTAGTGTTCCAAAACAATTTGCCAATAGTTAAGGACAGCTCAGGTCACAAAGATGTTGGCCTCTTTTTTAGTGCAGATGAAGAAAGTAAAGAAATAAGAAATAAGCTTTCTGGTCCAAGGGTCAGCATCCTTAGGTCAGTCTATGTGAAGCTGTCATACGGATAGATCTGAGCTGGGTGTAGCGAGCAGTCAGGTTTCTATGAGCCCACAAGCATGAAGGCCAGACCCAGGGCCTTGGAAGGTTTTCCAGAATAATAATGGTCAGTTCAGAGACTCAGCAATGAGCCTCTCTCCTGCGGAATACTCAGCAGCTATGCAGACGTTCAAGGGCAACCTGTGCAAGAATTATGCTTGTTTACAGGTGAATCTTTCAGGTAGAGAACATTGATAGCCATAGATATGACCACGGTATTTACTTCAAAAACCAAAAACCAACCAAACAAATAAAAAACTTCAAGAAATAAAGGTCTGGATTTTTTTAAATGGAAACTCTTCTTCCTAATATTATCTCAGATTTAATTCCTAAAAATCCTTAAGATTTTGTTAGGTGTAAAATCAATGACCTGAACACAGAGATTATCAGCAGGGTCAAAGTTACTTCTCCCTGAGAAAGAATCCGGAAGCCTCTCTCATTTACTTTAAGCAGGATTAAAAGAAAAATTAAGACCTTGAAAATTCCTTCTGTTTTCCCGCCCCACGCAACACATGTGTGCCCCCCACCCCCGCCACACACACAAATGGAGGCAGAAGAAATATTAGTTTACTCCCATTGGAATTAAAGTACTGTTCTTACCTTGAGCATCAAATATATTCAACCCACAATTAGATTTAAGACATATAATTTTGTGTTTATGAATGAAGGAAGAGCCATTAGACAAACATTGCCTTATTGGTTTTCTCTGTATTATTAGTAAAATCAGTTACTAATCCTTGAAGATTATTCAATAATTGTTTCCAAAACATTTAAAGGAAAATTCATGAGATGATAAGTTCTTCATGATCAGTGTCTAAGTATTGTTGCTTCTACATTTAGCTCATTAAATATTTACTTTTAGCACTTCGTATGCGCCAAACACCTTTTTTTTCATTTTTAAAAAGTAACCTTTGTATGCATTAATCCTTTTAATCCATATAATCATGTTTTAGGTACTAAAATCAGCTTTTCTGAAGAGGAATAATAACTTTTCACATAACTTGTCTAAAGTCTTGTAGCTAGAATGGGTGGAGCCAGTCAGAATCCAGACGCAGCCAGTCCCGCTAATAACCGCTGGGTTCACTGGCTCCCTGTGCCCAGAACCTTCTAGATACTTGACACTTTTTAGATAACCATGTGCCTTGTGATTCTTGATAAATATAAAACTGTCATTTCTCCAATTTCTAAAATGTCTTTCCTCTACCAAGGATATGGGCATCACAGCAAATGAGGATTAGTAATCAAAGCTAAGGAAAGTGAAGGGTGACTGAAGGAAGTCTGTCCTAGAACTCGGGCCCAGGTCTGCCCCCTATGGGTGTGTGACTTACAGCTGCAGAGGCTGCCCAGCTAAGGGGGTGAAGGATGGAATGCAGCTCTGCTCAGCCTGTGTAAACAAGAGGAAGGGGCACCGTATGTGGAGCTTCTGTACCCAAAAGGCACCTTTTTGAATTGGCAAACCGAGAAGTTTATAATTCACCCAAAGGTCCAGTTCCACGTGTCCTGGTAAGAAGCTCCTATCCCACTCTCAAGTATGCCCCAAACTCTGAGGGATCTTGGACAAGCCTGCTTATTTATTTATTTATTTGTTTGTTTGTTTGTTTTTGAGGTACGCGGGCCTCTTACTATTGTGGCCTCTCCCGTGGCGGAGCCCAGGCTCCGGACGCGCAGGCTCAGCGGCCATGGCTCATGGGCCCAGCCGCTCCGCGGCATGTGGGATCTTCCCGGACCGGGGCACGTGTCCCCAGCATCAGCAGGCGGACTCTCAACCACTGTGCCACCAGGGAAGCCCATGCTTATTTATTAGTAACCTCCTCCTCCCTCCTCCCTTAGGTTGCTTGAGGACCTACATGATTCTAGTAACTCCTTTTGAATAGCATTTGCTCTTTTTTTTATGTTTTTGGATGCAAAGCTTGAATTCTGGCTATATAGTCTTTTAGGACAGGTTGACACACTGAGGAACTTTCAGCTTTCAATATATAACCATTTCTAGTCCCTGAAGGCAAAAAGAAAAAAGAAAAGAAAAGAAAAGAAAAAGGAAAGGAAAGAAACCATGGAATGAAGACCATACTTTGTCTTCAACTGGGGTCTGACCCATGAAGGGTAAAAGCCTAAAATTTCAGAGCATTAGTTTACTTGCCTTTTACAGAAGCAAATTCTCCCTTAATGAAAATTCTCCAAGAACTGAAAAAAACTGAAAAGAACATAAACTGCATCTTAAGAAGTTTGATGTGTGACTTGAGGGCTTAGCAACACATCCATCAAGTTCTCCTTAAGTCCCTCATATTAAATATGGCACCTCTAATAGTAATACAGGTAAATTTGAGGTTGATTTTGAATTGAAGAAAATTGGAAGGATATTTGGTGGAATCATTATGTTGTCAAGAATTCTTCACATTCTCAACAATTTGGAGGCTAATTATTCTGCTCTGTGACTGTTCAGACTTTGCATTTTCCTGTGGCCCTTCTCTTTTAACCACCTCATTAGTGTTTTCTCTGAAGGATAGCAGGGGAAAGAAAAGGACACTCTACTCAGCCTTGTAGGGCAATGAAGATGGAGCTACTGACCCTCGTGAGATTCCGGCCTGGTCCAGGATTACAGATGCCTGTGATCAGCACAGAATCCCCCTAGCTGTGAACTGATGGTGTACTATAAGCATTTAAATGGAAACACCATTCATTATAAATGCATAAGCATATGTTTTATTAAACCATGTTCCATTTTCTCTTAATAAACACCTATAATATGCATAATCATTAAAATATATATATGTCTTTAAAGCCTCTACTTCTGCTTCCTTCCTTCCTTTGTATCTCCTTTTCCCTTAGGCTACTAAGGCTTGTACTGGGTTGAACAGAGTCCTCCAAAAATTTATGTCCACCTGGAAAATGTGAATGTGACCTATTTGGAAATAGGACATTTGCTGATGTAATCAATTTAAGATGAGGTCCTATGGTAGGCCCTGAATTCAATGATTGGTGCTCTTCTAAAAACAGAGATTTGAAGACACAGAGGAGACATGGGGAAGATCACATGAAGACAGAGGCAGAGGTTGGAGCTATGTTCCCACAAGCCAAGAACCCCAATGATTGCCAGTAACCACGGGAAGCTAGAGGAGGCAAAGAAGGACCCTTCCCTAGAGGCTTTGGAGGCAGCATGACCTTGCCAAAACCTCAGTTTTAAACATTTAGCCTCCGTGACTGTAAAAGAATAAATTTCTGTTGTCTAAGCCATCCAGTTTGTGGTATTTTGTTATGGAATTCTAGGAAACTAACGCGGATAGTATCTAGAGACTTTCCCCTGGGCACAAGAGTCTTTGAGACCTTGGAGGTGCCATTGTGAAACCCGGGAAAGGTAAGATGCAAAGAGATAAGTTGATGAACACAGAGAGGGCTCTGCTTTTGAACTGGGTGGATGCAGCCCCATGTGTTGGTCTGCATTTCCACCCTCCTTAGCACTACTTTTCTATGTTCTAATTGTTGGTGAACTTGATTGTCTCCTAAACTGTAAGCTCTAAAAAGCAGTGTCAAAATTTGATTTACAACTGCTTTATTGCCAGTGCCCTGTATAGTACCTAACAGACAGTAATTGCTCAATAAATGTATGTGGGAAGAATGAAAGAAGGAAGGGAGGGAAGGAGGGAGAAAGGGAACAAAGCCAAGCTCTCTTAAAATGAAGTTGAATTATTCCTTCTATTGAATTGATTTCCAAAACAATTAATGATATCAGGAAAACCTGGAAATTCACTACTATGTTCACACACTTACCAATGAGTAATTTAACCTTTTATTCTAAAATATAATTTACCGTTTGTGGTAATGAAATCATTAAATTTTGCGTCATTTGTTATGCTCAGCTTTAGAAAAGCGAAATAATAATAGAGTTTTCGTGTTAATAGGGACTCTAGAAATAACCATTTCTACCCTATTATTGTATAAATGAGAAAATACAGGCCCGGAGAGATGAAGTGGCAGGATCCAGGTTTCCTAACTCCCGGCTTTGTGTCTTTCCTACTATATCACATTGTCTTCTAAGGCATAGAAGGTGATGGATAAGACAGTCTTCATTTACAAGAATATAACTTCTAACCCTATGTCATCCCACAGTGCAAAAAACTGAATCCGAATAGAAGAAGACTTCTTAAAGTAAAGCTTTTCTCTCTCTCTCTCTTTTTTTTTTTTTTTTAATCACTGACAGGTGATCAGAATGAAAAACAACAAAATGGTATTTTTCCTTGTCTCAAGTACTCTCACACGGGGCCATGAATTAAGGCAAGGCCAACTTCCGTCACTCAGTTTCCTCCTCAGAATATGACAATACTTCACTCTCTTTTAGTTGCTAATTTCATCCTTAAAATATTGCTGAGAATCAAATGAAACAGTGCCTGTGAATGCTCTGCAAAAATATTTTATACATGTTCTCAGTCTCTTGTTATCCAAACATTCCCCTGGTCTCCAACCAGCCTCCCCTCAATCAGCCCCTTGTTGATGGCAGCACACACTTCATTTTTGGGAACCGTCTCTCCTATTTCTTTATCCTCACCAATGAAAACATCCCTGGTGGTGTTCAGCTAAATGTCATGTCAAGCTAATTCAGTCCTATTGTTTTTCTAATTTAGAACAAAAATAAATGTTAGTTAATTGTGGCAGGCAAACATTCTTCTGACAAAGAGACCAGTGTCTCAGACAAGGGCTGGCAGGATTTTAAAATTTTACAAAAGAAGTTGCTGCATAGACGACTTGATTTCAACGTGGGGATTGTCAACGTTGACTCCTTTGAAAGAAAAATAATAATGGAATTCATTCTGCAAACAATAACACATCCAAACTTTATTCTTTGCATCAAAAATATCCCTAAAATTCATCAGGGGTCAAATCTATTTTGATCAGCTTGCCTTTTAGTATATGCTCCAATAGTGGCCCCGTAAATTTCTTCTGTTTACTGATAAACAGCCGTAATTTAAATAACATTGGGATTCATTTCCCAGGCATTTTATTAGCTTCTCTGAATTGATTAATGCTTCATAAAGTCTGCTTGAGGGGAAAAACAAAGACAGTGATTATGTATTTTGTTTTTAATTTCAATGTTACACCTTTACAGATTTATAACACAGTACCATCTGTTGGACTAAGTGTGCTTTTTCAGCGCGAGCCAAACTTAAAACCATTCACTCTGTTGGCCTCAAGAGAGCCACCAGTTATTCAAAAGGAATATTCAATTTGAGCACAGCTTAAAGCTCCATGAAGAATATGGAGCCATAGGTAGCAAAGAAATACGCTGTTATATTACTATGTTATAATTATGTGTTATTATGCTGTTATACTGAGATACTGCTTTATCAAAGAAAGCATTGTAGCAAGATTTCCTGATTTTGGATTTTTATACTCTCTTGAGAAATATATAGTTAGATAATCAAAGCAAATGGAGTTTGTGATAATACAGACTCCCCCAATACTCCAGAAATACCAAGGAGATGTTTGCTCTGTGCTTCCTTTGTGACTTGTAATGCCACACTTTGTAGCTCACATAGCCACAGACAACAGTGGGTAGTTACCATCTACTTGATGTCTGTCTGCATTATACTGTGGATTTAGGAGGTCAAGGAGCTTTTCAGATCTATATTCCAGTATTAAGACTGGCAGAGCATTGGTTTCCAGAATGTGGGGAGAGTATCATAGGAGCATAGTTTTCAGACCTCTCTGCCTCATCAGCATATTATCCTTCCTGCCTCACATGAAGAAAAGTGCCCATTGGTATAAAGAGTGACATATTCAAAGGAGGCAACTATTACAGATCAAATTGGACAGTGTTTAATACCATCCTGATCTAGAAATCTTAGTTCTAATTTCATAGCTACAGAATGAATTTAAAACATTCAATCCACTGTTGTTATCTCCCTTGCAAATATTACATTATTTTTCTGTTTTTTACTTGTCTTAAATACTCACATGTGATCAGAGTGTGTTAAAGGAAGGGTCTTCATTTGAGAACACTGGTCCAGAGGATATCATTTTCTAGATCTTTTTCATTGGTAAAATCTCTTATGATAGATTTGCCTGTAAATATCTTGAATTCATAAATAGTCCTTTCTCTTCTTTATAAAAGAAATCCATATGCCTTATCTACTATAAGTTTTGATATGGTGATTTGCCTAGGATGTGAAAGGTCTTATAAACCTCTATGTTTGGGGGTGGAATGGAATGGGGGATATAAAACTCAGTAATAGAAATGTATCTTCACATTTCTGAATTCAGATATATGGTAGCCTGGTATAGAAATACTAATAATGTTCATTTATGTTTTTCTTCTACTCCAACTTTTGAGCTTTTTTTTCAAAGAAAGTATTCCTTTTGAAGGAGAGACTCCTGAAAACAAAACAAAAAGAAACCTTTTAAGAAATATTTAACATAAAAACAGTATTTTTTTCATTAATTTATACCTAAGAAGTTCGTTCCAGCTATTCTTTTTTTAAAATTTATTTTACCGAAGTATAGTTGATTTACAATGTTGTGTTAATTTCTTCTATACAGCAATGTTATTCAATTATAAATATAATATACATTTTTCTTCATATTCTTTTCCATTATGGTTTATCACAGTATATTGTATATAGTTCCCTGTGCTATACAGTAGGACCTTGTTGTTTATTCATCGCATATATACTAATTTGCATCTGCTAATCCCCTTGGCAACCACAAGTCTGTTCTCTATGTCTGTGAGTCTGTTTCTGTTTTGTAGATATGTTGATTTGTGTCATATTTTAGATTCCACATAAGTGATATAAGTGATATCATATGTTATTTGTCTTTATCTAGCTTACTTCACTTAGTGTGATAATCTCTAGGTCTATCCATGGTTGCTTCAAATGGTATGATTTCATTCATTTTTTATGTCTGAGTAGTATTCCGTTGTATCTATGTACCACATCTTCTTTATCCATTCATCTGTTGATGAACATTTAGGTTGTTTCCATGTCTCGGCTATTGTGGATAGTGCTGCTGTGAACATAGGGGTGCGTGTTTCATTTTGAATTATAGTTTTGTCTGGCTATATGTCCAGGAGTAGGATGGCTGGATCATATGGCAACTCTATTTTTCATTTTTTGAGGAATGTCCATACTGTTTTCCATACTGGCTGCACCAATTTACATTCCCACCAACAGTGTAGGAGGGCTCCTTTTTCTCCACACCCTCTCTAACATTTTTTATTTGTAGATATTTTTTAATGATGGTCATTCTGACCAGTGTGAGGTGGTACCTCGCTGTAGTTTTGATTTGCATTTCTCTAATAATTAGCAATGTTGAGCATCTTTTCATGTGCCTGTTAGCCATCTGTATGTCTTCTTTGGAGAAATGTCTATTTAAGTTTTTGCCCATTTTTTGATTGGATTGTCCAGCTATTCTTAAGATCCAGCCCTTGGACCAGTCATTATTTGAAAAGATTATTCCTATGAGCTGACAAAGGAATATTTTAATCATGAGGATTTTTTAAATGTAACCAGAATGTTCCCTGGGACTACCAAATTTGTATATTATATCAGATAATACCCAAGGATAAATTTTATATGTTATTATTTCCACATTCACTGTGTATTATTCAACAAGGTAGTCATAAACAATTTGTCAACTCATACCATAAAACTGTTATTCCTATCATAATTAATCCTCATCTTATTTACTTTTAAATATGATCACTTTTTCTGCCTCCAAAAAAGATACTATGTTAGTTGTCAGATGATTAGTTTTTGCTATATGCCTTTTTATATTAAACAAAATTTTGAAATATATGTCATTTTAGCTGTGCACTATTGATAATGACAATAATAATAATTCTTTAACTCAATTCAGAGGAATTTTATAATATATGGGATCTCTGTTAATAAAACAAATATAAACAGAGTTATAGATACAGAGAACAAACAGATATTTGTCAGTAAGGAAGGAGGTAGGGGAGGAGAGAAATAGGTGAGGGAGACTAAGAGGTACAAACTTCTAGTGGCAAAATAAATGCGTCATGGGTATGAAATGTATAGTATGGGGAATATAGTCAAGAAAAAATCCAATTAAATGGCAACAGTATATGAAATGAAGATATATGCTGAAAACTCTCAAAAAAAATCACTCAGAGATTGGAAAATACAATAATGGCTCTCATGTACTTTACCTTTGATGTTGATAAATACTGTTCATGTTCCAGATACAAGTTTTTCAGGTACTTTGTTAAAATTAATAAAATTATAATTATATAAGAATTGATATATGCATGAGAATAAATACAAATATATAAACTTATATGCATTTATTTTTTATTTAAAGTAGTTAAAGGAACTCACCATTTAACTATGAACATACTGTTTTAAATTATGAATTACAATAGTATCAAGAACTTTCACCTTCCTTTATCTGCCTTTCCTAGTTCATCCACTTACAGCCTCCCTTCCCAAACACAATCAAAATCGTAAATTTTGTGTTTGAGATTTA
The DNA here is from genome assembly GCF_937001465.1 of Orcinus orca. Lineage (NCBI taxonomy): Eukaryota > Metazoa > Chordata > Mammalia > Artiodactyla > Delphinidae > Orcinus > Orcinus orca. The sequence continues at coordinate 82,223,274 of NC_064571.1, forward strand.
TAAAAGTTTAATCATGCTGTGTTCTACAAAATACAATGATCAGAAAAGAAAAATATGTTCCTGATCATTTTCTTCAAGGGTTTCCTCCATCTTCACGTCCCGTGCACTGAATAACTCTCTGTACATTTTAATCATATTCTATTAACATTTTCTTGTGGTATAAAAGAAGACAAAACTCAATAGCCCCAACTCAAAAGGATGGCCTGAGTCCAAGTTGCTTGGCAACAAAATGACCATCGCTTTGAGTATTTTAGTTTTCAGTTTCACATCACCCATTTGCTAAATGATTATAGAAATAGAAGAGATATCTAAGGAAAGATGAGTTGTTAATTTAATATTTTATAATTAAAAGTTAGTATATGTTTGTTATTTTAAAAATATAGAGGTAAGAATTTAATTACAATTATAATTTAAAGAGAAGAAAATGGATAAATCCATAATCTCCCCTTTCCAGTTACTATTCATACGTCTCTATATTAACCTTGTAAACAGCCTTGAATTTAGCCTTGCATCCATTTTTAGGTAAATGTGCATAAACCATTTTAGGATTCTTTGAAGCATAGTCGGTGACAAAAAAAACAAACAAACAAAAACAAAACAGGTGTGAGCAACAGTGCCTCAGAGATTCTAGAGGTATAGGAACTAAGCACACTAAGAGGTGTGCTTCTTCTATGTTACAGGTGCTATTTTAAGTATTCTAATGGCAATAGCTCATTTAATCTTTAAAAAAAGCAAACAAGCTAGATACTGTCATTTTCTTTTTGTGGGAGTGAACAAATTTATTTCCCAGGGTTGAACAGTTTGTCTCTGTGCTAGAACCCAGACTTAAATCTATGTCTGTCTCTAAAATCGTGGTTTCTTCCAAGGAATCAGAAGGAAGAGTACTCTACAAACACTATGCTGGATGGAAGAGGTGGCCGCCTTTTTTTTTTTAACATCTCTATTGGAGTATAATTGCTTTACAATGGTGTGTTAGTTTCTGCTTTATAACAAAGCGAATCAGCTATACATATACATATATCCCCATATCTCCTCCCTCTTGCATCTCCCTCCCACCCTTCCTACCCCACCCATCTAGGTGGTTGCAAAGCCCTGAGGAGATGACCCTGTGCTATGTGGCTGCTTCCCACTAGCTATCTGTTTTACATTTGGTAGTGTATATAGGTCCATGCTACTCTCTCACTTCATCCCAGCTTACCCTTCCCCCTCCCCGTGTCCTCAAGTCCATTCTCTACGTCTGCCTCTTTATTCCTGTCCTTCCCCTAAGTTCTTCAGAACCTTTTTTTTTTTTAGATTCCATATATATGTGTTAGCAAGGTGACCGCTTTTTGAAAGGAGGGTAGAGAGAAAAGAAAGACATTTGTAATCATTGCCTTTTGAAGTGCCTGTCAATTTTCTCAACCAAATAGAATTATTCAGTGTGACAATAAATCCATTAAGTTGGATCATAGTGGCCTCTTCTGGTGAAAAATGAGAATATCAGAAATCGTCATTAAAATTATAAATAATTATTAAATATGAATTATACATAATTAATTTCTACATATTTTCAAATTAAACTGCCTTGTGAATACTAATTTAAAACGTGATAGTTTGTATAGCAGCTCCTTCTGGGATGGTTTTCCTATATGTCATCTAAATGTATTATGTTACAAGGAAAGCATATTACACGGGAGAAACACAAAGATGGGTCTGATCAGTGCTGCTATCTTAGGTAAATTTCTAATTCTTTCAAGGCCTCAGTTTCTGAGAAATAAGGAACGTTGTGATAACAAAAGCAAGAGCTATCACAACTACTACTATACTTGATGATCATGGTATACAAACAAATATCATACATATTATCACAATGATTCTCATAATAATCCTGTGAGATTCACAGGGTGAAGTTACAGACCTCAAATTATATTAGAGGATACTAAGACTAACATAGATTCCATATTTTGATAAGTATATCTCTTAGTAGTGAATCCAAGTTGTAAACCAAAATCTCCTCATTTGAAGTTGAGTTGACCTTCTGCTACAGAAGAGTATTTGTGAAGAGGTAGTGGATCCCATCAGTCTCTGCCTGTGAAAACCTTTGTCAACTCGAGTTTACTATATTTGCTATCATGATACACTCGACAATGTCAGGGTAGAAAATTACTCAGTCCAGTGTTTTTCAAAATGTGTATCTCTCTTGAGCCTTCACGTTCTTCTCATAAATAAGAAGTAATTAAATGACAAAATTCCAGTCCCCTGCCCCATGTTAACTTTGTTTCAGACAGAGTACAGTCAGGGAATAGACACCACACAATAATTTGAACAGGGAATATGTAACATCAAGAATTATTATTTAGAAACAACGGATTCATTTTAAATGGTAAAGAGAACTCTAAATAACCTAGCTTTGAGGAAGAATATGCAAGGAAAAAAATAAACTTGGAAGTGGGGAGCCCTCACCAAGCGTGGGATTTAGACCTTATTGGAGAAGCTGTGGTTAAAACTCCTTATGGAGTTGTTGTCCTGGGCCTTGGTTGTTCTGGGCCAGAGCTGGTCCACTGCTGCTGAATCAAGGCTGGTGGGCAAGAAACCACAGCTTGCAGTGCATGCAGGAAACACATTCTGTGTTGCAGGTGTGTGGGAAGCCAAGAATTGCAGCTGGGCATGGCAAGCAGGAGATAGCCCTCTGGGATGCAGGCAAGCCCAGTGTGGGAAGCCAACAGCTGGAGTACCTGTGAGACTCATTGGCAATTTACCCATAAGATTCTGACATTTAACCTGAAGTCCATGAAGGTGTGGGTAAAACTTAATTGGGGTAAACATCACTGCATCTCCCCAGATATGTCAGTGGCTTCCACGAAAAGAACAAGAAGAATAAATTAAAAGTTACCTTAACCAGAAAAAGAAATCCCTTCCTCCTGCAACGTCTCTTCAGCACTCACTCTCTACTGAAAAATCGGAATGCCCTGTTTGATGCTAAAGTGGAATGCTTACAGGGTCCAGCCCCATTATCACAGAGCAGGTAATGAAGGACATATTTGGAGCTGAAAGGCAGTAAAGTGATAAATAGTACAGGCCTCAACCAGAACAGTTCAGTTCTCATAGGTTTTATATGTTAGGGGACAAAAGAAGTTCTGCTTGACCAAAATAGAGAGAGGGATATATATATATATATATAGAGAGAGAGAGAGAGAGAGAGAGAGATCCCACTAATTTAAAAAATGTGTTGGAAACTACCAATGTTATTAAATCTGCTCTACTTTGTAGATTAGAAAATTGAGGTCCAGAGAAGGAAAACGGAATAACCTGGGACGCACTGTCTGTTAAAGGCAGATCAAGGGTTAGAACCCAAATTTCCAAACGTATAATCCCTAAACTTCAGTTAAGCCTTTCCCATATTATTCATATGGCCTCTCTGACCATACAGAGAAGATAAAGATACACTTTAGTAAACGTGTGTCTGGACAGTGTTAGGCCTTATGGCTAGACTATCATATTAAATATAAGGCCAACTAGAGGAATTAGGTGACTGATACTACAATATGTATGATCCTTGAAAACATTTACCCAAATTCCTAAAAGAAGCAAGTCATGTCCACCAATGGATGAACGGATATACATATATATATATATATATATTTACACACACACACACACACACACAAGGGGGTACTACTGAGCCATAGAAAGGAATGAAATCTTGCCATTTGTGACATGGATGTACCTTGAGAGTATTATGCTTAGTGAAATAAGTCAGACAGACAAATACCATATGATTTCACTTATATGTGGAGTCTAAAACACAAAGCAAACAAACAAAATAAAGCTCATAGATACAGAGAACAGACTGATGGTTGCCAGAGGGGAGGGGGTTTGGGGAGGTGAGTGAAACGCTGAAGGGAATCAAGAGGTACGAACTTCCAGTTATAAAATAAATAATTCATGAGGATGTAATGCACAGTATGGTGACTATAGTCTATAATATTTTACTGAAAATTTGAAAGTTACTAACAATGTAAATTTTAAAAGTTCTCATCACAAGAAAAGAATTGTAACTTTGTATGGTGACAGATGTAACTAGACTTATAGTGGAGATCATTTCACAATGTATACAAATATCGAATCATTATATCATACACTTGGAACTAATATAATGTAATATGCCAATTATATTTTAATAAAAAGAGAAGCTAGTTTTCAAAGGACCACATATTGTATGGTGTTACTAATATGAAATATTGAGACTAGGCAAATCTATAGACACAGAAAGCGTATTAGTGGTTCTCTAGGGAGAAATGCTGCTCTTATAAAACATATTCTAAGATCGGGCCTTGGCAGTTTAGTTGTGGTAGAATGTTGAGAACTGACAGACTCTGAGTAAATAACCTGAGTGTTACCAGGTGAAAGTGAACAGCTCAGTAGAGACTGTAGCTGCAAACCACCTGGGCTTCAGCCAGGGATCCCTGGCACTGGCGTCCCACTACTCTTAGTCAGGCAGAAGCTGAGTTTCACTTGAGACTAAATGATGGGACCTTCTGGTATCAGGCAATCTGGTTACTGAGTCCATTCTTAAGGATTATCTCAGAGTTTCTGCATTTTTGGCAGGTGGCAACACAGAAGCAACAAGAATTTGTGATGTGTAGACAAGTATAAGCAAATATAAGGATCCTTAAGAATACTGACAGCAGTTAGCCCTGGCAAAAAACTAGAGTTTCTGCTAAGTTGGCAAGATTGAGCTATATAATTTGGGTAATAAGGGAAATGTGATATTGACACACGTTGGCAGGGTCAGGAACATGGTAGCAACTCATGTTATTTGTAGTCCTCATAAGAATCCTCCAATGCGTATTATGTGTGTTTTACAATTTAAGAAATTGATACTTGTACAGGTTAATAAATAGTCCAAAGTGTCCGGGCTAATAAGTAGAGATGCGTGCACTGACATCCAGCCTTACGAAGATCAAGCCTATTCTAAGCGGTCCAGGTTGTTCTATGGGATCTTTAATGTTTATGGGTATTGAGGTTCTTGAAAAGTTATTGTAGTCCCGTGCCTTGGGCAACATTTCAAAATTTCTTGCTCTATCGTATAATATCACTTATATGTGGAATCTGGAAAAAATGATACAGATGAACTTATTTGCAAAGCAGAAATAAAGACACAGACGTAGAGAATGGACATACAGATACCAGGTGGGGAAGGAGGGGGTGGGATGAATTGGGAGATTGGCATTGACATATATACACTACTATGTATAAAACAGATAACTACTGAGAGCCTACTGCATAGCACTCCGTGCTCTGTGGTGACCTGAAGGAGAAGGAAATTCAAAAAAGAGAGGTTGTATGTATACATATAGTGGATTCACTTTGCTGTACAGCAGAAACTAACAACACTGTAAAGCAACTATAATCCAATAAAAATTTTAAAAAATTTCTTGCTGTTGCATTTATCAGCAATACTCCAAGAACCCCCGAGTGCTTCAGAATAACTCTTTTATTAAACTCACTTATTATTGGTAAGTTCATTTTATAGCACAAATTTCAGTTGTTGCAGTTCTAGACCAATTGTGCATGTTCAGTCTTCCTCCGAATGTGAGGTAAACACCCACATTACTTGTGCTTCATATTTAGGGGGATTGCAAGTGTTGCTCTGACACAACAGAGTGGATATTGACTGAGCATCTTATGGCACAAATAAGGTTTCCTTTCCTGTTCACATGCAACCACACTTCTGTAATCAAGTGGACAGCAAATGGCCATTAAGCAAAAATGCATGAACACACATAGGTAACATTTAACACAAATGTTATTTTTAAAATGGAATCTCTTTTAGCCCTTTGAGAATTGCAGTGCAATTCTTTCCTTCTCCTCTTATTTTGAGAACATGTCCAGACTGTCAACATAGTAGAAGAGAAGGGTCACTTGGAAATGCCCTGAAAGTCAGAGCTTGTGCCACTGAGCTTGTGGCCTCTGCTTTTCAGAGCCAGCACAGCTGATTCTTCAGAAAAGATTCTCGAGTTTCATTTAAATAAATGGAGTTGAAAAAAACCCATTAAAAAAATCCTTTCAAGGTCAAGCTTACCTCAATTTCTGTTTACACTGGGTAGAATTTTTACGGTTTTGGCTTAAAACAAAGTGAGACAAGTCAGCAGCCTATACTAGGCTTATTAGTATAGCTATGATCCCTGGTTTTCCACTTTCAGTTCTAAATAAATATACCCCCCCCCCCAGAAGTAAAGGGCTTGTTTTTTTTCTGATTGTGGGTGTTTATCTACTCTTTCCCTCCTGTCTTCCCTTTGACCTGACTGGAGGGGGCTCTGAATTTGAGCAGGCTGAGGATGTGCTGAAGGTAACTTTGTCCGGGAATGTTTCCAGTTTTGCAAAGTGGAGAATAGTACTTCCCATCAGTACTTCCAGTTAAGCATTTCCAACATTCTGCTCTGTTTCTCAGCTGTCAATGTCGATGTCTTCCATCATACAGCTGATGTGAAACCTCTTCGAGGAACTCTTACTGGATGTCCAAATTGGACTCATTGTCTTTCAGTGTTTTCATCATAACTGACAATGCTTTTTACGAAAATTCTGATTAAGCTGAATTGCAGTTTCCTATCCATCTGTCATCCCTATCACTAAATTGTAGATTGTTGAGTGAAAGGATGAGCCCTGTACACAGAGTAGGCCCTTAATAACTCTTGTAGAATATATAAAATTAACTAGCAATGTGTGCATTAAAAAAGCATTGGTACTGTTTCAAAGTATCCTTAACACAAGCTGATAAATGAAGTAGCCTCTTCCCATGCGTGGATCTGGTTTGATGAAACCAGGTCCAACAGCCATGGCTCATGTAATATCCCCAGATAAACTAAGGAAGCTCAAAGGCAGAAGAGCTAATGGAGAAATTAGATCTAGTTATAAACTGTATCCTTTGGTTCCCATCTGGTAACCTCTCATATCTATTCTATGGTAGCACAATTGTCACCTCCTCCTGAGCTTTTCCTGAACCTGGCAGGCTGAACACCCATAGTTCTCAGCACTCACAGTAGCCCTTACGTTGGTCACTAGCAGATAGGTTGGGATGAATAACCAAGCCCTGAATTCAGCTGACCCCAAACAACTTTTAATGATTGACTCACTGTGCAAAATAAAGAATTTCAGTGTGGTTTACTATAGCTTATTTAATCATTGCCCTTCTAGAGTTGTATAGGCTGTTTCACTGGAATTGGTAGAATTCTTAAAATGAAAAGTTCTTCTTTTGGTGATAATCCTTCTTCTTTACATTAAAAATGTAAAATTATCCCTTACATTATCCACTTAAAAGAGTCTGTGATTTCACTTCATAATTCTCTATGTCTCTACAGGATCTTAATTCTCTTAAATATTCATTTTTTTTCCTGTCTATTCAAATGACAATTTCAAATAATCTTTCTTTTCTCTTTGTGTATTAACCTTTCGGTGCCAGATCCTTTGATGTTACACTCTGCTGGCTCAGCTCCGTATTCTCAGTCCCTCAGGGCTTGACAGGATGCGGCTTTGGAATCTCCCTAATTGAACGCCCTCACACACACCCACTGACTCAGTGAGTGTAGCCCTCCCAATTCCCAGGTAATATGTGAGCGCCCCCTGTCACCCACCTGCAGTCCCACCCGTACTCTCTGAAGTTCTTATTTCCCGCCACACGTTTCTCTCCTGTTAAGGCCAGTTCAGTCTACCTCACCTAAAGGAGTCCAGGAGAGTAGCTCGTGCTCTCTTGAAGCTATAGTCGTTTTCACAATCCACGACATCTGTCTTTGTCTTCTTCTTCTGAGCACAAACAGAAAAGGGAAATGGCATATCCCACCGAAGCTGCCACAGTGCTAGTGACCAACGTAAGGGCTACTGTTGGCATAACCGTCAGTGTCCATGCCCCTGATCCCCAAAGGGAGGGCTCTTGTGTCTGGCCAAGGCTGTTATCACCTAATTGCTGCAGAAACTGCTAGGATGCACTCACAATTTTCTAGATCTTTACCTTCTACTTACTTTTTCATCACAACCCTACCTGGAATTAAGTACAGTTCCCAAGGAACTAAGAAATGGACAATTTTAAGAAACAGACAAGTCTGCTTCCCCAAAACAGACTCTAGGCTCCCCCAACAAATCAGACTTGAAAACACACCCTGCCATGCCTGAATGTAGCTGTAAACTAGGTGAGGTTAAACTTTAAACCCATGTTTTTTAAAAAATTCCTTGATTTCCTCTTTTGCATTTGCCCAGTGCGTAGTGGTTTCTTGAAGCCACAGCCCTAGCTTGTGTCCTTCGTTATTTCACACGTAAACTGTAGGTCCTACACTTTCATCAACCCCACAGCAGCACGGAGGTTGCTACACAGAGCAGGCAACTCTCAGGCAGGAGCCTGCAGCTAGTCACAGTGTCATTGATCCACAGTTGGTCATATGAGTGAAGAGCTGGGAACTCCATCTTTTTAAATGAGGCCTGATCTAGGCCATGTCATATACATTAGTTATAGCAGTGGAGCCATTAAGGAACAGAACATGTAGGAATATTTTCTCAATGGCCCCTGAAGGACAACTGGAGACCTTCATTTTCAAGATTATATTGATAATTAACCAACAGAAAACCTAATCCTGGGGAGGTGCCAGACCTTTTTAAACCATTTGAGGCAACAAAAGAAAAGCTCTAATTCCGGACGAGAAGAAAGACAAAGCTTCGAGTATGAAAAAGAGCAGGGACTCAGAATCAGACGTTCCTAAATCTTTACCTTGTATCTACAACTATAAAGTGATCTTAATGACACTGTCACCATCAATGAACCATAGTTTCATCATTTATAAAATGATAATTATTTGCAGGACTGTTCTAAATAATTCAGATGATAAATATAAAGTATCCTGCATAGTTCCCATACCATGGAATATATTCAACAACTAGAAGGTATTATTTTTAAGACTTTATTATTATTCTCTAGCCAATGCTCACTAGCCATTAAAATATCCCTAAGAAAATTTCCATTAGAATTATAGAATACAGAAAAAATATTGAAAAAATGGTGCTAGCAATCACTTAGTCCAGTGAGTTGAGGGAATTTACACATCTTCCATCCATGAAAGATGCCTGAATGTCAATTGCACATCGATCTAGTTTTTAATTGAAATCAGGGAGACAAAATTGAATCAATAATAAGTACTGTATGAATCCAACTGTATACCATTCTGGAAAAGACAGAACTATGGAGTGAGAATGAGTAAGTTAGCAGCAATTGTTTTTTGTTCTTTCCAAAAGTAATGTTTATTGAGCAATTACTATGGGCATTTTGTCCCGGGAAGAGGACTGAAAGAAGAATAATGATTCCTTGGCCAAGTGGGTTTTAACCCACAACTTCTGAGGGCGAGGTCCATGCTCACTTTTCTTTCATCACACAGTGGGCCCTTTCTAACCAGTTCTAGGACCTGTTCCTTCTCTCCTTAGTCAGCAATATGCCTCAGGCCATTGCCTTTCAGCTAGATCTTGTTTTCTTCCTCCAGAAACACAAAATGCAAGAGCAATGGCAAAAGGGCAGAAATAAGTTAATAGCAAATTACTCAGAGTAACCCCTGGGAAGAGCAATGTTTATAGATCATTAGTAAAGAGACTTGCTAAGGATTATTAGACAAATCAGTAGTCAAAGTCTATTTCTTTTAATGACATAGTTTCAAATGTGAAATCCAACTGAGTGACTTCCTTACTTTTGAAAATAATCATCTATTTTTGTATGTCATAGCTATTTTGTTTATATGTTCAGCTGGATTTAGTTAGGATTGGAGAAGTATGATTCCTTCCTTCCTTCCTTTTTTCTTTCTTTCTTTTCCTTCTCTCCTTTCCCCCTTTCTTCTTTCCTTCCTTCCTTTCCTCCCTCCTTCTCTCTCTCCGTCCCTTCCTTCCTTCTAAAATTGCCCCTCACAGTTTCTTAATTCTCAGTAGGTTCACAGACTTAATGTCACCTCTAGCATAAGCCAAGCACGTGTTACCTCCCAGTGTCTCATTTAGTGATGAAGCATTGACTGAAAGGAAGGGGAATTCTTACATTTTCAGAAGTGACATATGGGAAAAGAACCTTGAGACAGGAGTGCCTGTATATACACCCCTATGCGTGCTGGCTCCGTGGGCCAGTGATGACTTTGCGTTGATTCTGAATCACACAGGAAGTTGCATCGGTTACTGCCTAGGGATCCACTCTAACCGCTGGGAAAGACAGAGCTGGGATTCTACTCACAATACATGCTCTTTAGTGGACAAAAAGTGTTTTGTATGTAAGTAAGCCTAAACTTCTAATCTAAGCTTCTTTTTAGACAGATAATGAAATTGAGGCCTCCTGAGGGAAAATGGCTTGCTTAGGGCCACAGTGCCTTGAGTTTTAATATTTATAAAAATATTAAACTAGAGGTCCCTTGGGAGATGCCAGTACCCTACTGCAGTTACTTATCATGCAATGACCAGAACGATAAAGGGGCAAACCCTCTTCATTGCTCCCAAATCGAATCATTAACAGCAACACTTATCACCTCACTTTCTGGCTTGCTTTGTCCAAAAGACAAGAATGCTGGGATGAAATTGGATAAAGGTCAAGGGATCCCAGTTCTAATGTATCATCACTACCTTGTTCTCTTAATATCTGAAAGGTTACTTTTCCCCTCTTATTAAGAATCTAAAATATGTCATCACCTCATTGTGGTCACTTTCCTTAAAGCTGAGTTGTGCTTTCAGGGGGGCTGGCTGGATGATATTGTGAGTATAGACAGTGGCTGCCTTCAAAATTATTCCCTTCTGTCCTACATTCTCCCTCCACACCTGGAATAGTGTGATAGGATCATTCCTATGTGATTTGACTATCATGTCCTTTCAGGAAAGCTCCTCTCCAATAGGCAGCTATGGTCCTCATTGCAAACTTATGTGATGGGTCATCTTCCAGGCCCCGCAGTCACTCATACATGCCTGGCATTAAGAATGGATATAATTGAGATTCCTAAAACGATACTCACCACATCAGTTAAAGGGGTTTTCACTATACTCGACTGAAAGCAAAGATACTGAAGGGTATTCAGTAGATAGGCAAAATGAATTAGCATTTTAAAAACATTCTTCTTTAAATCAGGACCTGTAAAAAGGACAGGTATATGGCTGGACACAGAGTAATCGTGAAAGTTCACATTTACAATAATGAGGGCTGGACTACATCAATAGGTAAGAAACTTTTTTAAAAATGCTAAGAAGGAATGCTTGAAGATTTGGATATCAAATAGAGGTATGGAGAGAAGGAGAGAAGGTTTAGAAGGGGAGAAACTTGAATTAATGGTGAACTGTCTTAAAGTAAGACATGTCCCCTCTTTGGCACTCAACATAGTAAACACAATAGTTAAGTGACTGATACATTGACATTAGATCAGAAACACATATATAATACTTTCACCTACCTTCACCCAGACTTTTAAAGAGCAACAGAGAGCATCGTTATCACATAAATTTGTTGTCTCTTTGATGATTACTTAAGTTTTTCACAAGTAGATTTTAGGAGATGAAAGTTTAAAGCAAAAGAAAAAAATGTTACAGTGAAATATAGACATTCATGAACAGAAGATGTACAGAGACATGTAGTATGCAATGAACCATGGCGTTCAGGATATGCTGAGACCAGATTGTGGGACGCCTTGAATGTCATACTTAGTGGCTTGGATTTGGTAGGGAATGAGACATGATTTAGGGGTTTTAAAGGAAGAGTGATGACATAAAGTGATTCAGAAAGAACACAATGATGGCGGCTGCTTGTTGGAGGATTGATTTGAAACAGTAAGACCCAAAATAGAGATACTGTTAGGAGAAGTGTAAGAAATAGGGGGAAATATCAGAGATTTAATTAGATAGCGACCCGCCACATTAAAATACGTCTTCACTGCTGCTGACTCCTTCAGATAACGTGTATCATTTTTATCATAAATAGAGCTCATAAGGCTAATTAGAGTTTCTTATGTGCCTGGCACTACGTTCTCAAACAAATTAACTCATTTTATGTCCACAAGAACCATATGAACAAAATTCTCTTACTAGCCCTCTTGTACAGATGGAGAGACTGAGTCAGAGAATGGTTAGGTAGCTCTTCCAGTGTCATACAGCTGGGAAGTGGCAGACGTGGGATTCAGGTCCAGGTTGATCAGGCTCCAGGGTCTTTCCTATGCAAGCTCATCCAAAGAGGATCATTCTCTAGATTTTGCTAAGGATACAGATGGAGGTAGCCTTCTTTCTTGTTTCTTCCCCATACCCCACCCTTTATCTATTCCTTTAGTGTCTAATTCACTAAATGTGGAGGGGAAAATGGTCTCTGTCCCATCCCCACACTGAGTCTATGGGCTTTCAGGATCCTTGAACTGACTGAGGTTAGAGACAGTTTGACTTGGTAGGTTCAGATTCTTAATGTTTCCACTCTACTCTCTTGAGCTTACACTGACTGTAACTGCCTCGTGTTACTCAGTATAATTGATGCAATTTACATGAATATCAGCCCAAAAGAATATTATGTTACCTTATTGTAAATGCTTAGAATTGACCTTAAATATCTTTCATTTTAGAGTACTGTTATCGTCCCTTAAACTAAAACATCTAATCAAGAGATTTTGACCTCTGAGACTTGGTTCCACATTTGTAATATGTTTACATCATGGGCATTTTCTACCGTAAATCTGTCCTGCATGGGAAATCCTACAGGTAGAAAGGAGCAAAACTCTATAAAAATAAATCAATCATTTTTGACTATTCTTCTTTCAAAATGTATTCAGAATACACTCTGAGCTCCTCTCACCTGACCAGGCAGGAAATGGCTTTTCAGAATAACTCTCTTCCATAGGACCAAGTCAGGTCAGCAACAGAAAGAGCTTGTCTAGTTAAAGGACCACAGGGATCTGCTGCCTCTGATCTGAAGCACACTCATAGTTTGTCTGAACTCTATTCCAAGTTGAGGCCAAATTGAAAATAATAAAACTCATCTGAAAATAGCTTCTCAGATCCTCCTCCGTTTTTTTCTCTCTCTCTCTTCCATTAAATATTCTAGTCCTAGGGGATTTCAAAAAGAAAGGCCAGGATAGCTTAGAAAGCATACCTTAACATAAGGAGTAGAAAGATTTATATGACAGGAAAACAAGCTCAGATAATGGCTAGAAAATGAAGATTAGTGTGCAGGTGAGAGGACTTGATTATAAAACCCCTGCCCTATCACATCAGGCATCTAGCATAGAAATGGCTAAGCAATGGTAGAGAAAAGTGAGATAAACCATTCTGTGAGAAAGCAAGGAAACTATAATTACTATCTATAATTTTTCATAACCCTTAAAATATTGAAAAACCTTAAATGCAAGAGAGTTAGTAATCACAACAAAAAGAAGCTTCTTATATAAAACTCTTATAACCAGCCTCTTATATAGAAATATGAATATGCCTTATTAAAAAGTTATGAAAATATAAACACTTCTACTCACTTAAAAATTAAACCTGATGTAGACAAATTTTGAGTAATCATCTCTGCTGATATGTTTGAATCAGCATTCCAGTTATAAAAAATGCACGTTCACTTATAGTTTATAGAAATGGTGAAAGTCAAAGTTCACTTGATGATGTTAGGGTGTTAACAGTACAAAACAATGTGCAGTATTTTCACGCACCAAAATGCGATTTCAGTCTTGAAAGTTGAACACTAAGAGCCTCGGGCCCTGTGTTTCTGAGTGGTGTGTTGGTATGTGGGGGGGGAAGGGGGTTCTATATATAATTATAGTATGGAATGAATAATAATAAGAAGAAGAATTAATATTTTTAGAATGTACTATGTGACAGACACTGTGCTCATCACTTTACATGCTTCAGTTTACCCAAAGATCAATGGAAATAGACTTCTGTGCCATCTCTAATATTTCAGCCTAGACATTGGCAAACATTTGCAGTGATAGAACACTCACTGCAGAAACTGGATATTGGTCTATACCAGAGACATCTGCTTGTTTCTCAAACACAAAGCTAGCTTACCACTTAAGGAAAGGTAATTAAAACAAGAGATTAAACTTTAAAAATGTGATTTCAAATCTTAGCTATGTCAGTTCTTACCTATACTATTGAGAAAGTCATTAACTTCCTGAGCCCTCAAATATCTAATGGTGGTCATGATACCTGCCCTGTGAATTTCACTGATACATTTTAAAGTAGAAATTAAATGATGTTTATGAAACTTCTTTGAAAATTATAAAATACCAGAAAATAAAATTGTCATTTTTTTCCTGTATCTACAAACCTCTCTGATTTGCTAGTGCTCTGTAAATAGATACAATTGGCTCAACATCTAGAACAAACTTCTGGTGTTTATTAAAATTTGCATTATGATGAAGGATGGAAGCAAACAGCCAGCAGCATCTCAACTTGCCATCTTCTTAGTGCCTTGAAATTGCAAAGATTTTTACATCATGCTCATGCAGAGAAAACACATAGGAGGAACCACATCTGTTATGTCTGCTGCACAAGACGCATTTATTTTTTCTGATTCTGCAATGTGCAGTGGGTCCTTCTTCTTCTGGTCTCACCTGAGGTCACTCCTGCTGTTGTCATCATCTGAGGGTTCAGCTGGGGTCGGGGAGGGGGGGTGAGATGATCCAGGATGGCCTTCATCATATGGTATTTCAGCTGCAATGGCTACAATAACTGGGGCCTCTCTGTCCACATGGTCTCTCTAGTAAGAGAGTGAGACTTCTGTACATCATGGTGCAGGACTTCAAGGGGGTGAAAACGGAAGGTGCAAGGCCTAGAGGTCATATAGTATCAACATCAGTCACAGGGCCAGATGAGATTCCAGGGCAGGGGAAGACTCCACCTCTTGATAAGAGGGAGGCAAGACCACATCGCAAAAGAGCATGCAGGAAGCCAGGGATTACTAGGCCAGCTTTGAAAATGTCTTCCTCACTAGTTTAGTCCCTTGTGCAAGCTATGGGTGATCTCTGCCAGAGAACCCTCCTTTCTGTGGTCAGGGCTCACTGTGACATAGGGGAACTGTGCCATTCTAACACAGACAGGAGAGGTGCAGTCATCCAACTGATTACACTCATCCTCACTGATGAAAATTCTATTGCCTGCTTTTTGGAGAAGTGATTCTGGCTCCTTTCCATTGCAAAAAACTAGCAGAGACTGAATGCGACAAGGAACATTGCCTCCTCTCCTTGGGATAAAAAATTAAAAACTAAAACAAAACAAAATGTAAACAGCCCTCTAATATTAATTCACACCTTTTCTTTTCCCTCACATACTTGTTCAGTAAATATCTTTATACCAGATAAATGGGACAGCCATGGAAGAAAAAAGTTTGGGGAGAGAAAATTATGATTTATACATGTTGGGTTAAAAATAATTGCAAAACATCCAAGTAGATAACTTGATATGAAGGGGTTCTCTGATGTTTTATGTTTTTATTTAAAATTTGCTGGGCTTCCCTGGTGGCACAGTGGTTAAGAATCCGCCTGCCAATGCAGGGGACACGGGTTTGAGCCCTGGTCTGGGAAGGTCCCACATGCCGTGGAGCAACTAAGCCCATGCGCCACAACTACTGAGCCTGCGCTCTAGAGCCCGCAAGCCACAATTACTGAGCCCATGTGCCACAACTACTGAAACCTGCACACCTAGAGCCTGTGCTAGGCAACAAGAGAAGCCACCGCAGTGAGAAGCCCGTGCACTGCAACGAAGAGTAGCCCCGCTCGCCGCAACTAGAGAAAGCCCGCGCACAGCAACAAAGACCCAACGCAGCCAAAAATAAATGAATACATTTTTAAGAAAAGAAAAATTATTCTGTGAACAAATATGTGAAGCATCAGAAGTAAAGGTATCTTATTTCACAATTTTGCCTGAAATCAACACTATCTGTAAAGCTTAATTTAAAGGGCATGCCTGCCGCCACTGCTGTAATTTTTTTTCCCCAGTGAACAAGCAGAGATAGCATGAAATGGCTGTAAAACCCCAGGGAAAATACATATGAACATTAAAAGGTACATAAAGATAAATCCTCAGAAGATACGACTCATAGGAGATGATGTTCATATTTTGCTATTAAGACATTGCTCTTTTCCTGTTATTTGCATTTTTCCTATGATTTCAGCAATCGGTAGAGATTACAGGCAATATCTTATCAGTTAATGACAAGAACATCTGGGTCCTATCTCCCCTGATGCATTTTAATCAGGTCATTGAAAGGAAACTCAGCAGCTGAAAGCTATCTGTTTTCTTTGGGATAATTGCACAATGTAATTAAAAGTATTTTATCAGCAGTCCATGGCAGAAGAGAGAAGTTCTATGCATGTGGCCTCATGGATGTGAATTGCAAGCATTTTTAACACTTGAGGAACTTGTCTTATAAATCATTACCTCATACTCTAAGACGCCATTAGCTTTTTGGTGCTCGTGCTTGCTGGCTAGTCAGTGAAAGACTTCCAGAAAGGCTCTAACTTTCAGAATCATAAATCCCAGGCAGTGTCACTTGCATTGAGGACACTCATGCAGTGCAAGTGTCTGTGGACAGAACCCATGCCCTCTACTCATCAACCCTCAAAGTCATACTCAGATAAAGACACATCTAGAAAACATCACATGGTACACTTCTTCCCACAAGGCGCAGAGAGGGTTCATGACGTTTGAAGTCAAAAGAGTAGAGTTCTCTTTATAGCTGCACCGGTAGCTACATAAATTGAGAAATTATTTGCATTTCTGGACCCATTTCTTCATATGGCAAACAGGTCTATAAATTAAATTCCTAATTCACAGAATTATGTCCCATGCGTAAGTAAGGTGCCCTTGAAGCTTGCACACGTGCAGCAATAAAAGATATCTGTTAGCAAATTTAACATATTAATTTCCCTAATGTGTTGTATGCTTGGCCTTTATTCACTGTTTTAAACTGAGGTATAATTTGTATATAAAAAACAGTACAGATCTTAAGAGTTCAGATGAATGAGTTTCACAATTTTATGTGCTCATGGTAACCTCCAAGGGAAACACAGTGTAGAACTTCCACCCATGCCAGAAATTCCCTTGGGTCCCTTTCCAAGCAATTCCAGCTGCCTGCTTCCCAAGAGTGGTAGTCACTTCTGATTTCTGCATTGCCTGTTCTTGGTCTTCAAAAAAATTGAATTATACCATATGTATTCTTTTCGTCTGTTTATTTTTGCTCTCTCCATATTTTTTGAGATCCATCCAAGCAGCTGTTGACTCTTTTCATTAGTATTCGAGTCCATGAATATACCACAATTTGTCTATTATACTGTTGGTAGACAGTTGGGTTGTTTGTAGTTTAGGACTATTAGGAACATTCTTGAATAAGTCTTTTCGGGTACCTGTTTCATTTCCCTTGGGAAAATATCTAGGAGAGAAAACGATGGGTAGGAAGGCAGCTGCACGTATGATTTATAAGAAACACACAGAAGTTCTTCCATAGGGCTCCTGACGTGTCGCACACCCAGCGGGGAGATGCAGTTGCTGTATGTTTGGTGACATTCGGTGTTGTGTTGTAGTCAAACTAGAGCTGTGGAATGGACCCCCTGTCCCATCCAACATTGGTTCAGATGTCAAGACCGATGGCACCAGACAGACACCAAAAGGTATGAAAAGATTTATTACTGTCAGAATGAGCTTTTCTGGGAAGGGCACAGCAGCCTCCCAAGTAGATCTGCGAGTCTGATTATTTTAGGTACCTCATGTAAGTGGAATCATGCAGTATTTGTCCTCCTAGAATTGATTTATTTCACTTAGTATAATGTCCTCCAGGTTAATCCACTTTGTCACAAATAGCAGGTTTCCCTTCTTTTTTAACGCTGAGTAATATTCGGGCCCGTAAGCCATGGCTGCTGAGCCTGCGCGTCCGGAGCCTGTGCTCTGTAACGGGAGAGGCCACAACAGGGAGAGGCCTGCGTACCGCAAAAAAAAAAAAAAAAAAGGAGGTCCCTGTTTATGTCCATTTTAAGATAAATTTTATAATAATGCTTCTCTTTGCTAACTGTAGCTCTGTGAATAGAAAGCCATCTTTCTCCAAGTTCAGAGCTTTTTTTTTTTCTATTTAAGTATATCTAAGTTCTTTCATTTTAAATTATCAGCACCATCTCTGACAGTTTATTAAAGGACTCTGTTTTGCTGGGATATTCAATAGAGATAATGTTTACCCGTGTAATCTATAGTTATGAGTGGATTTCCTCTACCATCTCCAGGATGCCATCTGGAATTGCTCTTTGTACTCTGTCCCCAGGCAAGACATCTGCCAGTGACCTGTTTCCTCCATTCTAAGCTCCTCTTTCCCCCAAAGCACTCTGGCTCATGCGGAATTTAACCTCCACATGTGCACACCCCACAAGTGATTTTATCAGAAATAGAAAAGTTACATTTGAATAAAACGTAGTTTTCAAATAGTTTATCCTCACTCGTACTCTGGTCTACTGCTTTTCTTTCTTAAATCATCAATTCCTTCTAAGCTCTGATGAAAATATCTAATTTGAATACTTTGTCAAGGAGCACAGAAATTCACATGGAAGCTGACCTAGTTCATTCCTATACTCTTGAATTGTGTGACGGGCGGCGGAGCTCTCATGTAAACTCACATGGAAGCTAGTTCATTCCTATACTCTTGAATTGTGTGACGGGCGGCGGAGCTCTCATGTAAACTCACATGGAAGCTAGTTCATTCCTATACTCTTGAATTGTGTGATGGGCATCGGAGCTCTCATGTAAACTCACATGGAAGCTAGTTCACTCCTATACTCTTGAATTGTGTGGCGGGCGGCGGAGCTCTCATGTAAACTCACATGGAAGCTAGTTCATTCCTATACTCTTGAATTGTGTGGCGGGCGCGGAGCTCTCATGTAAACTCACATGGAAGCTAGTTCACTCCTATACTCTTGAACTGTGTGGCGGGCGGCGGAGCTCTCACGTAAACTCACATGTAAGCTAGTTCACTCCTATACTCTTGAACTGTGTGGCGGGCGACGGAGCTCTCGTGTAACCTTCCAGAGCTGGAATACTTGTGGATAGTCTGGCTTATTTATGTTCTGTTTTCTTTGCTTGATTGTGAATTTCTAAACAATATTCTTGGTTTCAGTGATTATGACTGAACTGAATTAGTCTATACAACTAGTTGGAGAATATTGAACCTTTTTAGTTATTGTTTGTGTTTTTAGTCTTCTGTTTACTGATCAAGGAACTGGCACAGAATTTACTCAACAAGGACTTTGGGGCACATATTATTCTGGCTTATCACCAGGAATGTGCATTATAATCATCAATGGAGCTTTCAAAAGTGTGTATTCCCCACCTCGAGCCCTAGAACACGTGATACACCATGTGGAGTTGAAGCCCAGGTTAAATCTATTGTGTTCTCATGAATAAGGATGGATAAACTCTACTACCCAGTGAAGCACGAGTCTTCTCTCAGCTCCGGGAATGCAGCAGTGAGCATGATAAAGTCTCAGCTCACAAGGGACTGGCAATCGGTGTTAGAAACAGGCACATAAATGTTCACCTTAGATATAATGTGTAGCACATCTGACTGATTGGCGATTAGAGAATGCGTTCAAGAAAAAGTGATGTCTTAGCACAGTTCTGAGAAATAGGATCACCCAGATGAAAACAGGACCAAGAACATTCCAGACAGAGGGACCGGCATAAGCAAAGACACTGAAGGGAGAGGAACCTCGAACATTCGAGGAATTTTAAGTAAAAGTTGTTGATAGGAGAGGGTGAGGAAGATATCATATGCAGGGTCTAGAAAACGACGTGTAGGATTCAGATTTCATCCGAGTCACACAGAGCAGAGCTGCAAAGTGTATAAATGTAAACCTGCTAAGTAAACACACCTCACATGGCTTACAAGCGCTGAAGCTTTTGGCAAGTGGCTGAAACTCTCTAATCCTCGATTTTCTAATCTCTTAAATAGGACTAATACGACCAGCCTTTCATGTAGGTTGAGGACAAAATGCTATTACAAATAAGAAGTATTTCTTTCAGGACTTTTCTCCTAACAAAAGGCCATTCTCTGTCCATTTTCTTCTTCCTCTTAACTCTAACCATGAGGACTCGGGCTGTAGTCACCCGGGTGGCTTGGAACCATAGCCCAGGAAAGAGTAAGGCAGGGACACAGCAGCTGTTAGTACGCTGCAGCCACAAGGAATTACAATCACATATCCAAACATGACATTTATGCTGTGCTTGGGAGATGTTTAGAAATAGATGGTACCAGCCTTATTAATTAGCAGCAGGATGTGAGGTTTTGGTGGGTGTCTCTGTGACTCTTGGTCTTTTCTTCATGGTTATAAAATGATGGCTGTAGGGCAGTTTCATGAGGGGTAGGAAGGGGCAGCAGAGGAAAACAAGTGTGTGTAGCCCTTTGCCCCACACATTTTTAGTCTCTGAAGAAAGAAAATTTTAACAAGAACTGAAAAGATGTACCTATTTAGACAACTCACCTCATCCTGAGATGAGAGAACTGGGATTACAAGAAGTAAGTCAGAAAGAGAAAGAAAACTACCGTGTGCTGACACATGTATATGGAATCTAAGGAAAAAAAATGTTATGAAGAACCTAGGGGCAAGACGGGAATAAAGACACAGACCTACTAGAGAATGGACTTGAGGATATGGGGAGGGGGAAGGGTAAGCTGTGACAAAGTGAGAGAGAGGCATGGACATATATACACTACCAAACGTAAGATAGATAGCTAGTGGGAAGCAGCTGCATAGCACAGGGAGATCAGCTCGGTGCTTTGTGTCCACCTAGAGGCGTGGGATAGAGAGAGTGGGAGGGAGGGAGACGCAAGAGGGAGGAGATATGGGGATATGTGTATATGTATAACTGATTCACTTTGTTATAAAGCAGAAACTAACACACCATTGTAAAGCAATTATACTCCAATACAGATGTAAAAAAAAAAAAAAAAGCAATTTAAAAACTTTCCAAAACCCATGATTCTGATTGCTATTATTTTGATAGTCAAAACTAAAATATCAAATGAATCATCCTGCCTTTTGGTCAGCTGACAGGAAAGAAACTGAAAGAAACATGGCATTAAAGTATCAAAAAAAAAAAAAGAATGTTTTCTACTAAACACAAATAGTAGGACTGGGTGAAGCACCTTCCTTGCTTCTGCTCATGTCCTGCTACTCATCTGATATCTGAGCAAAATCAGGTTTCTGTTAGCAAAGAAGAAAATGAAAAAAGCCTCCTAGGAAGCAAACAGCAAATATCTGTCCGGATTAGAGCATAAAGGAAGTCCAGGGGGATTTATACGTGGCAGGGTCGGCACGGAGCAGTGAGCGAGGGTCTTAATAGGCAGAAATCAAGTCTAAGTAGGGAATTCACAAGGACCGTCTTATTCTGGGGAGATGGGAGAGAGACTGCAAAAATCTTCAGAAACCCAGGGCAAGGAGGCCAGGAGTTACACAGAGCTATAACCATGATAGAAAATATGTCTAACAACAAAGCAGAAGAAACATGAAATAGGGCTATGGAACTGACATTTAAATAAACCCCAAATATCCACCGAGATTTGCAGGTTGGTTGCTACCTTTTTGCTTGAGACCTGCTTGGAAGCTAATACAGGGCATGGGTACCTGCCAGCGCCCTCTGCAACCCAGAGCTGGCATATCGAAAACCGCCACATACCTTGCCTGACATGCTAACACACTACAAATGTCTTTAAATAGAAAAACATTTAAACTGAAGCCAAGAAGTTTGAAAATAAAAAACAAAAAACCCTCAACCCTACAACCTCTTTATTGAGAACAGATAATAAAAGTTTTAAGATTTCCACTGACAAAAGATAGCTGTAAGGCAGATCATTTTAAAATGCCTTCTGGCTGAGTAATATTTCACATACTTTCTTAAATTTTTCAAGATGAGTCATCTTCCTTGATATCCTCAGTTATGAGGAAAGAGGTGCATAATCCTTGAGTAAACACTAGTGGTCTGACCCAGTAGACAATGGTTATAGCAGCAGCAACGACCACAATAGAAAAGAAAATTTGTCACAGTCTGTTGTTTTCTTGGAACAAGACCTGGAGTGTGTGTGGCGGGGCGGGGGGGTGGGGGGAGAGAGAGAGAGAGACGACCATCAAGTCTGATAGCCAGCAGCATAACAGAGCATCAGATCCATCTAGGGCTGGAGCCCATGTACTTTCTACAGAAACCCAATTAGTGCTGGGCACAGGCTTGGGATTTATAGTGATGGAATATGTGGGTGTCTGACAGATTAAGCCAGTGCAAACTACAGTCCCACCAACCAGACCAGCCAGGCTGGGATGCTCTCATTCTAAAGAGTGACCTTTTCCAGCCCTGCATCCCTCTCCCATCTTCCACAGAGAGAAATAAGAACTCATTCTGTATCTGGGTGACACCTGCATTATTTATCTAAAAGAGATTTTCTGCAATAAACTCCACACCTGCCTCCGCCCTTTTTTCATTCTCCTTTTGCACCCCAATAACTACTGTGATTTGGGGATGTTACAGGAAGTTAAAGCTAGATTGATGTGAACTTAGTCAAGTGCCTAAATAATCTAATAAAAGTTTCTCCATGGGATCCATCTGGCAAAATTAGGATTTATTTAGTTATGGAAACAAAATATTTAATCTATAATACCAGTTAGGTAAATACACTGGTATATAGTATATAGAATAGTATGTGTAGTATAGTATAGACTATATAGTAAATATATATATTTAAAACACTATTTCTGACTAACTAGCTAGTTTGGACACATATCAAATGATATCAGACAATGAAAAAATTATCCTCTATTCCTTTGGTCTACTAATGTAATTGCTTCAAGAGCTGAACAGTTTTCTCTGTCAGATTGTTTCCAAAATCCTTTTCTTATTTAAAAATTAAAAATTAAGTTCACTAGCCTAGTCTCCTGCCACCTGTTCAGAATTCAGGTCCTAAACCTCTGAAGGTGTCCTCTCCAGAACCATACCAGAAAAGGAAAATGACTTTCGATCTATCACATAAAGATTAATCCACTATAGAGACTGTTTTTCTTTGATCTTCAGGATATACTAGACTACATTACTCAACGCAAATAATAGAGAGTGAAGATATCCTAGTCTCCTGTTGGCTTTTTAAGAAAACCCATCCCACATTGCTAGTTTTGTTTATACACATTCCCATTCTAACTTGGTTTCGTTCTGATCTTAAAGGTGTGTTCATTCCTTGTAGGTCTCAAGAGTGACAAAACTTGAACCAGAGTTAACTAAATACATTATCTGAAAAGATACCCTATTGTCAAATAGCACCCCTAGGGTTTTATTATGTGATTTATAAGGAGTCGTTCTGCCCAGGAATGCTGCCGGAGTGCATCAGCCTACTTTACGAATGCTTTCTGATCCAGGACATCGAGTGCTGGACCTTCTCCCTCCAGCCTTTAAAAATCAGCTGTGGGGATCTTTGGCAGAGTTGAGGGCCTGAGAGCTTTCTTTTGTAACCCACTAGTCAACCAGACCACCCCCATATGTGTCCGTAGGCCTTCTAATGCTGTGGCCTAGCCCTGCCTGCGAGAGTGTAGTCAGGGACTCCCCTCTTAAACTTTCCTGCATCTCACTGGTCCGGTATAGATGCTGCCTTAGGAATTGTGGAAGGAATGCTTTATTTCCAGGTAGATGTTTCCAAACTGCCAATTATCAAACCATCACTATTGCAGGGCATTGAGGGATACTGGGCAGAGTTGGGGCTTTGGAGACACATAGATTGGCCTAGGTTAGAATCCTGGGATCGGCACCTTCTTTGGGGACCTGAGCCACTGAGGCTCTCTGAGCCATTCTTTACTCACTTGTGGGGATGACTAGTAGCTACTTGATTAGGATTTTAGGAAGGCGATTCCAAAGTGTTTCCCTGAATTGCCAGATCATAAAATTCACCTGGAAAATCCACCCTGATTGAAGAGGATCTGGATCGTTCTCCAGAAGTTTTGAAAGCATGAAAAGAGCATACAAATGTAAAACATTAAATGAATTTAAAAATGTGTATTCCTACTTTTTCATAGAATGTTCAAAAATTATCAGTGTTTAAAGATGAGCGAGATCTAAAAATGACAAGTTTTTTTTTTTTTTTGCGATATGTGGGCCTCTCACTGTGGTGGTCTCTCCCGTTGCAGAGCACAGGCTCCGGACGCACAGGCTCAGCGGCCATGGCTCACGGGCCCGGCCGCTCCGCGGCATGTGGGATCTTCCCAGACCGGGGCATGAACCCGCATCCCCTGCATTGGCAGGCGGACTCTCAACCACTGCGCCACCAGGGAAGCCCCTAAAAATGACAAGTATTTTTTCCGTTCATTTATCTATGTTGGCTCTTTAAAAGCCTTGAACATAACCAGTCTTTTCAACTCTCCTAGGGTAATTCTGATACTTGACATAGACTCATTATTTTGGGAACATTTAAGCCATCCATGCTTTAAGGTGATGAGCTGATTCTCTGAAATTCTACTTACTACAGACACTGCATTTTTACTCACCTAGATCATTTTATTAATTCCCATGAAACAAAACTCACAGGAAATGTCAAAAGTATTCACAAATCTGGAAAAGGCCACACTTATCTATCTGACTTACTCCAGGTAAAGCATATATATTTCTACTTCTTTGATATCCAATTTTCTCTCAAGGCTGACTAACAGCTTTCGAAGTATATTTGCCAACCAAAAAAAAATCATTAAGGTGAAAACATTAGCATGAGTGTGATAAATATGCTTCCCAAGTGGAGATTCCCAGAGTTGAATTCAAGCTAATTCTGAAGGTTGCAGATTTTTAATAAAATGGCAGCATTTCCTTTTAATGAATTCACATGAAGTTTCTGCCCCCATGAATTTCCAATATCCCAGTACCCCCACCACTGTGGGAAGTAAGTCTGACCCCTTGATTTAGGGTCAGGGTTTCCAGGAGCCCTCCTGACCCCTTAGCAGGAACCTTAGCAGATACACCCAGCCATCCTCATAGATGACACCTGGAGCTTACTGGCCACCATGCTCGCTCTCCCACACTGATTCCTTTCATCTTGAATTATCTTTCTTCACTTTTTTTAATTGAAGTATAGTTGATTTCCAACACTGTGCTAGTTTCAGGTGTATAGCAATACATATATGTGTGTATATATATACACATACACTTTTTCAGATTCTTTCCCATTGTAGGTAACTACAAGATATTGAATATAGTTCCCTGTGCTCTACAGTCATTCCTTGTTGTTTATCTATTTTATATATAGTACTGTGTTTCTTCACTTTTGATCTTCAGAATTCGAACCCTCTTTGAAGTCACCTCCCAAGCATTTCTGACCTTTCAAATATGCCTAGAGCCCCTGAGCCCACAGTATGACCCTTTCCCTTGTGAGCTTCTGTAACATTCCCTGCACTTCTCACAGGAGAATTATCACCCTCTGGTCCATGTTCGACTTACTGGGTGAAAAGCCCATCCAAATGGAGCTCCCTGGGGTCTGGACACGGTGCTGTGCACCGCTGCCTTTCACAGACATCAAGCCTAAAAATAAGCACAGCAATTTTTGTTGTTGTGAATTAAAATCAGTGATAAAAAATTAACTTATTGAGCTGTTTCAACCAGGCAGAGAACATCTCAGATTTACAATTGGCCACTATGTGAATGCCGTTTTAAAATGTAATACTTGGACCTCTTGGTCTTCATTTCTTTCTCTTTCTTAGAATAGACTTGCTTCCCCTCCCATTCTCTGAACTGTATATTTAGCGCCATTAATGAATCTTTCCAATTTCATGGACTCATCAGATGAGCCTTCCTTCGAGGGGTGTTTTCCAGACCTAAGTCCTTGGAGTTGCAGGGAAATTCTAAGAAGAATCACCAGGTGGCGCCAGAGCCACATTACCAGGCCGCCTAAAGGCTGCTCCCAGCAGGAGGGTGTCCTCAAGCCCCTGATGAGTCTGTGCTTCCTCTCCATAGCTTCTTCCGTCCAGGCTATTCCTGCAAATCATCTCGATCTTATCTATTCCTCATTACACCATACCTGCTCAATTTCAGCAGGCAGAACGAAGATTACCTTTTACCAGCCGTTCCCCACTAGGATGAAAGAAGAGTTTCAGGGTTGCTGGCCAAGAAGCATTTATTGAGAGCCAGCTATGTGCTTGGCTCTGTTTTATGTCTTGATTTAAAATCCAGGATTTTGCTGTTGGGAAGGAATGTAGAGTTCTTGTGCTATCAGTGTTCCCAGCCCCTATTTAATAAGGAGAGATACCAAGGCTCAGAGCAGAAATTTACCTAATGTCATTCAGAGAGTTAATAGCAGCAACTATATGAAAGATCAGACTTCTCGATTCCAATAGTGTCTCCTGAATGCTCAGTATTACTCCAAAGCAGCTAGACTATAAGCCGTTTGAACATACAGATTAAGGCCTCTCTTCCAGGTCTCAGCACAAGCCAAAGCCTTTGTAGGTGCCCCAAGGTATGTGCCAATTGATGGATGAATAAACTGACTCTATTTTCTATTATTCTGTTAGAAAAGGGTAATGATTTCGATCCATCACTCTCCACGTTTTATTTTCTTCAGGGGTATTTTGAATTTTAAACTCCAACCTAAATTTTAAACTAAATAATGAAGCTTCCAAAATTTAAATAATCACATCTTGGAAATCCCATTGAAGTGTTTGTGTGCTTAGAAAGTTATGGATAGGCTGAAAATCAGAAGTATCATGGAGATGTTTCATTTTTACAACACTGAGATATTTTGAATAACATGATAAAACCATTACATGTAAAGATTCATTCATTTACTCACAAGCTCCGTGACACGTGGCTTCTGGGTGGTAAGCACCGCTCTAGTTTGAGGGATGCAGCAGGGAACAGGTAGACAGAACCTCTGCCTTCACACAAGTGCGTGCTGAGGGGGGGAGACAGATAGTAAACAATAACAAGTGAAATGATGTAGTTTGTCTGATAGAGAGCTCAGAGCTATGGAGAAGAAACAAAGGAGGGAAGGAGAACAGGAAGTACTTGAAAGGGGGGTGGGGCATTCTATTGTACAGAGCTTGGCAAGGGAAGGCCTCACAGACATAAAGGGTACATGCAGGAAGGGCATTCCAGGTCAAAGGAATGGCAAGTGCAAACTGTCCAAGGGAGGGGCATGCCTGGTCTGTTGGGGAGGAGCAAGGAAGCCAGTGTTTCTGAAATAATGTGAGCCAAGAGGAGAGGCAGCCAGAGGTGATCATTACATCAGCTTTCCTGTTTTGTTTTTTTTTTTTTTTTTTTTTTTTTTCACAAAACTGAGGAAGGGATACTTTGCTTTAGTCTCAACACCAGGTTAAACTTTTATGAAATAATTCATAGTTTTCCTTTTGCTACCGTGGAACGTACATAAAATGTCCAGGTTGCTAATCAAGCTTCGAGCCTTGGTAACAGGGAAATACTGTCATCTGAGAACCTCTAAGGATTGATTGATATCGAAATAATTTCCATCTCAGACTGAAAATTCAACCTATCTCCTGGAGCTGACATCCAAGATTGATCACCCAAGCCAAGTTAATCATAACAAATGATATTGTTGGGGCACCTATAATTAATTGCTACCTAAATGAGATTCCCACCTTTGCCAGAGACAGCCCCCGAACACATCAGGTCATCCATCTTTCAGTTTCTCATACTAGATTCCTAATTTCATTGGCCTGCTGATTCCTCTCAGAACGCACCACATGTCTTACACAATGATTTTCTTTTTCCTTCGGTGTTTAAGAGTATTATATGTAAGATATATGCAGTTAAAGGAAATTATGAGTCCTGCAATGATGAGAGTTTTTCTCTGCTGGCTAAGAACTGGTATGTAGAGATAATTTTGAGGTATATTATCTCTTTCCCACATTTTACCCTCCTGATCTTCCTCATAACATGGTGAATTAGGTATTTTTATCATGATTATTATGATTCATATTTTACATGTGAGAAAGTGTGGTCAAGGTGTTTAAGAAGATTTCAATCTTTTATTCCCTCTCAAACTGCCTGTTGTTACAATTTGTTGGATACCTTTGTGACCGGCTTGGTCTCATTAACTGTTTTAAATCCAGCAAAGAGCTCTGTTCCAGCCACATAATAAGGACAAAATAAATGTCTGTTGGATAGAGTTGAATTTCTCTTCATGGCTGTCCTCTTCTCATTACTTGTTCCCTCATGTCTCTCCCTCAGAACTCAGCTCAGATGCCATTCATTCTGGGGAGACTCCCCTGGAAGTTCTTCCTTCTTCAGGATAATTTGTCCCTCCATCCTCTGTGCTACCTCTGTATATTGTACATATATGTATCATAATTCTTTGCTACTAGAACTTCTGATTCTATTTATCTCAACAAGTACTCATTGAGAAAAAGGATTAGTAAAAATCATCCATCACAAGCCCATAGCGAATATTACCAGACGGTGAAAAGCTAAAAGCTTTCCTCTAAGACCAGGGCTGAGACAAGGATGTCCATCCTTGCCAATTTTATTCAACATGGTACTGGAAGCCCTAGCCAGAGCAATTAGGCAAGAAAACGATATAAAAATGCATCCAATGAAAAGATCATCACTCTACAGAGATGTCACCTGAGAGCTGGGGGATGGGAGGTTGGTAAGGGAAGTCAAGGTCCAGGGAATAGGAAGAACAAGAGTATGGTGATGAGATTGTGAATGCAGGGCTGGGATGTAAATGGAGTCTGGTTATAACACTGAGGAAGAGAAAATATCAAAGAAGTCAAATTGAATATGTGGTTTGCAACATTATCTGTCTATGTTCCTCCTGATTAAGGGACTATCTCTTCTAAAGTCAAAGACAGTGATAACTGGGATTGCAGATGAGTGTTGTAGAAAGATAAGGATGTAACCAGCTTGGTGGGGATTCATTGGATCAAACTCCTAGAGGGGGCAGCATGCCACAAGTGGGAGAAATGGACCTGATTTGGGGAGCTCTGCAATAGAATTCTGGACCTACCACTTAGTCTGCAGCCCTGAGCAGTCTCTGAGTCTGTTTCCATAGTTGAGTTATGGAAATATTCACCCTTTGCTATCCACAATGATTCACTTTCTTAAGTACTGATCTTCATAACAATCCAGCAGAATAAGAGGTACTGCTGCCCGTTACACAGATGAAGTGGAGTTGTCTAAGCGCACAGAGACTAGCGGTCCCACAATTTAACCTCCTCCGTGTGCTCTTGTATTTATTCACACAAACAAAATCAATTTGATATTCCCAAAGTTCCTTGAACATAGCATTGCCTTGCTCAGAAGGAACCCAGACTTGACTGCTACCTCTCTGAGCCTCAGTCCCCCTCTGGAATGATGTTTTCTTCATTCTATCAAGAAACTGGATTACACAGACACTCAGCACATAATTGACGATTGTCACTGATATGAAGCAGATATCTAACATGAAGCGAATAGCTATAGGAGGATGTCTATGTTTATAACTGTATAATTATAATGTTCTATGTTTGCAGACTGTGTAAAAACGTCCACATGTTACGGTTGTTGACCGCATCCTGGAGCTGCAGCTACTTTGCATGTGTGGGAACTTGCTCAAGTTCCCTCATAGGTTTCTTCGAGCTTTAAATGATGAATGTTTGCAGAGTTTATAGCACAGTCCTATGATGGAATAAGTGCCCATCAGATGTTATTGTAGTTATTAGGATCACCACCTTTGTTGTCATTATTTTTTCTTCCTAATAGCCTGGTAGAGTCTCTGAGGCAGATGTGATTGTCCCAATTTTATAAAAGAGGGAACTATAAGGCTAGAAGGGAGAAATGGCTGCATTTAACAGATCTGCAACATGAACTTGGCTTTTACTTCATGATACAGTGGTCTTTCCTTTGCCATCATGCCTCAGCATATCCATGTTAGAAAATTCCTCCAGTTGGGAAAAAGTTTGGCAGAAAGAAAAGTTAATGAGCTGAATCATTTAAATGGAGAGATTGGAAAAATATTGTTGTTCCTTTCGCACGTTACATTCTTGCCAGAAATCAAGTAGGTGGAGTTTTTGAAGAGTAACCAGTTTGCTAAATATGGTGGTTTCAAATAATCAAGTTTAGATACCAGTTATATTTAATGTTTGAAAAAAAAAAGAGACAATTCAGGCATGATGCTAAACTCACTGAGCTTGGCTCACTACCAAATTTCTTTCATCGAAAGTAATGACTCTAAAGAATTATAAATACCATAACGCTATATCATGAAGCATAAATTATTCTAGAAAAAGTTTTACATTTAAGTCACCTTCTCAAAATGTTGGAAGTTAACTAAGATTACAAATGTTCAATTCATATCCCAGTTGCCTCAAGAAAAAAAAATAAATGTTTATATAGCAATTGAGGGCAAATCGCCTCACTATGTGTACAGTTTTATCTGCTCAGAGGTCATCCTCTCTTTAACTCTGATCTGCAACTTACGCCAGTCTCCATAAGAGAAATCAGGTTCCACCAGCAATTTTCTAGCTTAATGAGATAAAAATCCTGAGGATCAGTGCATGAATGTAAAACTAAGATAAACGAGTATCCGCTACTGATAAATATTTAACAGATGTGGTCCAAATCCCTCTGCCAGCTGGAGGAGGGGAAAGCGTTCTATTTCACAGCTCGGATATAATTATTGGCCACATTTCTCCAAGCAAAGACAGTGACATTGGCTCACTCCCCAGGAGAATTTTCCTCTGATCTTGGCATTGGGATTTGCTTTTCTTTAACAGATTGCAGCAATATACCCTTCTCTTGACCCACTTTATTCATTCACAAGATACCTGGAGCCAAAACCATGTTTGAGAAGTAGAAAAGAAAGGGGCCGGCACAAGCTGTGTTCATATACCTACCAAAGGGTTATGGAGAAGTGCATACATTCCAGGCTTCGCTGAATGCACCTGTCTGTGTGTTAAGAGTAGATCGGATTGGTCTGGCAAACGATCATTTGATCCAAGTAGTTCATTCAGGACTTAGAAGAACTTTTACCCAGACCCAGTAATCACTTTTTTGGACAGCTTCACAGACAGTCATCATTAGTCCAAGTGTTTTGTCCTTTTCACTCCTTAAACAGATTGTGTGCAAAGAATTTTCCTAAACATCACCACTGAGACTCCTTCCAGTAACAAGTGACTCATCGTTTGGATTCCCAAGCAGCCATTGTATAATAGGACAAGGATGTTTTGACCACAGTCCTTGACCTGACCATTTTGACCCCAAGGATGTTTTGGTCCAAGAATGCATTCCAGAGCTTAGGTGGGTAACACACTCCCAGTTTATTCATTTCCCATTTTTACTCTTTTCCTGTGTAATCATTTTCCAAACACTATTACCCAAATAATGTTTTCTAAACCACTAGTCTGATCATGTTATTCCTCTGCTTAAAAGCCATCAGTCACTGACTCCCTGTCACCAACAAAAAAACAACACCACGTTCTGATCCCACTTGACCTGCCTTTTCTCATCTCCAAGCCTTCTCCTTGCATAATCACCCCTGAGCCACCAAGCTCATCCTGCAGGTATCATACATTAACTTAGGTTGTTTTCCTTGCAAGGCCCTCACTCCGGAATTGTTTTCAAGTCTCATGATTCCTTAATAGCAAAGCATCTTCCAACATCCATGGCAAGCCCCTCTGATTCCGGGAAGCATTTTCTGCCAACTCCAGGCCTTGAATTCCCCCTGCCTCTAAATACACGGCATATCGATTCTATCTCGATCATTATAGACATTTTCTTGCTATTGAATTTATGCTTTCATTCATGAGTACATAGCTATCTCACCAATTACTGAGAGTCGAGCTTGTTAGTTTGGTTTAAGGAACGCTATGGAAAGGGAAGACCTAGATAGGAATACACAACTGATTAAACAGGTATCCCCATGGAATCTGCCTTTTTAAGGACCAAGTTTAATGGAGTACTAACTCGTAGAATATGCATATGATGTCTTTATTAAAACTTTTGTTAATAATATTGAATATTATTGTAATTCAAACAACAACAAATCCATGATCTGCAGAGTCATTTATTTGTTTGCTTGTTTATGATATCAACAGTTATTTACTGAGTACTTGGACTGTGCCTCAGGATGCATAGGGAGGGTAATACTGTCCTTGCTCTTGAGGAATGCCCTGTAGACATCTTAGAGGTGGAACAGCTGAAGCTCAGCAAGGTCAAGTGACTGGCCGCTGGCCAAGCACTGGTTGGCCCGGACCCCAGTGAAGGTCCTCGGATCCCTATTACAACCCTCTTCCCACTCTTTATGCTGTTCCACAGCACACGTTCAGGGAGTGACTCTGCTTCTCTTGGGTTTCTTAAATCTTGTCTGGATGGCTGGCAAGCTGAGGATAAATATACAGTGTGACGGTAAATGTCCTATTTTCTATACGACTTGGAGGAGACAGGGGCACAACCTTTCTGAGTTGGGCGGAAATCCTGTGATTAAAGCAACTTCCCGAAGACGGTTCCTCGTCACCGAGTTTTTGGATTTTTACTTTCAAAATGCTTCTTCCTGCTGGCACACATGTGCAGTAAGACCTCACAGTTTCCCTAGGATGTGGCCAATTTGATTATCTCTTTTTTCCATGCTTGGAAGCTGCTATGTAATAATCCTTTTAACCTCTGCAAAGCCAGGAAAAAGGTGACAGCAGGGGCAATATTAGTACCTGCGAACATTTTCCCCCTTTTAGATTTTGAGGACTTATTACATGTTTACAAAGAACAAAACAAAACTCTGTCACTTAACAGTCGGTGTTATTCCGATCAGCTCAGAGCTCTGAATAGCTCATTTCCCGCTCCCAGTAGAAACTAGAGAATCCTTAGGAAAATGGCCTTTGACTTCATGGCAACATCTCAGATACTTTTTCCTATTCTGCTCTCCCATTCCTAGTCCTCATGTTTTGATCTTTAATATCCTTAAAAATCTCTATGACTTTTTAAGTTGGTTTTACGTCTCTTCTCAGCCACTTTTGATCAATGTCCTGGTAGGAAGGTCAACATGGTTTTCATTTCTCTTTGGTCCTTGAAACCAGCATGAAAGCAACCTCGGTCCCACTCTCCTTAGACTTTCCATGAGTTTCCCCAGCACCCTGCTCAGGCCAGGCCCCAGCTTAATTCAGTTCAGTAGATTCTAAGAGGAGAGTTTAGACAGGCACATAGGGAAAAAAATGAGCTGTGTCCAACTAATGGGTTTCCTGTAAAGTTCTATTTCTCCCTTTAATAGACTAAGCATTTTAGCTATTTATTTTTTTATAAATGTGTAGGTATTCACAAACATATTTCCTCTTATCCCTGAACCCCTGCTAGGCAACATTTCCCAGCCTTCATTTCAGCTCATATGACCACGTATGACTTATTTCTAGCCAATGAAAATGTAGTTGAAAGTGACATATACAGTAAGTCCCCTACCTGCGAACCTTCAAGTTGAAAACTTTCAAAGATGCGAACGTATGTTCATATGTCCAATCACATAAGTTAGCTCACGTGTCTGGCGTACATTGTCACGTGCGTGCATCCTCTACAAGTGGTTGTGCTTTTGTGTACTTTACTGTACAGAA
This sequence comes from Orcinus orca, assembly GCF_937001465.1. Classification (NCBI taxonomy): domain Eukaryota; kingdom Metazoa; phylum Chordata; class Mammalia; order Artiodactyla; family Delphinidae; genus Orcinus; species Orcinus orca. Next base: position 82,256,807 of record NC_064571.1, read on the forward strand.
CTGTGTAGAGTACAGTAGTACAGTATCTTTATAGATAAAATTGAATCCAGCAAGGAACCAGAACCTGTGCCGTCAGCGTCAGGCGTGAGTGAAATTGCAGCTTGCCCTCCATCCCCTATTGCTGACGATCCTTCAGCTCTACCATCTCCCACGTCCTCTCCCTCCTCCAGTCAGTAACTCTTCTTGCCTGTTCACTTGATGCCAGCCCCCTTATGCCAGCTGTGGTGCTGTACTACTGTACTTTTCAAGGTACGGTACTGTAAGATTAACAATGTTTTCTTTATTCTTTTGTGTGTGTTTGTTTTTTATGTATTATTTGTGTGAAAAGTACAATAAACCTATTACAGTACAATCCTATATAGCCAATTGTGTTAGTTGGGTACCTAGACTAACTTTTTCAGACTTACGAACAAATTAGACTTATGAACGCACTCTTGGAACAGAACTTGTTTGTATGTAGGGAACTTACTGTACCACTTTTTGGCCTATATTATAATAGCTTCCTACAAATGGTTTCTTACTGCTTTTTCCTTTGTTCACTGGTACATAGAACTCCATTATCCTAGGGTATAGAGGAGAAACCAAATAGAGATAGCAGGTGGGTCCTGAATTACTATGAGAAAGCCACCTCGGAGCACCACGTTGGACTGCATGTGACTGAAAAATAAACGCCTATAATGTTAAGCTGCTGAGGTGTGGGGTTTGTTTCACAAATATATGCTACCCCGGAAACTAATAGAAACCAGTACCTTGATGTTGACTTAGTGGATGGTTTGGGAGTGGCATGTGAAGATAAATTAGGCCAGAAGAGTGAAGGACTTTGTTTTACTGTGGCAGACTATTTGGTAAACTTTTGCCTTCAGCCTACTTGATTTCTATAGCTCTAGAGGAAGTAGCTGGAAAAAGTCAGAACACTTGCATGTCAAATTTTATTGGTTTGACTTAGCACAGTCTTACAGGAAAGAGAGGAGTTCAGGCAAGAATAGACTGATTTTCCAATAGATGTCCACAACAACTGAGAAAATCCAAAGCTACAGGGCTCTGCAGTGTTAGAAAAGCAAGCTGCCGCCAGATCCCAAGTACGAACACTTACAACTGAAAGAGATTTTTAGTAACTAAAGCCCAGCAAGTGGTCTCAGCTGAGCTAAGTAGCTCAAGTCTGAGGCAGCCATTCATGAATGATGTGGTTTTCCCAAGTATCATTTCACATAACCGCAAGGTGATCACCATTAAGTTGAGAAGAAGAATGGGAAGAAATTGGAAAAACAGCAACAAAAAAGGAAATTACGTCCAAGAAAGGGCAAATTACACCTACCTTGTGTTTCAGTGAATATATTTGTAAATACAAAGTTTTTTTTTTAATCTAGGCATTGAGAGATAAATTAATTTTCAGTGATATCGATATTTTGTAAAATGTTATTATCTTGGCAGTTTTCAGGAGGCCATATTCACATGTTTGAATCTTCATTTTTCTGGGGGTCTTCTTACTGTCTGAACACATGATTAATGACAACCCTAAAACAGACTGCAAATAAAAATATTAGCGCTATGGAATTGAGTTTTACTTGTCACTGTTCAAAGAGATAATTGTATTATGTAGGATCAAATCTCATACTCTAAATGTCATTTACCATAAAAGCTAATTACTCTCTTTTGGGCACTCATTCTTTCCACTTCAAACATCCTAGGAACATCCTATTTTACGGAGATCTCCCTGGTGGAAAGCCTGTTGTTCCTTTGTTACGGGTCAGAGAAATAAAAGAGACCTCTGATCGTATTGAGAGGAACAGCCACATATAGGATGACACGGATAACAAATTACCACTTAAAATTTTATTGTATGTTTATTTATGAAATTTTTTCCAGTTTATGTCTGTTACTCTCATTTTACAGAATGTATGCCTCCTGTACACAAAACTTTGCAGTGATTCTGAGGAGTCCTATGACCTGAGGTTATCAAAGCAATATTTCTTCAAGCTCTAACACTCTATAACCCTATGACTCCAGTTTTATTGCCAGGTTCTCCCTCCCATTTATCCTTAGGGCAGTGAGAGACACAATCTTCATATGAACAGATTTGGAGATTTGTCAAAATTCCAACAGACCATTACTGGCAGAGCTTAAGTGTGCCCCAAGCTCTGTTTCACTCATTCTAAAAAAAATCAGTTCTTTCCACGCTGCCATGCTGCTGTTACCTGCACTCCCACAAACATAGAACCCATGTGTCATGATTAGCACATCAGAGCAAACCCACAATCTATCATGGTAATAATCTTTCCTCATGTATTCTTAGTGTTAATATTTAATTACATGAAACATACATGAACACTGCATTAGTTATCTATTACTAAACAGATTTCTCCAAAATGAGTGGCTTAAAGCAATACTCATGTATTTTCTAGTACATTCTTCAGGTCAGGGATCTGGGCGTGGCTTCGCTGGGGCCTCTCACAAGGCTGCCATCAAGGATCACAGTCATCTCCAGGTTCAAGTGGCGCAGGATATGCCTCCAGGCTCCCTCAGTGGTTGTTGACAAGATTCAGCTCCTTTAGGGCTGTGAGTTTGAGGGCCTCCGTTCTCTGCTGGGTCCCGGAAAGAAGTCTCCCTCAGGTCCTGGCCAGGTGGCCTCTGCATCAGAGCCATCCTATGCGAATATCCTGGGAGGGAAGTCACGGTCTTTTACGACCGAACCGTAGCGCATCACCCTGTCACCTTGCCACACTCTCTTCATTCACAGCACGTCACTGTGTTCAGCCCACACTCGTGGGGAGGGGATGACGCAGGAGTGTGGACAATGGGGGGCAGGGATCACTGGAAGCCCTGTCCCAATATGCCCACCACAAGTATACTCACATCACAATGGATTTTTTTTAACTCAAATCTTATAAATTCTCTTAAGGACACCTTGATTGATGAATTCATGTGTGTTTGGGAGGATTTGTTGTTTTATTCACTCAGAAACATAGACTTTTTGGAAGACCCTGTGCTAGATGCTCAGAATACAGAAGTGAGTATTTTATTCTTGCCTCACGGAGCTCGGTTTCTGGCCACGGCAGGAGGCATATGGATAAGCAAGGTTGTGGACACGGTTGTAATGAGGGTCCAGAGGGAGAGGCAGGATCTTTCCATGCCAACATATCTCGTCTGTAGTGATGTCTCCTTTTAGGCAGTTGGTAACATCATTTTATGCTTAATATTTGTATTCAATCAACCAATGAACATCATTTTTATTCCTTCATAGTGAAATGGGAGCAAATAAGTATAATTATAAAACTATGGTGTGAGTCTGGACAGTCAGCACAAAAAAAGGGGTGGTCACAGCTGCTCTGAAGAGCATTAAGAAAACATTTTCATAGGGGAGATGGAGTTAGATTTAAGTTTTGAAAATCAGTATCCCTGTCGGATGGCTGGGTGTACATGGTTGGTGGTACCATTCAGCAAGGCAAGGAATACATGAAAAGAAGCAGGTTTAGATGCAGCATGAAATAGTATCATAATATTACATTAGTCAGCGTTCAGTTGAAGAAAAGAGAACCCATGTTATCTAGTTATACAAAAATGGGATTTAGTAAAGGTTCTTGCAAAGTTCCTAGGAGGGCTCAAGAAGTTGGCTCTAATCTGAGGTATCATAGGACAACTTCCTGCACACACACACACACACACACACACACACAGAGAGAGAGAGAGAGAAAGAGAGAGAGAAAGAGAGATGTTCTTTACTCTGCCTCTCTGGAAATGCCACACATTGCCGAATCAAACATTTCCACTAGTCTCATTGCTATAACTATAGTTGTAAGAAAGTCTGGGAAATGCAGTTTTTCTTCAGCTCTGCTAAAAGGAAATTGAAACAACGAGAGCCATTTCTCAGTATCAGTCACATTTCACATTTTAGTTTTAAATATGTTGTATGAAGTACTTGTGGGACACATTTGTAGAGGTGCCCAGCAAACACTGGATACACAGTCATGCCTTGGTCTCCTAAGGGGGTTGGTTTCAGGACCCCCCTGTGGATACTAAATCCATGGATCCTCCAGTGCCTTATATGGAATGGCACAGTATTTGCATATAGCCTAAGTACATCCTCCCGTAAACTTGAAATCATCTCTAGATTATTTATAATACCTAATACAATGTAAAGGCTATGTAAATACTTGCTTCTTAAAGCTTTCTAGAATTTTCTTTGCAACTACTTTGGACCTGCAGTTGATTGAAACTGAGGACGGAGGCAGATGCTGACTGTACTTGTTTGAAGTTCATTTTAGAAAAAGCCAAGAACATTAGAAACTCTAAGTTTCCAAGAACCAATTAGAGCATCTATTTCAACTGTTGTCTAATATTGGAATCTGTTAGCTTCCTGGCTAAATTAATGAACATCGCATTGAACTTAACATCTCCTGAAGCCACCCATCGTCAGACAACTCTGTATGCAACTGTGTTCGATTTATCCAAAATCACTCTCCGTGTGATTTCCACCCATTCATTCCTTTTCTGTACTCTGGAGCTTCAAAGAATGTGTTTGTGCCCCATTCCCTTCTAAAGTATAGCAAAATTTGCAGGGAATTCTTAATATTGTGAGCTCCCTCTTTGGATAACAAGCCGTAATCTACTCTGAACGCTTGGCAAACATTTCTGTAAGGAAACAGTGAGAATCTCAGGGGATTCTGTTTTCTGGTATTCTGTGGGTCTCCAGCACTTTGAAGAGATTCATGAAGCTTGATGATGGCCACTGCCACCTCTGACTTCACCTCACCCAACCAAGGCATCTAATTGTCTCCCCTCTCCCTCTAAGGTGTGTCTGGCCAGGTGCCACCTCTGCTTTTGCTACAGACTGGTTTTTACCTTTCTTCCATGACCCTCCAAAAAAATGTCTTGCCACTTTCTCACTTCAGTTTCCTCATCTGAAGTGTTTCCTTCCCCAAACAATAGCAGTGGACCTAGAGAAAATCTCATGCCTCTAAGTGAGTGACCTCAGGGCCAGGTAACCACAGAGAAATAGATCTCAGGATTCCATGTTAAAGTTATAATTTTGAATTTTAAAATATAACTAGCAGAGATCAGGAAGCACCAGTGCCTGATGCCAACAGTAGGCATAGGAGGAAAAGGCATCTGAAAAGGTCTAGAAGACAGACTGATATTAGATCCCATTTCATTAAAAGTGATTTTGCAAAGGCAATTATGTAGCATAGGAAAGCTAATGATTTTTAATCTTCTACGGAATGTAGGTACTGTGCTACATCTTTCATTTGCTGGTTTTATTTAATACCTAACGGCAAGGCAGCCGTTATTCTCTCTTAGACAAGAAAACTGAAGCTCAGAGATGTTAGGTAATGTGTCCCTATATTCATTCATTCATTCATTCAGTGCTCTTCATGTTATAGCAAGAGGAAGATCCTTTTTGGTCGGTCCTATTGCTCAGTGGAATAATATGACCAGAATCCTTAGGACCTTCTAACTTTGTATTTTGTTTTGCTTTATTAAAATCTCCAGGTCAGAAAATAGATTTCCTGTGTCCTTGCATCTATGAATCCCAACCAGAACATCTCGGATCATGTCACACCTGCTGATTTTTGTTCTCAGGTTCTCTTCCTCTGTACTCAGCTCATATGGGCTTTGGGACTTTAATTTTCAGGCAGGAGCCTGGAAGAGAACGTGATTGCTTTTAGCAATTTCCGAGATAAGTCACATTCCTCCTACCTAGGGAGAGGAGTGGGTTAGGATTTAATGAATGCCAGGTGATTAACCCCTTGAGAGAATTAGGATATTGTTTAGGAAATTTAGTTTATATTCTCACTCCTATTGGCTGTTTGTTTATTGACTTAAAGACTATTATTATTTCAAGAGATCTGGAGTCCAGAAACCTTGACCCATTTCCTGTCAGTGTTTTTCATTTTACAGATGAAAGAATTTAGGCCCAGAAGGATGGAGTGAGGTGTCTTTTCCAAAGGCATAAAGAACATTTGTAAATGAAAATGGGCCACAACTCAGGACTACTTAATTTTATACCCAAAGTCATTCCCCCACCCCAGCTAGAGCCTTTTCTTCCCTTCTGAGAGATGGTATCCTTCAGAGGTGCATTACCCACAGGTAAACATCAGACCAAATGGCCAGAATCTGGCTTGCGCTGACCATTGAGTGGCGGTCTCCACACTCTCCCTTAGAAACTAGAATTTCTAGGAGGAGATTGCACTCCTTACTCATTTTCCTGTATCACATGGTTCCATCGTCTTACTCCTCCTGACCAAATGGGACATTAGACCACTTGGAAAATTTTTACAAATGCATATTGTATCCATGTGTTCAGTACAAACCCTGTTTCAAATATATGTATATACATTGGCAACCTCTCCTTTTCCTTTCAGGAAGTTGGAAACAGATGTTTCAGCTAAACTAATAACTGTGCTTCTGTATTTGTGTTTGGAATTCAAAGAACTTCTATCCAGTGAATTAAAGTCAAATTCATATAATTTTCCTGATGAAGTGAGAGAATAACATGTTTGAGAAATATGAGAACATGTTTGTCATTGGAAGATATTCTTTATTTACTTAAAAAGGTGTGTGAAGAGCTGTGTACAAACAAGGACTAGAGCTTCATTTAGCCCAATTACTAGAACACCTATCTCCTGCTCTGTGTCATGAGGACTTATTGACATGTTTTATATTATGCTAATACCCTACAAGTAGCCTATGTCTTATCTGCATAGGAAGATCCTAATCTTCTTAGGCACTAATAAAACATGGTTTAATCTTTATTTTTTTCATGGTTTATCCTCCAGGAACTATCACAGTACAGAATACATTTTTATAGTAAGTGTGCACTAAATATCTCTTTCTTTTCTTATCAGTGCGTATTAATTGTCTATCATATTCCAGGCTCTCAGAAAGTAAAAATAGGTAAGAATTGGTTCCTGCCTTCAAAGAGTTCATAGTTTCATGGAAGACACACATGTGAATTCAACTATGTATGACCCACCTCCTAGAGTAATGAAAATAAAAACAAAAATAAACAAATGGGACCTAATGAAACAAAAGCTTTTACACAGCAAAGGAAACCATAGACAAGGCAAAAAGACAGCCCTCAGAATGGGAGAAAATATTTGCAAACAAAGCAACTGACAAAGGATTAATCTACAAAATACATAAACAGCTCATGCAGCTCAATATCAAAACAAAAACAAACAACCCAGTTAAAAAATGGGCAGAAGACCTAACTAGACATTTCTCCAAAGATGACATACTGATTGCCAACAAACACATGAAAAGAGGCTCAACATCACAAATTATTAGAGAAATGCAAATCAAACCTACAATGAGGTATCACCTCACACTGGTCAGAATGGCCATCATCAAAAAATCAACAAATAAATGCTGGAGAGGGTGTGGAGAAAAGGGAACCCATTTGCACTGTTGGTAGGAATGTAAATTGATACAGCCACTGTGGAGAACAGTATGGAGGTTCCTTAAAAAGCTAAAAATGGAACTACCATATAACCCAGCAATCCCACTACTGGCCATAAACCCTGAGAAAACCATAATTCAAAAGGACATATGTACCCCAATGTTCATTACAGCACTATTTACAATAGCTGAGACATGGAAACAATCTAAATGTCCAACAACAGATGAATGGATAAAGAAGATGTGGCACATATATGCAATGGAATATTCCTCAGCCATAAAAAGGAATGAAACTGGGTCATTTGTAGAGATGTAGATGGACCTAGAGTCTGTCATACAGTGTGAAGTAAGCCAGAAAGAGAAAAACAAATAGTGTATATTAACGCATATATGTGGAATCTAGAAAAATGGTACAGATGAACTCATTTGCAGGGCAGAAATAGACACAGATGTAGAAAATGGACATGTGGACACGGCGGGGAAGGGGAGGGTGGGACAAATTGGGAAATTAGGTTTGACATAAATACACTACCATGTGAAAAATAGATAGCTAGTGGGAACCTGCTGTACAGCCCAGGGAGCTCAGCTCAGTGCTCTGTGAAAACCTAGATAGGTGGGATGGGGGTGTGGAAAGGAGGTCCAGGAGGGAGGGGATCTACGTATACATAGAGCTGATTCACTTCATTTTACAGCAGAAACTAACACAACACTGTAAAGCAATTATACTCCAATAAAATAAATCAATAAATGCTCACAATGCCACCTGGTGTGTACAGAGCTTCTTGTGTTCTTCCCCTTTCACACCCCACCCATGAGTGAGGCATGGATGGCCCAGTTTAACAGATGAAGAAATCCTGGGTGGTGTGTGAATAACCTTTTTGGAACCCCACAGCAAGTAGGTTGCAGAGTGTACTGGAATCCTGAATCCTGATTTCTCGTCTCGCGCTTACCAGCCTTCACCATCAGCCTTTGAAGGGAGGGCCCTGTGTCAGAGAGCTAGGTGTGCCCCAGACCTGTGGGCTCAGAGGCATAGCAGAGGGGAGGGGGCATCCAGCTGCAGAACCCTGCTTACTTTTTTTTTTTTTTTTTTTTTTGCGGTACGCGGACCTCTCACTGCTGTGGCCTCTCCCATTGCGGAGCACAGGCTCCGGACACGCAGGCTCAGCGGCCATGGCTCACGGGCCCAGCCGCTCCGTGGCATGTGGGATCTTCCCGGACCGGGGCACGAACCCGTGTTCCCTGCATCGGCAGGCGGACTCTCAACCACTGCGCCACCAGGGAATACCTGTTTTTTTTTGTTTTTTTTTTTTTTTTTAAACAAGTTTGCCTTTAGCATGTTTTTATCTCATAAAATACTGTTCAAAACCATTAAAACCACTGTTCCTTCTTCGCCTGACAATTTTATCGGTCACTGTGTTTTCATATAGTGTCGGCACTTTGTTCCTGTACTCAACTCTTGACGCAGCCTCTGGTGTGATCTGAAACAAACTAATTGAATCAGCTTGGCAATCACCATTCATTGGTAAAGTGTGCTGACGCCTTGCTCCTGACGCTGGGAGCTGTTCTTTGTTTCAATTGTTCAAATTTAAGCTTAGGCCTTTCTCTTTCTAAAATATAAAGGAAGCATTCAGTTATTCATTCCTTCATTAATTCTGCAGACATTGATTGAGCACCTCTATTCCTATCGGACTTCATGTTAGAGATTAGAGATATAAATATTAGTAGACCTCAGTCCCTGCCCAGGAATTAATATAATATAGAGTAATGAGTGCTTTAATGAGTAATACAGACTATGCTATCAGGGAACAGAGAAGTTAGTGAGAAAATATACCTGGAAAACCAGCTTTCACAGAGGAGATAGACTCTGAGCTAACATTTTGAAGATTAACAGATGAATCAGACGGATGGTGGGAAGAGGATGACTTTTCCAGGTCAAGGAAATTAGAAGGCACGAAGCCATAGAAGCATGAATGCACCGGGTATGTTAAGAACCTGATGTAGATTGTGGTACCGCTGATGTGAAGGAGGTGGTGGGCACAGCAGAGTGAGAAGGGCCGAGAGAGGACGCTAAGGCAGATGAGAGACGCTAAGGGGACGCTAAGGCAGATGGGAGAGACGCTAAGGCTTTTATGCTAAAAGCCGGATGATCTTGTCCTGGGGTCCACGTGCTGATGTTAGGCTCCCCTAAGGAACTTAAACTGCCATATATTTTGTCTACGTATATGCAGTTTTTGTGGGGAAGGATACAATGGTGACCCCAAATATTTTGAAACCATTTCTGTAGGCTACAGTGTACCATTGCAGATCATTCAGATGAGGAGGAAATGATCAAGTCAGTGCTTTAGAAATTCTTAATATGCAATGAAAGCATTTACTCCCATGTCATTAATATGAATAAGTGCAATTGTTGGTTTCATGGTGTGCCGAAAAACGTTCCTTGTGATGAACTAGAAGAATTTAAACATTTTTGGCCAGATACGCAACTCCTTCTTAACTTTTGGCAACTTCTCTGTTTTTTTCCAAAATGGGTAATCTGGGAAGTCTTGAACAAGGTATTATTTGCAAACAAAGTACTCTATTTGAAAAGACTCATTGACTCTTTCCTATAGGAGGCATGGTATTTGGGGAAAAGGATTGTCACAAATGCTTTGGGTCTGTGGGCCATGCCCCTGCCTGAAACACTGAATGGCTGACGCACCCACTGGCATTAGCCTCAGTGTTTCCATATTCATAGCTTCTACATGATTTTTAAACAAATGCCCATATTTTATCAAGGGCCAAAATGCAAAGTCCGGAAGCCCCCTTGGGAACTTATGCAAGGGGGTTAAACACTATTTGAACACTGAACTTCTCCTATGTCCTCACTGCATTAATTCGCAAATTCTCCTTTTTGGGAACATGTGATGCATATTAGCAATAGTTACAGTTTTCACTAAGAAATAAACACTGAATTTTTCTGATGAATGAATGAAGCAAACTATCCAGCAGAGTCTGGTGTGTAAGACTCGGTTCAGAGGGACAGCAGTGGCTACGTATTTTCCAAATGGCACATTTAATACAAAGAATGAAGGCAAGGATATGACCTGGGAATCTCTGGATTAGGAAGATCCACTCAGAGCCCTAGTTACAACCTACCAGAGTTTAAGTGAACTTGAGGTCTAGGAGTTTATTATTGGATGTTAGAAGATAAATGACAGGTAAATAATAGACAAGTTGGAATAAGAAAGGCAATGAATAAAGGAACTTTATTAGTGCTCGCTAAGGACAAGTGCTTTTCTAAGTGTGATCTCACTTAAACATCACAACAACTCCGTGAGACTATTACTAACTTTAACCTCCTTTTAAAGATTTTTTAAGGACCTAGACTTGGTAAATGACTTGAGTGAGTGATGAGGCTGGTATTGTGTGTATTAGTTCAGTAATGCCAGCTGCTGTAACAAGAATCTCAGGATTTCAGTGACATCGCTGTTAATTTCTCCCTCCTACATAGTCAAATATGGGTGTTTTCTAGTGATCAGAGATTCTTCATCTTCTTTCCTGAGATTTAGTTCTTTCTAGCTGTGGCTGATCTATCCCCCAAGTCTGTGGATTTCCCTGCTTCCAGCCAGGGAAGGAAAAGGTAGAGAAAACTTAGCCACTTTGCAATATCCAATGCTAAAAACTAGTCACGTAGTTTTAAATAGAGACAAGAAGGGTTTGAAAATGTAGTTGTAGGTTGGATATCCACTATAGAAAAGTAGCACAAAATTTTGGTAGACAATTAACTGTCTCTGTCAGAGATTCCATCCTAGGTCTGTTTATGCTGAGTTAGTGATTCTCAACCCTATCAGATTCAAATGTCCCTGTTTTATAACAAATGGTTGAATGCTTTCTCTACCATCTGGAAATAAATTCACAACTTATATAACCTACCTACACACATATTTTCAAAAAGTAAGTAGAATTATTTCATGTAACATAGTGGAGAAGTGAAAGGAACTTACAATAAGGTAATAGATGTTTCAAGGGGAAAATACTGAGCAAAAACTATCCTAATAGACATAACGTATTAGTTACTTGTGCAGATGTATAGAATAACTGCATATGTGATACAAACACAAACTTCTGTGCTTTGTATTAGACATTAAAACTTCATTAACAGAGATGTCTTTGGTTACACAATTTTTCTATATAATGACCAAGTCTTAGTAAAGTTGTAAAGAAAAGAATTTACAACCGCACCTCAATATGTACAAGAAATGCATTCATGTATTGCATATTAATATCATGAAAAAATAATTTGTATTTATATATAAAATTAAGTTGAGTTTTATGCACAGATAACTGTAAGTAGGGTTTGTTTGTTTGTTTATTTGTTTCCTACATGAATACCCAGAGGTTGTTCAGGACCATCCTTCAAACTGCCGGACATTTGGCAACCCTGTTTAGTCCATTAATTCAAGTAATGTCCCCTTAATTATTGTGACAACAGAAGCCTCCCCCCAAATTTACAAAATTCCACCCAGGGACTGATACATCCCTTATCAAAAACCACTTCAATAGGTCATATTGCCTCCTTGAGTTGAAAATTTTAAATATAACCTCTTTAAGTTTTAGAATAGTTTTAGAATTACAGAAAAATCATAAAGATAGTACAGAAAGTTTCCATATACCCACAACCAGTTTCCTCTGTTATAAATATATTCATATAGTACATTTGTCACAATTATAAGCAAAAATTGTATTTCATTATTCACCAAAGTCCAGATTTATTTAGTTTTCCTTAGTTTTTACCTAACAATTTGTTTTTCCTTTTCTAAGATCCCATCCAAGATATCGTGTTACATTTAGTGGTCATGTCCGCTTAGGCTCCTCCTGACTATGACAGTTTCTCAGACTTATTTTTAAGAATCTTGGCAGTTTTGAGGACTACTAGACAGGTATTCTGTAAAACATTCCTCAATTAGGATTGGTCTGATGTTTCTTCTCATTATCAGACTGGAGTTATAGGGTAGGGAGTTTGGGTAGGAAAACCAGAGACAAAATGCCATTTTCACTACAAGAGGTCAAGTCTAACTTCCATCAACATGACTCATCACTGCTGTTGACCCTGATCACCCAGCTGAAGTGGTGTTGGTCAGGCGTTTCCGTTTAAAGGTGCTCTTTTTCTGTACTGTACCCTGCATGGAAGTCACTGTGTGCAGCCCACACTTAGAGAGCACAGAGCAATGCTCAGCCTCCTTGAGGGTAGACTGTGGACCGAAATGTTTGGAATTTTTTCTTTTTTATTATTTTTATTTTTTTATTGAAGTATGCTTGATTTAAAATATCATATTAGTTTCAGGTATACAGTACAGCAATTCTGTTATACAAACATATATACATATATATTCTTTTTCAGATTCTCTTCCCTTATAGGTTATTATAAAATATTAAGTAGAGTTCCCTGTGCTATACAGTAGCTCCTTATTGGTTATCTGTTTTATACATAGTGGTGTGTATATGTTACTCCCAACCTAATCTATTCCTCCCCCACCCCACCTAGAGCTTATCATACTAAGTGAAGTAAGCCAGACAAAGATAAATATCATGTGATATTGCTTATACGTGAAATCTAAAAAAGAAAAGAAAGATACGAATGAACTTATTTCCAAAACAGAAAGAGACTCACAGACATAGCAAACAAACTTCTGGTTACCAAAGGGGAATTTTTCTACGTGAGAGATTTATCTCTTGTTCATGATTTCTTAATTTATTCAATCACTTATTTATATTTACTTATATGGATATGTATCTATGAGCACAGATTTTATAAATAAATTTTAAAATGGAAAGTAATTGAAATAAAAATAATATATTAAATATGAATAATATGTTAAAAACTAATTTTTAAGGAGAGGAGAAGAGATAATTTGGGTTATAATCCAATACTACCTTATTTATTTTGTTTCTCAAATTGTTCCACCTTTAGCCGATTGGTGCTCTTTCAGTTGCTTTTTGTGTTCCTTTAACATACTTCCAACACTGTCTTCTTTTTTATTTTTTTAATTGTTTTATGAGCGCTTCCTTACTTGCTAACACTACAGGATGCTTCAGGCACATTCAACTTCACCATGCAGGTATGTTGGCATCAGAATTGTTAACCTGTACCCCCATGGGAAGCGATTTTATCAACTAGGATACAGTGCTTTGTACAGTTTGTACAGTACAAGCCTTTTGCCTTGCAGACACCACTCATTTCCAAAGTGCCAGATCTGCAGCTTTCCCACAACCTCTTCAGAAACGTTATTGCACACATTTGTAATACGGTTAGGTTACTTTGTCAGAGTTCACACTTCATCCCTGGATCCCCCATTCTTCTAAATATTTTTAATTTTGTATACATTAAAGTCCACTCTTTGTGCTTTGAATTTCAATAAGTTTTGACAAATGCACGGTGTCATTTATCCACCATTAGCCTATTACGCAGAATAGCTTCACCACCGTAAGAAATTCTCCTGCGTTTCATCTATAAGCCCTCAGAAACCACTGGCCTTTTTACTGTCCCTATAGTTTTCCTTTTCCAGAATGTTATTACGTGGAATCTTACACTATGTAGCCTTTTCAGACTGGTTTCTTTACTTAGCAATATACATGTAAAACTCATTTATGTCTTTGTGTGGCTTGATAGCTTTAAAAAAAAATCTGAATAGTGTTCTCTGTGTGGATGAACCGTCGCTGGTTTATCCATTCTCCTATTGAAGGACATACTGTTTGTTTCTAGTTTTTGCTGATGGTTAATAAAGCTGCTATAAACATTCATGATGCACGTTTTTGCATCGATGTGAGTTTTCAAATCATTTGGGTAAATACCTAGGAGTGCAATTGCTCTATTGTGTAGTAAGACTACGTGTACTGTTAGTAAGACTATGTGTACTGTTAGTAACTCTGTGACAAACTGTCTTCCAAAGCGGCTCTGTCATTTTGCATCCCCACGAGTAATGAATGAGTTATGCAATCATGTTCTACCCTATATTCAGTGATTCTCAGCTGGGGCATTAATGGCACTTGAGTGGGGTAATTCTTTGTTTTCAAGACTGTCTTGCACATTACAAGAGGTTTAACATTCTCGGGCTCCTATTGCTAAATGCCAGTAACATCCTCCATCATTAGGGCAAAAAGCACCTTCATGCAATTCTAATGTCTTTATGAAGAGGGAAAATGTACCATCCCATACTAAAAATTACTGATCTCTATGGAAGTTTATAATAAACATTAAAAGATCATTTTAAAACTAAAATTATAAAAGCTAGAAAATTATACCACCAATGTAAAAACAAAGTGCGGGGCTTCCCTGGTGGCGCAGTGGTTGAGAGTCCACCTGCCGATGTGGGGGACACGGGTTCGTGCCCCGGTCCGGGAGGATCCCACATGCCGCGGAGCGGCTGGGCCCGTGAGCCATGGCCGCTGAGCCTGCGCATCCGGAGCCTGTGCTCCGCAACGGGAGAGGCCGCAACAGTGAGAGGCCAGCGTACCGCAAAAAAAAAAAAAAAAGTGTGCAAAGTATGTTAACAGCTAGAAAGAAATATACCAACATGTCAAGGATAATCGGCTCTAAATATGAGTAATTTTTAGCCCTATTTACCCTCTTTTTATTTTTTTGTAATTAGTATGTAGTACTCTTCTAGGATAAAATCATAAATATATTATTCAAAAGTATTCTAATAATGAAATGATTAATAAGTAAGTTTATTACATGAGCTAGATTATAAACAGCTTTTTCTATGAGAGATATGTTTATATTTCTTAGACATGCTTCCATCCTTTCCTGAATCCAGGCCAATGTTCTTCTCACACACTGCCTTTGATTGAAAATAGTGACAAGACAAAAATGAGAGACAAGAAAAATGACAAAAACAACCAGGTTTTTTTTTTTCTCTCCTATGTTCTGTGTGTATATGTTTCCAAATGGATTCTGCAAGGACAATAGCTCTTCTCAACTGACTGCACCTTTCCTTCTCCTATTGTTTTGTCTTCAGTCGCGATTTTCAACATCAGTTTTCTATTTAGGATATGGATTTTTCACACTGTATTTCAGAGAGAGAAAAAAAGAGCAAAGCTAACAATATCATGCATGTTGAGAAGAGAAGGCTCTTTAAAACTGTTTTAACATCTTCTTATAAGACAGGCAATTTTAGTATAAGACATTTTGCCTGGCAACCGTTACCAGTGGATTCTGAGTGTTAAGGGAAATTTCATAGAATATCATATCTTGGCTATTTTCCATTCACTGATGAAAACTAGTTGGACACATTTATAAGAGCAAAATGATGTCTATAGGGACTGCTAAGAACATTTTCAGCTGAGTTTGGAAAAAGAATGGACTTTTGTGCCAGGCAGATCTAGGTTAAAAATACTTCTCTGCTTCTTCTGGCTCTGCGACCTCAGACAAGAGACTCAGTCTCTGGGACTCAATTTCCTTATCTTAAAATGGGGATTCTGACTGGGTTATTGAGAAAATTTCATATGTAAGATCCTTAGCACTCTTGTAGAAATTAACTTTGTCTTGTTAATATATTTCCAGGCCCTGAAATTGAGAGAGGAAATTAATTTCAATCAGCATTTAACCAATGTTTGCCATTGCTTTGGAAATTGAATATTTTCTTACTCTAAAGGGGGAAATATAGTTCATGTACTTTACATGTGTATCAGTTATCTAACGCTTTATAACTAACCACCCTAGAATTTAGTGGCTTATAAGAATAATGAGTTAATCATTTCCTAGAGTTCTGTGGGTTGGCTGAGCAGTTCTGCTTGGTCTTGCCTGGGCTTCTGCCTTAAAGCAGTTCAGCTTGGGCAGAAATATTTAAAATAGCCTCATTTACAGGTCCGGCAGTTCATGCTGGCTGTTCGCTGAGCCCCTTGGTTCTCTCTACATGGCTTCTTATCCTCCAGGAGACTAGACTGCGCTTGTTTATATGGTGGCAAAGGCATTCCGAAATGCAAGTGCAGAATTTACACGACATCACTTTCTACCACATTCTACTGCAAAAACAAGTCAGAAGGTAACCGCAGATTCAGGGAGTGAGGAAATAGATGCCATCTCTTCATTGATTGAGTTACAAATATTGCAGCCACATTGTTTCAATCTTCTACAAGGTGTTTCAGGAATTTTAATACTTATCACAAGTGCTTTGTGAGATGGACATTATTATTCACATTAATTAAATATTAGCTAACAAATTTAGAAAGAATTAATATTTAGTGTTAAATGTAAAGATTCTGGAATCAAACTGCCTTGGTTGGGATTCAAGCTCCCTCCGTTCTCAGGCAAACTAATTGTATGACCTTGGGTGTGTTACTTGATTGATCAGTTTCCCATTGTTGTTTAACAAATTACCAAAACTTAGTGGCTTAAAACAACACAAACTTATTTCCTTACAGTCTTGAAGGTCAGAAGTCCAAAATCCGTATCAGTGGACTAAAATCAAGGTGTCAGCTGGGCTGAGTGTCTTCAGGAGGATCTAGAGGGGAATTCCTTTTCCTGTGGTTTTTTTTTTTAGCTTCTAGAAGCTGCCCTCATCCCTTTGCTCATGGCCCGGCATCACTTTGACCTCTACTTTCATCATCACATACCATCTCTAAACTCTGATCCTCCTGCCTCCCTCTTTTCGGGACCATTGTGATTAGATTTGACCCATTTGGATAATCTAAAATACTCTCTGCATCTCAAGGTTTTTAATTTACTCAAATCTGCAAAGTCCCTTTTGCCATGTAAGGAAACATATTCACAGGATCCAAGGATTAGGACATGGGCATCTTTTTAAATTTTTTCCAGGGGCAGGGTGTGTGCATAATTCAGCCTATAACACTTGGGCAAGTGGAACACCATCCCTCAGTTTTCTCACCTGTTAATGGGGGGGTAATAGGAGCTATAACACAGCTTTGTTATGAGGATTCCATGAGTTAAGTAAGTATGATGTTTACAATAGTGCCTGGCACTGAGTAAGCCCTTTATGGGTAGTAGCTATTACTACTTTCATTAGTCTTACAGTTTCCCTTGGCTTACTAAGTGGAGAACAAACATCCAAACTCAGCTTCCCAGCTACACATAAATTCTGAAAGAATCACTCATTTTTTTATTGACAATTTTGATATATTCTAAGCTAGCAATTTATTTAGGCACAGGAAACACAATGACTATCAAGAAACAGGGTTTGGTAGAAAGCTGGTTGAAATAGTTCAAATGTAGAAAAAGGAGTGAACATGGCCTTTTAAAAAACATATACTATGAAAGGAAAAAAAATTATACATAATGAAGCTCTTTATGAGGACTTATGAGGTACCACTGTGCTGAGTATTTTCTCATATGTTATCTGATTGTCCCCAAAGTCCTTTATCATGGTCAATTCCTCATCAAGGTATTATTATTTTCATCTTACAAATGAGAAAACCGGAACTCAGAATGGTTAAAGGTACTGAAGTCCCAAAGTGGTCCAGGTCAGTCCTGTTATGAAAGTCAGGCTCTTATCCAATTCAATTGGGCTGCAATAAAAGGAAGTTTCATTAAATGACTTCAAACACAGATTGCAGTTTACATGTTTAGTTGCCTTGCTTTCAGGGAAGAGAAGTTGTTGTGCTTTTCTTCCCTCTTCCCTTATCTGGGCTTTTCTTCCCAGATAAACTCAATAGAGAAGCAGAAAACTTAGTACAGTCAGAGTGGGAATCTTTTAAGCTCAAACCTTTCCTGGCCCAATATGGAGGCAGCCAGAAAAGGCATTCCTATAAAAGCTCTGAAAATACTCAGGCAAAGTCTTAAAGTTAAACAAGGCACTTAGTCCAAGCCACTTAATTACATCTCAGAAAAGTCAATATAAAGAAAGTGTTTATTGGTGGGCTTGGGGAAGGTAGGGTTGATGGAAACAGATTTTCCCCAAAGTGGGCCACTCCCAGCCTGGGTGGTCCTCGCACAGACACTGAACTCACTAGATCAGGATTTGAGTGCCTATGCTGTTGCTTACAGGATCTTTTGGGATTTGGAGGAGAAGGAAGAAAAGTGAAGAGTAAATCCAAGAGATATTGGGAGACTGGATTGGAAAGATAAATAGTGGGAACAAGCCCTATATTATTAGTTATTTGTAAATGTTATGAGGAACCAAAGGAGATAGAAATTCAGGAAAAAGCAGTGGATGACTATATTAACCTTTTTACAGTTTAATTTATACAGTGAGGCTGAGAGTTAAATATTATCCCTTTTTTATGGATGAGGAAGTTGAGCCTCCAAGAGGATAATTAATTTTAATTTTTTAAACTTTTTATTTTATACTGGAGCAGAGTTGATTAACAATGTTGGGTTAGTTTCACAACAAAGTGATTCAGTTATACGTATACACGTATCTATTCTTTTTCAAATTCTTTTCCCAATTAGGTAGTTACATAATATTGAGCAAAGTTCCCTGTGCTATACAGTAGGTCCTTGTTGGTTATAATTAACTATATCAAGGCTGCAAAGCTGGTACATGCAGTACTAAGAATAGAGTCTAGGTCTTACTCTGAATCCACTGTAATTCCCAAAACATCAAATACAGGTGTCTGCCTCCAAAATATTCACCTGTCTTTCTTACCATGTGATACCTGCAGGTGCTGTAGCAATCAGTTGCAGCAGAAAACAGGCTCAGAGGAGTAAGCAAAGGCTGTTTAATGAAGAGCTTATTCATAGAGGCGTGAGCAGGGTTGAGAAAACCAATAGGCAGAGGTACAGTCTTCATCCCAGCTGGGAGCTTCTACCTACTGCCTCGCAGCCTGGAAGGACCAGAGGAGGAAGCAAAGTAATGAAACCCAAGACAGCTGGAGCCATGGGAGAGGGGCTGCCTAGTAGGAGCTGTGTGTTGGTAGAGATGTAGCTACTGTTAAACCATTGGCCCGATGGGAACAGGAGATGTGAGCATAACTCCTCAGACTTCTCTTTTTCTCCAGGCTCCAATGTTCTTCTAGGTTCTCTGACTTAGAAGTCAAAGGGGTTGATGCTGCAGAATGTAAGTCGGTCTCCTGGGGCACAATGGAAAGGAGAGCCTGTATCTGCAAGAGAGAACATTCAGCTCTTGTACTTCTCATTGCAATTTTCAGTGGTCAATCTAAGAGAATGAGTCAAGTTCCATTTTGCCCAATTTCTGAGTCTATTTTTTAACTGTGAGCTCTTTGTCGCTCTAGATTCTATTTTTAGCTTTAAAGTTCTGAGTCTGCACTTTCAAGAGTCATTTGAAAATTAACTCACTGGTACCCTTAAAGCTCCATGGTAAATCATAAGATTCTTTCCAGGTTGAATATCTAAAACTCCATTTCATTTTGTGCTTCCTCATGTATAGATATACAGCTGGAATTCTATTTGGGATATTCAGTTATTTTCTTAATGCTCTGGTTTTGTTTCTTTGTTTTGTTTGTTCCTCTGGGCAACCTTATTTTTGCAGCTGGGTATAAATCTAGCATTCTATTCAACTTCAATTTCAAGGGGAATCTGAGAATAGCCTGGTAGGATGATCTTTGAACATTAATATCCTAGAAAAATAGAATAAGTACCATACACTTTGTTACATTCGGATTGCACAGAAAAAATATAGAATGAATAAATGAGAATTAAAAATTGAATCACACATGGATTAATGTAGTAATTTGATTGAGAAACCATCTTTCAGGAATAGTTTAAGAAATTGAAAAAATAAAAATGCTCAAAGTTTTGTAATAAACATAGTCTAGATACAGGTTGTACAACAACAATGCCAAGTTATCCATATAATTCAGACAAAAGATATTTTGCCTGTTCTATGGTAGCAATTTGTCAACTTGGTGAAATAGCAATTTAAAGAAATGTAAAGCCCGATATTTGAGGGGTTTTTGTTAGTTCAGGACAAAGTGTTCATCTAGAAGCACAACTAAATAGCTAAAGTGAAGTAAACCATATTCTATGGTCCCTACACTTGAGGTAGAACAGATCATGTGATATGATAATTGTCTTCAAACGTCTGAAGGGATGTCAGCTAGAGAGAGCTAGGCTTATTCTCTTCGATCCTGGAAGTCAGCGCTAAGGACAACAAATAAAATTTATAGCCCGTCGGATTTTAGGTCTGTGTAAGTAAGAAGCATCTAAGGGAATTGTTAAAAACAAAACTAATTGCCTCTGGAAATGGTGAGTCCCCTGTCCTAGGAGGTAATAAAACAAAATACAGATGTATCTCTTTCCATCATTTACACAATTTTGCTTTTGGAGGGGGACTAAGCTACCTGAAAGGAAGAATGTATTTAGTTCTGCTCATTTTCTTCTTTGCTGTGTTCCAATTATATGATTAAATTCTGGTGTATTAACAAGCAAATGTTGTTTCAGAAAAAAAAACAAAACTAACCCTGAACACAGAGGAAACCAATTCAACTGTACTCAGAGTGGGAAGGAAGGAAACAGACATGATGATCTCATTGTTGTATTTCTAGGAAAGATGAGTCATACAGTCTGCTCAAATTCAGAGGAGCTGGAGGAAAGCTGGACGTCAGTGATGCTTTCTTCCTCTTTAATAAGGACCAGAGTTTCAAGTTTCTTTTAAAATAAAAGGGAGGCAAGCACTTAGAAATTGGCCCAAATCAAGAAAACTTCACTAGAATGTTCTGTAAGATATGGGTATAAATAAATCTGTTTCAACTTGAAATTAATTGAGTTGTGTGGGGGGGTGAGAAGAAGGGATCGTATAAAACATCCAAACCCACTAGCTCTTCTGTTTCTAACTCCCACCAGCCATCTTTCCCAAGTTCAATTTTAATTTCCCTTTGATTTACTTGTAAGGATGAAGAGCCAGTCCAGAGAGGTGGAGGATAGAGAGGAGAAAAGCTAGCCAGAGCCACTTACGGCAGCATCAGCCCTGACAAGGACGCTGAGGAGAGGAGCGCATGCTTCTTTCTAGGAGAAACTTTTTGCCAATTGGACAGTGGAGTATGGCAGCCAAGACTCTGGAAGCTTTTTTTTTTTCTTAATTGTCCCAAAATACAATATATACTGTAGACGTATGATCCTATAAACTAATATTTATTAAAAGTCTACTGCGGACCAGGCACTGTGAAGCAAATTTATATATGTCAAATTGCCATGCTCCTCTGGTGGCATTCAATTTATAAGACTGGGGGGAATTATTTTGTTGCCGATACACTTAACCTCTCTAAAAGGGAGGGGACATTTTTTCTGTCAGTGGGAGGGGAGGGGAAAAGTAGGTATACTGACCTTTTGTGGAATATGGGAAGGCGTGAAAGTTACATTCTTTTAGATAGTCCATGTCATCTAATTTTTTATAATAATAAAACAACTTGCAAGTTTAGTTTAGATCCTGCATGCTTTAAAAACATGCTTATAATAAAAGGTTAAGCCTTAAGGTTAGGGACTAATCTTCAAAGATGGCATCTGTATAACCACACTGAAGTGTTAGTGAATATTAAGTAGATTAATAAAATCTTAGTTTTTAAAAAGGTTATGCCCTAGGTCAATCCTCTCATTTACTGAGCTAGGAAACTCAAACCTAGCAAGGAAAATGACTTGTTTGAGGTCCCGCAGTTAGATAATTAGGTAGAAAGTGGAACGTACTGATACTGTATGGTGTGCAAGGTACCTTAATTATGTTATCTCATTTCATGTTTTTTAAATTAATTTTATTTTTATCAAAGTTATACTTGCATATAATTGAAATTGTTCAGCAGTTCTACAAAGCGTATTAGGACAAAATATCTTCATTCCTAGCTCCCAGATACTCAATCCTAACTCTCTTAATTGATTCTTTTCATATCTGCTTCTGTGACTCTAAAATATGATGTTGATATTTCTACCTTTTAATATTCCTTAGTTCTTATATTTTAGTTTGAATTCATATTGTAGTAGCTTCCTAAGGTGCAGCAAGTAAGATTCTTTAAAAATTAGATTTCTAAAAATGGCTTTACTCTTATACTTAATTGAAAGCATGTTTGGATATCAAACTCTAGGTTGGAAATTACTTTTTAAAATATCAAAGATATTGTTCACCTTATTTTTTTTTAATAGGTCTTTATTGGAGTATAATTGTTTCACAATACTGTATTAGTTTCTGTTGCACAAAAAAGCGAATCAGCCATAGGCATACATATGTCCCCATATGCTCTCCCTCTTGAGCCTCCCTCCCATCCTCCCTGTCCCACCCCTCTAGGTCATTGCAAAGCACCGAGCTGATCTCCCTGTGCTATGCTGCTGCTTCCCACCAGCCAACTATTTTACATTCGGTAGTGTGTATATGTCGATGCTACTCTCACTTTGCCCCAGCTTCGCCCTTCCACCCCATGTCCTCAAGTCCATTTTCTATGTCTACCTCTTTATGCCTGCCTTGCAACTAGGATCATCAGTACCATTTTTTTTTTTTTAGATTCCATATATATGCGTTAGCATATGGTATTTGTTTTTCTCTTTCTGACTTACTTCACTCTGTATGACAGACTCTAGGTCTATCCACCTCACTACAAATAACTCAATTTCATTACTTTTTATGGCTGAGTAATACTCCATTGTATATATGTGCCACATCTTCTTTATCCATTCATCTGTCGATGGACACTTAGGTTGCTTCTATGTCCTGGCTATTGTAAATAGTGCTGTAATGAACAGCACTTTTTGAATTATGGTTTTTGAATTATGGTTTTCTCAGGGTATATGCCCAGTAGTGGGATTGCTGGGTCATATGGTAGTTCTGTTTTTAGTTTTTTAAGGAACCTCCATACTGTTTTCCATAGTGGTTATATCAATTTACATTTCCACCAACAGTGTAGGAGGGTTCCCTTTTCACCACACCCCTTCCAGCATTTATTGTTTCTAGATTTTTTGATAATGGCCATTCTGACTGGCATGAAGTGATACCTCATTATAGTTTTGGTTTGCATTTCCCTAATAATTCCTGATGTTGAGCACCTTTTCATGTGCCTCTTCGCCATTTGTATGTCTTCGTTGGTAAAATGTCTATTTAGGTCTTCCACCCATTTTTTAACTGGATTATTTGTTTTTTTGATTTTGAGTTCCATGAGCTGTTTGGATAATTTGGAGATTAATCCTTTGTTTGTTGTTTCATTTGCAAATATTTTCTCCCATTCTGAGGGTTGTCTTTTTGTCTTGTTTATGGTTTCCTTTGTTGTGCAAAAGGCTTTAAGTTTAATTAAGTCCCATTTGGTTATTTTTGTTTTTATTTCCATTAGTCTAGGAGTGGGTCCAAAAAGATCTTGCTGTGGTTTATGTCAAAGAGTGTTTTTCCTATGTTTTCCTCTAGGAGTTTATTATAGTGTCTGCTCTTACATTTAAGTCTATAATCCATTTGGAGTTTACTTTTGTGTATGGTGTTAGGGAATGTTCTAATTTTATTCTTTTACATGTAGCTGTCCAGTTTTCCCAGCACCACTTATTGA
This sequence comes from Orcinus orca, assembly GCF_937001465.1. NCBI lineage: Eukaryota > Metazoa > Chordata > Mammalia > Artiodactyla > Delphinidae > Orcinus > Orcinus orca. The sequence goes on from NC_064571.1 coordinate 82,280,609, forward strand.
AGAGGCTGTCTTTTCTCCATTGTATGTTCTTGCCTCCTTTGTCGTATATTAGGTGCCCATATATGTGTGGGTTTATCTCTGGACATTCTGTCCTGCGCCACTGATCTATATTTCTGTTTTTTGTGCCAGTACCATACTGTCTTGATTACTCTAGCTTTGTGGTATAGTTTGAAGTCAGGGAGCCTGATTCCTCCAACTCCGTTTTTCTTTCTCAAGATTGCTTTGGCTCTTCAGGGTCTTCTGTGTTTCCATATGAATTGTAAATTTTTTTGTTCTAATTCTGTGAACAATGCCATTGGTAGTTTGGTAGGGATTGCATTGAATCTGTAGATTGCTTTGGCATTATAGTCATTTTCACAATGTTGATTCTTCCAATCCAAGAACATGGTATATTTCTCCATCTGTTTATGTCATCTTTGATTTCTTTCGTCAGTGTTTTATAGTTTTCTAAGTACAAGTCTTTCACTTCCTTAGGCAGGTTTATTCCTAGGTATTTTATTCTTTTTGTTGCAATGGTAAATGGGAGTGTTTCCTTAATTTCTCTTTCTGATTTTTTTGTTATTGGTGTATAGGAATGCCAGAGATTTCTGTGCACTAATTTTGTATCCTGCAACCTTACCAAATTCACTGATTAGTTCTAGTAGTTTTCTGGTGGCATCTTTAGGATTTTCTATGTATAGTATCATGTCATCGGCAAACAGTGACACTGTTTACCTTATTTTAATTTCAATATTATTGAAGAAAAAATTGTGAAATTCTGATACTTGTTCCATTTTTTGAAACCTATTTTATTTTCTGAATGGAAACTTATTCTAATCTTTTTTATCAGTTCTGAGATCTCAGAAGAGGTACCTTGGGGAAGGCCTTTGGGTCTATTTTCATCTATCATGCTGGGTGTGTGGTGGGTCCTATCAATAAGAAAATTCTTATCCGTTCTGAGAATATTTCTTAGTTTGCTCTTTGGGCAATTTCCTCACCTCTGTTTGTCTGGCCTGTCTTTCTGCAGGTCCTGTTATTCAGTTGTTGGCACATTTGCACTTAGCCTTTACTTTTCTTACCTTCATATTCTATTTTCTACGCTTTTGACTTTTTGCTCTAATTACTTGTAAATTTCTTCTTATAATTATCTAATCCTCCTTTTGAGATTTTTAAATTTCTGCTATCATGCTTTTAATTTTCAAAATTTTAACTATCCAAAAATTACTTTTCAGAGAAACCTATCGTACTTTCATGACTACAGCATTTTTTCTTATTCCTATGGTGATAGTAACCTCATCTCGTTTCATGTTTTCTCTGCCCTGAAAGGAGCCACAGATTTTATCTTGTCTTAATTACTAATTTTTTTTTTCCATTTGGTTTCCTCTGCACTTAAATGAAAAGTCTAGTGATATTTGGTTGTCTATTAGTATTTACGATTAGGGCACTGAAAAACAGAATGGAAGCTGTGTGATGCTTTGTCTGACTATGGTCTTATGCTGCGTTTCTCAACTAGAAATTACCTGAAGGACAGATTCAAGGGTTGGGCTTTGTTTCTTGCCTGTTAGAACTTTCTCAGGGCTAGAGCAGCCTCCTGTCTTGTGTTTATCAAAAGCATTTAAAGGCATATACAAGCTGTAATCTCTTGGGCAAAAAGTAACTATTAGGGCAAACAGAAGACAGACAAAAATCCTAGAAACAGAAGGATGGGAAGGAAATATATTGGAGGAAAAAAACTTTGAAAAACTTCCACATATACTGGAGAATCTAGAAGGCCATGTGCATGCTCAGGCTTAGACACACACGCTAAGACCTGAGAAGACCCCAGGCTGTCACATCTCGCTGATGTTTAGGCTCGAGGTAAGCAGGAGGTGAAAGCTAAGGCAGAGTTGTAAACGGACTGGCTAAGCATAAAAGAAGTTCCCCAACTCAAAGTCAATCCTCAAAGACCAGGAGAATGATGTTTCTCTTTCTCTTCTTTTTCTTGGCTGAAAGGTCATCCAGGCATTTAAGAAAATTCCTGTCAAATCACTACCTGACCATTAAGCTAACAGAACAGAAACTTTAATGACAACACACAACAGAACACAGTCATTATAAAAATAGTCTAGACAAGTCACTAAGCAAACAAACAACAACGTGCAACAATGAACAAAAACAAACTCTGGGGAGAGGGGGGAGAATCAGATTTCCATAGTTATTACATTATAATTTTCAACATGTCTGACTTTCAACAAAAAGATATGAGGCCTGTGGAGAAATAAGAAACTATTGGCTTATTCTTGGGGGGAGAGGAGGGTGGAATTAACAGAAACTGCCTCTGAGGAAGTCCACATATGGGATATACTAGACAAAGTTAAATCAACTCTCTTAAATATGCTCAAAGAGCTAAAGAAAATCAATAAAAAAAGAACTAAAGAGAAACAGAATAATAATTTCTCACCAAATACATAGTAACAGTAAAGACATAGAAATTATAAAAAAGGAATCAAACATAAATTCTGGATCTGAAAAGTACAATCAGTGGGAACATTATGTAGAGAGAGAAGGGTGGCATGGACGGTACCTTTATAGAAAATGTGAGCTGTGGGTTTTGGAGAGAGAAGCAACAGTCAGATCATAATGGAGAAAGTGGGGTTAGAAAAGACTCATGTTATTTTTCTTAATGAAATACAAAGTGCTTCAGTAAAATACATACACTTTTAAGGTGTTACTAGGACTTCTGTTTTCTCTTTGGAGTGCAGAGAACTGGAAAGGCTTTGTTTCTAACCTGACAAGAATAAAAGCGTGACAAATTATAAATTCAAGGCTTGACTTGAAACTTCTTGGTAACAAGAAAACCAATCAGTCTGAAATCTCAGAATACAAAGTCTGGCCTTCATCAAAAGACAAAATATAGGGCTTCCCTGGTGGCGCAGTGGTTGAGAGTCCACCTGCTGATGCAGGGGACACGGGTTCGTGCCCCGGTCCGGGAAGGTCCCATATGCCGCGGAGCGGCTGGGCCCGTGAGCCATGGCCACTGAGCCTGTGCGTCCGGAGCCTGTGCTCTGCAACAGGAGAGGCCACAATGGTGAGAGGCCCGCGTACAGCAAAAAAAAAAAAAAAAAAAAGACAAAATAAGAGTATTTGCCTACCTAGGGAAGATGCAAATGGGCACCAGTAAGAATTCAGCTAGAGTTATTCACGAATTAGTGGATACTGTCTATACCCTGGTGACAGAGTGTGGGGTGTCTGGAATCCACAGATGTAGGGGGTTTCACCCACTTGCAGGCTCTTCCCCGTAGACCTCATGAGACACTCCCAGAAGAGATTGGCGGGGGTCCTGAAAAAGTTTCCCTCATGGAATAGACCTGGGAGAGTGAAACAGCTACCACTGTGGGAGCAGCGTAAGGCCCCACCCAGATACTTTTTCACATCTGTTCCACAGGAAAATAAAAGAGCTTCCTGTGGGAGGAAGGTCAGCAAACACCGTTGTTCTGAAGGCACCGGTGAAAACACATTATAGCCGGTATAGAGTGACGGATAAAACACCAGCCCTGGGGAAAGACAGAAATGCATGCTAACCCCAGGTTTGCTAATAAGGGAGGGTCTGGAAAACCACCCCCCGCCACTCCTTTCCACTTGATTATTTTCTTCTCCTGCACTACAGTCAGACTTTCTTCATGTGTCGGGAAATACATCTACAGATATTCTCTTTTCCATGATTCTGGGGTCAAGGCTCCTCCTCCTCTCTTCAGGCCTTGCAAATTGAAAAATACTGGATATAAACTCCATGTGCCCTAAGTTGGTGGCAAGCCCACTTCTGGGTCAATGTCTTCGGTCATAGAGGACCATGGCTCATTACCCAGAATCACATGACTTTTGTAAAGAAGAGTAGTTCCTCAAAGAAGGGAGGATTTTGAGTTCCAGAGAGACAAAAATAATAAATGTCCAGTTCAGGCTCTCTGGGAGTAAGTAGACACTGGGATGAATTGATTGGAGGTTCTTGGCTCTAGTCAAACAGACCAGAGTTTAGGACCAGATTCTAATCCCGGTGTGGACTGGTACCAAGCCAACCTCCAATATGATACGTGGAGGGGAAGGGTTGGAGGTCACCATGTTACTAAGACGTAGAAACACGACATACTCACAGACTCTACCCAGTGGAGGAATAGGACTTCTGCTCTATGAGATGCACCTGACAATGAATAGGGGCATAGAAGAGGCTGCTTCAAACTGAAGGGGGTGACCTCTCTCTCCTCCAAATTCATACTCCTTCTCACCTGAAAGTCTCTTAGAGCCTTTGTTTCTTTCTGCAATGAATTGACCCATATGTTCACACTTTAGCTCCCTTAGGAAGCTGTGCTTTCTATGGGGGCCTCGTTTCACTTATATACCACCTCCTAGCTTCTAATTCAGCTTTAAACACAGATTTGTACTTGCAGATAGAATGAGTGAAAGAATGAGACATCTTCTCTCAGATTCTCCTCAGTTTTTGGTGAAATCACATGTTTCCTCTTCATTGAATTATTGTTGTAGTACTTGCTGCTCAGTGGTACCTACCACATAGGAGGACCTGAGTACTTGTGAGCCGAGGGAATACGTAAAAGAAAAAAAAATATTGCATTCACTAAGTCATCCAGAATTAACAATGGGACTGATACAGTTCCCAAGAGTTACCTCCCAGCTTTTGGCTTTGCCTAACTTCTCCCTCAACTATAAATCAAACAGATAAGGCAGAACAGTGTGATGGACCAGACATCAGTCAAGCCCGGATTCTAGTCACGTGACAAATCCATTTGCTTCCAGCCACAGACCTCCTCCGGTCTCTACTTGAGAATTTATGGCATTAATATTTGAATCTTCAGGGCAAGAAGCATAAAGAAAAATATAAGGTATAAAAAAATGTGTTTCCTGGTTCCAAACTTCATACATATGCTTTTAATTGCAAGAAAGCCATTCAGTAAAGAATTGCCAAGTGCCTTGCTACCATTGTCGATGTTGTAGAAAGGCTGAATTACATTGTCAACAAGAAACAGAACCAGTGGCCTGAATATCCAGTCTCCCATCTTCTCAGGCACCTCCCATATATACATAATGCCTTGTGACTTAAAAGAAATTTCAAAAATTCATAAATACATATAATAATGTCATAGTGTGGGAAACTAGCTATTTCCTCTTATCTAAGCAGAAAGGCATTTAAAGTTTTTGAGAATTCCAACTTTTTGGAAGCCTAAGGCAAAGTTAGTGTTTCAGTAAAATCAGAACAAATGTGCAAAAGATCTATATACCTGAGTTGAGAAAGAGCCACGCTCAATTTAAAGGAAGGAGTAAAATCTCAGTAAGAAGTTCAAGCAGGAGGCAGGTTCAGCCTCGTGGATGTTTAATTAAGCAAGTCTTCATGCAATAGATCAAAGACCTGTACACTACTTTTTTAAAAGCTTATTGAAGTGTAGTTGATTTACAATGTTCTGTTAATTTCTGCTGTACAACAAAGTGACTCACTTATACATATATCTACATTCTTTATTTCTTTAACATCTTTATTGGAATATAATTGCTTCACAATACTGTGTTAGTTTCTGTTGTACAACAAAGTGAATCAGCCATATGCATACATATATCCCCATATCTCCTCCCTCTTGTGTCTCCCTCCCACCCTCCCTAACCTACCCCTCTAGGTGGTCACAAAGCACCGAGCTGATCTCCCTGTGCTATGCGGCTGCTTCCCACTAGCTATCTATTTTACGTTTGGTAGTGTATATCTGTCCATGCCACTCTCTCACTTCATCCCAGCTTACCCTTCGCCCTCTCCATATCCTCAAGCCCATTCTCTATGTAAAGACCTATATACTATTTAAATGACAGGTTACACTTATGTGCCTGCTGATCTCTTGTTCCTAAGTAATGAGGTCTCAGGTATGCAGTGCTCACAGAGAAATGTGCTTGAATGCTGCGTGGATCATGGGATAATGGACAAGTACTGATTCACCCCACCTGCTGCCATTCAAAAGCAAAGCTGGACCAGAGCATCCTGGCTATCCACAGTGGACAGAGGAAAAGTAACTAATCTTTTCCTGGTTAGGTGCTAGGCATTGTAAGAACGGCCTTATCTGTGTTACTGCAGTGGATTTTCATGAGTGAAGGAGGGGGAGAAGGGAACTGACAAGTTTTGAGCACCTACTGTGTGCTAAATCTTGAATCATGTACCTAATTTCATTATGTTCATTAATACAGCAATCCTTGATGATGGTTTTTTTTATCAGCTACACTTACACTTGAGGAAACTGAGTCTCAGGAAAATGAAGTCTCATCTTTGGCTCCTACAGAGGACAAACCTAAATTTTAATTCAAAGTCTGTCTCTAAAGCCAGTACTCCTTCCATTCATCTTTCATCCATTTACTGGCAAAAGCTGACAATGTCCTGTGCTGAGGATTCAGAGATAAATGTGGCAGAGCAGCTGCCCGGGGGCATTCACACTGTTCTAGGAAATCCAATACTTGAATAGGATGCTACATGCTCCAGCTAAATAATTGTTTGTCATCAACTCAGAGTGACCCTTTAAGAGTCTTCAAAATTCTCACCATTGAGGCAAAATAGACAGAAGTCAAGTCAAGTAAAATCAAATTTTGAAAATTGAGGATTTACAGTTAGAGAGAGACTACCGCCATCTGAAAGAGTATTTCTCAATCATGTACTCAAGGTGATTGCTTATCTGTTTTCCCACTAGATTTGTGGTCTTAAGATGGTCCTTATTTACTCATGTTTCCATAGTACCTTCCAAGGGAGTGTGCACATCCCAGGGATAAATGCACACTTGTTTATGGAATCAATGAATAAAAGAGTAAATGAATGACAACCTTATAACTTGCCTATGTGGGCAAGAGGGCCATAATCAATTCAGAGAAGATGATGTTTACAATGTGTTCAGGAAGGCTGGTCTCCTGGCAGCTGAGGGTCTGCAAAGGATGGGTGGTGGCTGAAAGATGGAAGATTGGTTGGTAGAATTGCAGTGTGATTAAAGGATTAAGAAATAAGCAGGGCTTCCCTGGTGGCGCAGTGGTTGAGAGTCCTCCTGCCGATGCAGGGGACACGGGTTCGTGCCCCGGTCCGGTAAGATCCCATATGCCGCGGAGCGGCTGGGCCCGTGAGCCATGGCCGCTGAGCCTGTGCGTCCGGAGCCTGTGCTCCACAACGGGAGAGGCCACAACAGTGAGAGGCCCGCGTACAGCAAAAAAAAAAAAAAAAAAAGAAAGAAGCAGAAATGCTTGAAGGCTATATGTTTTAAAATGGCAAATGAGTAGACATTTCAAAGCAAAATTGAGATACATCTTTATATGGTATCTCCACCAGGAGGTGCCTTGGAGAAGAGGAAAGCTGAGCTAAGAAAGCTTTCCTATCATGTACTTGCAGTTGGCTCTTTAATATTTTATCTCACTGGATAATCATCACAAAACATGAGTGTGTATCTCTATTTTTTTTTTTTTTTTGCGGTACGCGGGCCTCCCACCGCCGTGGCCTCTCCCGTAGCGGAGTACAGGCTCCGGACGCACAGGCTCAGCGGCCATGGCTCACGGGCCCAGCCGCTCCGTGGCATGCGGGATCATCCCGGACCGGGGCACGAACTCGAGTCCCCCGCATCGGCAGGCGGACCCCCAACCACTGCGCCACCAGGGAAGCCCCAATATCTCTATTTTTTAGTAAAGGAAACAGGCTGAGGAAGTATAAATACTCTAGTCTCTCTACAATAACTTGGGGAGCCGAGATTTGCAGTAATGTCTGATGATTCCAAAATTGATGTTTTTCTCACTAGTTCATATCACATTTCTAATCAAGATGAAGGAAGAAGAGGGAAAAGCTGAATTCTGGAACTGGAAAAAAATAGAGTAGATATCCTTGGAAATGTGCTTGCTGACTCACAGTGACATAGAGGTACAGCTAACAATCAAATTAAATGCAGTTCTTGATGAGCTAAACATACTCTGAAGTAATAAGCATGATACATTTATTTTCCATTTCCTCTCTGTGGCTAGAGATTCAAAGGATCAAGTCATTAAAAATCTTTCAGATGTTTGCTTTTTCTGGTGAAATGAGAGTGTGCTAGGCCTGGAAAGAGAATGTTCTAATGAACAAGACTTATTTATACTTGATGAATATAATGATATAAGAATCAATGCAGTCCCTCTTCTGTATGCAAGGATCTTCTAGTTGTTCAAAGGTGTGTATTTGTTCTGCAGATGAACCAAAGCTCTGTCTGCCATGAAGAGACTAAGCTGAGACATTGACTTTACATATTAAGACAAAGCTCCATGTCCCCTAAGAGGGCTCACCATATTTCCGGCTGATGGTAGCTGGATTTTGCATGCAGGAGGAAAAAGCAAGTTTCAGGTCAGCAAGGAACATACTCAACCAACTGGAGGACGCCAGACAGTCTCAGGGGGTTTGGACTGATTCCGTGGCCTTTTCTTGTGTGGATGGAGGACCAGGGGAACAGTCATTTCTTCTCCTAAGTTGGTCTGTTGGCTACAAGGTATCAGGAAGAAGTGCCTTTCTTTCCTGAGGCCCCACCTGTCCCCTTAGCATCCTTGGCTCTGATCTGCATGGGCAAGGTCCAGCCTTCACACCCAAGGCTGCAGTCACCTTGTATCAATTCAGGGTCATGGCTACAGAGCTTCTGCCCTCATTCTTTTTCATGTGTGACTCCTGTACCCAGACAGGACAAATGCCCATCATCTGGAGTTTTACAGCTCACAGCTGCCTGGTTTGCATCTGTACCACATAAGACCTTAGATAATGCAATGACATCTGGCCTAAAGGTGGCCAGGGACCCATAGGATGGAATCATTGTTTGGGGGCATTCCAACTACTGCTAATGTAGCCCAGATGACACCAGGCATGAAGTGATAAACAATAATATACCCAAACTACTCCTGAGCTGCCGCTTCTCAGTTGATGTTTATTGATGTTTCAGAGGAAGTATCCTGGGGTCCATATGTTCAGATTCTAATCATAAAGTGATTTTGCTTCCCTCCAAAGAGAGGTTTAAAATGTCCCTCTTAACTGCTCCAAGTCACAGAATGACTGCTCCTGCAGAGAAAATGCAGACTTCTGTTTAGATGGAGAGTGAGCTCCTGCTTTAATACAGACTCAGGAAGCAATATGCAGGGCAAAGCTTAGACATCCACTCGTACACTGGGGACTTCAAGACCATGCTGTGAGCGAATACTGAAGCAAAACTAAGACCCACTTATGTCCCTGAAGTCGGAAGCTTACTCTCCAGTACAGACCAGACCACTTGCAGCAAGAGCAGGGAAACCATCCCGACAGAAGAGAAACAGAACAACAAACAGATAACTAGCACCCCAACCTCAAAGGTTTGGAGTTCTTATGGGTATATGAGTCAAGAGGTGCTGGA